>NC_048587.1:12304473-12629473 GCF_013265735.2 Oncorhynchus mykiss | reverse complement strand
TGGCCTTGTTCCTGCATGCTCCACTGATGCAGCTCAGATTAACATATGTTCTGTTCTCCCTCTCCTCTCTTTCTACACACATTGTTTTTCTTCTATATAGTGCCGAATAAGGGTTCTTTGGCTTTTAACCATAAGTTCCTCTGTGGAAATGGGAGAATCTTCCAGAAGGACAACCATCTCTGTAGCACACCACCAATCAGGCCTTTATGGTAGAGTGTAGAGGTCGACCGATTAATCGGAATGACCGATTAATTAGGGCCGATTTCAAGTAATTTTTTTACACCTTTATTTAATCTTTATTTAACTAGGCAAGTCAGTTAAGAACACATTCTTATTTTCAATGACGGCCTAGGTACGGTGGGTTAACTGCCTCGTTCAGGGGCAGAACAACATATTTTTACCTTGTCAGCTCGGGGGATTCAATCTTGCAACCTTACAGTTAACTAGTCCAGCGCTCTAACCACCTGATTATATTGCACTCCACGGGGAGACTGCCTATTACGCGAATGCAGTAATCCAAGGTAAGTTGCTAGCTAGCATTAAACTTATCTTATAAAAAACAATCAATCAATCAATCATAATCACTAGTTAACTACACATGGTTGATGATATCACTAGTTTATCTAGCGTGTCCTGCGTTGCATATAATCGATGCAGTGCGTATCGTTGCTCCAATGTGTACCTAACCATAAACATCAATGCCTTTCTTAAAATCAATACACAGAAGTATATATTTTTAAACCTGCATATTTAGCTAAAATAATTCCAGGTTAGCAGGCAATATTAGCCAGGTGAAATTGTGTCACTTCTCTTGCGTTCGTTGCACGCAGAGTCAGTGTATATGCAACAGTTTGGGCCGCCTAATTTGCCAGAATTTTACGTAATTATGACATAACATTGAAGGTTGTGCAATGTAACAGGAATATTTAGACTAATTGATGCCACCCGTTAGATAAAATCCGTAACAGTTCCGTCTTTCACTGAAAGAATAAACGTCTTGTTTTCGAGATAATAATTTCCTGATTCGGCCATATTAATGACCTAAGGCTCGTATTTCTGTGTGTTATTATTTTATAACTAAGTCTATGATTTGATAGAGCAGTCTGACTGAGCGGTGGTAGGCACCAGCAGGCTCGTAAGCATTCATTCAAACAGCACTTTCGTGCATTTGCCAGCAGCTGTTTATGACTTCAAGCCTATCAACTCCCGAGATGAGGCTGGTGTAACCGATGTGAAATGGCTAGCTAGTTAGCGGGGTGCGCGCTAATAGCGTTTCAAACGTCACTCGCTCTGAGACTTGGAGTGGTTGTTCCCCTTGCTCTGCATGGGTAACGCTGCTTCGAGGGTGGCTGTTGTCGTTGTGTTCCTGGTTCGAGCCCAGGTAGGAGCGAGGAGAGGGACGGAAGCTATACTGTTACACTGGCAATACTAAAGTGCCTATAAGAACATCCAATAGTCAAAGGTTAATGAAATACAAATGGTATAGAGGGAAATAGTCCTGTAATTCCTATAATAACTACAACCTAAAACTTCTTAACTGGAAATATTGAAGACTCATGTTAAAAGGAACCACCAGCTCTCATATGTTCCTATGTTCTGAGCAAGGAACTTAAACGTTAGCTTTCTTACATGGCACATATTGCACATTTCTAAAAAACTGTTTTTGCTTTGTCATTATGGGGTATTATGTGTAGATTGATGAGGAAAACATTTCGTTTAATACATTTTAGAATAAAGCTATAACGTAACAAAATGTGTAAAAAAGTGAAGTGGTATGAATACTTTACGAATGCGGTGTATGTGTACCATGTATCTAATGCTGTCTGGCCAAAAAGAGTGGTACGTCATACTCTTTTTTTCTCCAGACAGCATCAGATACATGGGCTACATTTAGTTAAACAGAGGGGCGCTGTTTCGCTGCTTGGATGCTTTCTCTGTTGAGATAGTTTCAGCCACTTGTGAATTGAAGGAAAGTTGGCGGGTGCACAGTGGACTGTTTGAATGCTGGAATTTTTTGGATGAACGTGCAAAGGTAACCTATTTTTTGAAGACTGGCCTCTGCCTGTGGCCTCCAAATTACTAAGTCTTCAGGTAATGACAGAAGAGAAGATGCATGTAGGCCTATCTAATGATAGAGAAGTTGGCTAACAAATAGCCTACCAAATGTTGGAAATTATATGCAGAAAAATATCAGGAATAGAGGTAACAGTAGCCTGAGTAGGCAAAGATGACTGGCCAGGACCGTGACGCCTGCGGACATCAGTGGACACGTCAATTATAATGCGCTTTCCTCTGCCCTTTCCTTTGACGCATGCCAAGATACTTACAACACCTGGATAGGTATTTTTACGTATCAGCTAACCACATCATACAGTATGTTATAGCGATCTGTCAGATGCATGCAACTTCTGAGCAGGGTAACATGACCATAGAGTAGATCAAACGTGCACAGGTAGCCTATTTTTTTAAGTGATTCGCTTGACAATCAGATGAAAACATCATGCCTGGCTGTGTTCATACCATATTTAAAGGTAATACATTTACAGCTAAATGACATGCCTTTACTATTATGCTCATAAATAAATTGTGCGTGCGCAAATAAGAGGTCCCACATCCCCTGTCAAAAGAAGTATTTTCCGCCATCCCTGATTACTGTCAGTTTCGACTATATCCCAGCCTATTCCTGCCTAGAAACAAACTGCTGCTCAAACTTCCTGGTCTCCCATGATGGCCCATAAAAAAACGGACTACTATGCTGTAAATTAATGTATTTTGCTCAAATCTGCTTTCCTCTACAGTAACTCTGACTTTCTTTTGTTCCAGGGCTGACCAACAGAGGGCAGTGTGAGATTTGAACAATCCTACAGTAAGTTTCATCCCCTTATTTTTCTCATATCTCTCATTATACTGCATAGCTCAGTTCTGTGGTCCCAGAAGGCTTTAGTGATGTTTAGGGTCTTCAATCCTACCTTTGATCACAATGCCTGTTCATTTGGTTGAGTGTAATGATCAAGCTAATTTTGATAATTGAAGCAGCACACCAGAAATATGCCTATCGTATTGTTACACCACTAACCATACATTCTAGTCAATCAACTAAGCATTGAGAAACAAGCAAAAGCAATGAACAACAACAAAAGTGCTATTTTATGAGGGAGGGCTAACATACATATGTTAGAGTGGGCGGCGTTAGAGATGGCATGCATTTATGGCATTGGCAGTTTAGGGGAAGGGGGCACACAAATGCTGTCTACTCATCTGAGGGAAAGTTACATGGTAAGATGTAAGATTTCATCACCATTCTGTATGTGATGTAGCCTACACATCATTTTAAATAGTTAAACAACAATTGTCCGTAACATTTGTTACTGTACACTTGTAGCTCTGTTCTCTGTAGTCAAAAGTACAGTGGTCCACTGTCCTTTATGTTTCCAAAGGTCATTGTTACAGCGATCTGCTACTTTCTGCAATCTGTCTTCCAGCTCCACTTCACCTCGATGTTATTTGTCTCAAATTATGGGTGTTTTTTTCTTTCATGAGGATGATGTGTATGTAATAACTGTCTACAATGTCTACAATGTTAAGTATTGCAATGCTCATCGGCCCCAAATTCCCTCAAATCTGTTGTATAATACAGAAAGACAGGGGTTTACTATTTGGCTTACCCCATACTTGGTGAGGTTCAGGTAAATACATTTGTTTACACCCAGGGATCGAATGGAGGGGGTGTGAGAGGGGACGGCTTCTCTCTTGTTAACCTTTTACTGCAGTGAGTTAAATCAGGGTCACACAGAGTGATTCTTGGTAGTCTTAAACAAATCTACTTTGAAACAAAGTATACACCTCACGTATATGGTTATGGGCTTTAAAAAAGAAGACACCTGTACAGTACAATGGCAGATATCGAGTTGAAGTGTATTATATTTTAAGTTCCCAATATTACACTTTATATACATCACAAAAGATTGAATTGAAATATAACAAAACTGTTTGAGACAGAGACACCGGATTTTCATTAGGTTTTTTGAAATAATATTTTTTAATTATGAAATTATGAAAAATATTAATAACATTCCACCCATGAGGCCAAAGAGGGCACTTTTGGTCATTGACTGCAGGAAAGGGCTACCTTGATTTTGACAATAATACACTTAACACCCCTCCATGTCAATGCAACTGTATACTATTCCCCCTGTTCACTTTTCACAATTTGTCCCCACCTGTACACTGTCTGTTGTTTTGGTAGTTCCTCCGGTCTCCTCAGGTCCTTGCTGTTTGTCTGCAGTCAGAATCACCCCTCTGACAAGCATGAAAGGCTCTCCTGACCTAATTCCGGCTGCAGGTGAACACACTCATTAACTCCTCCTCCACCCCTCCAATCCTCCGTCTCATTTATCTTTCATCAGCCTGTACTCTAGGATCCTTTCAATACTCACTTGCTAACGATGTGCCTTCACTTTAAACAACTGTAAGCTACTATACAGTGTCTCTTTTTCACTTTTATATAACTAGGCAAGTCAGTTAAGAACAAATTCGTATTTACAATGACGGCCGACACCGGCCAAACCCGGACTCCGCTGGGCCAATTGTGCATCGCCCTATGGGACTCCCAATCACGGCCGGTTGTGATACAGCCTGGAATCGAACCAGGGTGTCTGTAGTGACACCGCTAGCACTGAGATGCAGTACCTTAAACCGCTGCGCCACCGCTGTACTAATTGGATATAATGACAGACTGATGGTGTTAGCATTATAATTAATGATATGGATGTGGGGAGTATTAGTGTTGGTCTGGATTTGACATTTACATTCTATTTTTTATAATTTGGGGATTTGAGGTAACATGGATTCCCTCAGGACCTGAGGCAATAGAGCTGTGTGATTTGAAGCTTACTGAGAATAGATTCAAACAGACTGTAGAATTGTGAGGTTGTCTCACACATTTTGGCATTGAAGAATGAGTGACTATGGGCATCCAATGTAAGTCAATCTAGTGGTAACATCCTTGCGAATACCTGTCTATCTGTCTATAGAGCTGGACCCTACAAGAGTGTGTAAAGGGAAGGGGGTCGTGACTCTGAGGGCCACTCTGGTACACATAGACGACGAGGACTGCGTCAGTAAAGATCCCAACGTCGAAACAGCACCAAGTAAGTCAAACAGAATGCTACAGCTGCTCTCAAGTCTTAGATATTACATCATATGTGCATTATATCTAATATCTCTGATATTATGTTGAGTTTTCTTTCTAATACAGAGTCGAGTGATACGCTAGCATCGCTCTGTGAAAGTGGTCAGGTTAGAGAGCTGATGTCTAGCTGGAGAAATAGCTGATGAGACAAACTATTTAAAAGTCGAAGGAAATGTTCCCGTTAACAAAATAGCATATTGTAATATATTGATTATGTCATAGTATGAATCACTAACTTTAATGACTATTTAGTCATTTGTTTTCCATAGTGATATTGATGGATATGGAGAAGAATGCACTGTATTCACAAGCTTTTCTGTTCATAGAAGTCTTCAAATGTTTTATATACTTCATGAAGTTCCGCTGGGCTCACTTATACACATATTTCAGTATGTTTTGATATTAAAAGTGAGAACTTGACACATTTTAGTGTATTTATATTTGGTTGCCCAGCACAACACAGAATCATTGACCATGATTGCTCATATTTCCATGTGTTTCGTCAAAGACCTCTTTTGTTCGGACCTACCCACACTGCACTTTGGAACCAGGGCCTTGACTGTGGACTTGTTTGTTGCGTTCAGCATGTTAGAACTGGGCTGGAGACTGGCCAAGGCTTTTGGGGAGATGCTTTATTTGCGATCCTGAATATAAAGGCCATTGGAACAAACGGCCTTTACAGACCACTGAATAGGCGCCTTGTTCTGATAACAAAGTTCACAGATTGTGGGAGAATCATTATTTTATTTATCCATGGGGATATTAGCATCTATGTAGGGGAAAAGCACTATGGGAAGCTTTTTGTCCCCGCAGGATTATCCAGTGATTTATTTAATTGAGGATTAATTGTTTCCTGTTTGTAGTTGGTGGTGTTAATCTCTGAAACAGGTTCATCGCCAAAAGACAAATATTGCCAAGAGTACAGTAGTTTGTGTATCTTTCAGTATTGTTAGGTTTCTGAGAGGATCGTCTTGCACTGCTATTCGCTGGCCAAAATGAGATTGTTTTGGGATAATTTCAGGTAGTTGGATCGGCCAGATCAATGGAGACAGCTCTCTAACAGGATTGGCTGAGGGATGCTTCCACGACATCACAGACATCAACAGAACTCAACCCCAGGTATGTATTATCTAATCATTGAATAAGCTGTTGTTAATTTCCCCTATTTATGGGATAATACTGTAAATTGGATAATGCTATGCTTGTTTAATGTGATTAAAACCAGATTTAACTGTGATAGAAATAGCTATATTTGGTGTATTTTTGCTGTAGCGAGTCAATTGAAGTTATTATTTCTTTGCAAAACCAGAATTTATTAATATGCAACCTTAAGGCCTTTTACTTCGTTTATTTTTGTTGTTCAAAACTTTTGTAAGAGAGGAACAGCATCACTTACAATTTCATTAATAAAGATGAACAGCATCACTTACGTGTTTTATTCACTTATTACCAGGGAAGTTCTCCTGTGAGCACAGAAGAACGCCAGTTTCTTGCCTTTGACATTCAGAACCATATTACATCGACAAAGGCTCCCTCTGCCTACCCATCCACCACCAAAACGGTCAACCCAACCATAGTTCTGCTACAACACAACAGAGGTAAGCACTTCTGATTCTGGGTAGTACTGTATGTGGGTTATGGGTGAAATTGCCATGCCAACTGTTGACCACACGGTGAAGTATGGACTCCATTGATCTGTTTAAATGGAAAGTTCCGACACTGAAAGCTTTTTTAAATAACTCAAAAGTATGGAACATCAGATCAATCAGGTACAACAATGCTTCAGTGTCCTTCACTTTGTGCGCCAATAGCAGTTTTGTTATCAATATCTGTTTAGTCGTCAGACATTGCTGCATTGTTTTTTTGTGCATTCGTGTGTCAGGGATGCTTTTTGCAGTCGACACAGCATGCTGAATATTGGCACAGCATGCTGAATATTGACACAGCATGCTGAATATTGGCACAGCATGCTGAATATTGGCACAGCATGCTGAATATTGGCAAGCATGCTGAATATTGGCACAGCATGCTGAATATTGGCACAGCATGCTGAATATGTTTGCCATCAGCCTCATGTCGGCCCAATGCGCCAACGTTTCATGCCCCTGCTCTGAGATATTGGATTTTTTTTAACCTCACGGATGGAGAGTACTCAATGATATCTTATTGATCAATTACTTTGATATATAATTTGGTATCTCAAACTAAGTATTTTCATTGCCGTGGTTTTTGTAGGTAATCTGTTCATAATCATGTTTCACCATTGAAATGACTGTATATCATTTGCATAGTATGCTTGTGGATTATATGGGGTAAACCGGTTGGCCACCATTTATGTAGACCTATAGTACAGTGCATCTACTCATCAAGGGAAACACATTTTGACTAGTAGAACCCAGCTTCTCTTCCCTTTGACACAGCAATGTTGGCTTTTTCAGACCCCACCCCAGAGAGGGACAAATTGTCTGATCCAGGACCTGTAGTTGGGGCAGAGAGAGAACAGAGCCAACACCCAGATATGGATGGCAAGAGGATGAGGTTCTCACAATCCCCTGTCTTGGGCCCACTGAACCAGCCCAACCTGCCAGTACGGGTAAGAACACAAACCTATGTACAGGCCCAAAAACATTGTAATCTACTTTGTGCCTTTTGAAAATAATCTTCACAGGGCATTTTTAATTTGATGCTGAGGAGTACACATGGCCACAGGAAGATGTTTAGGGCTGGGGGGGGGGGGGTTCTACCCGTGCTGCTGATGGCTATTTTGGTCCGCTCATACAGGAGTAATAAAGGCCCAGTATAGTACTTTTGTGATATTTTTTTATATTTTTAAAAAATTCTGATTTATCAGCACCCCTACTTCCTACAGCTATTGGAGTACAGTGTTGAA
Organism: Oncorhynchus mykiss; assembly: GCF_013265735.2. NCBI lineage: Eukaryota > Metazoa > Chordata > Actinopteri > Salmoniformes > Salmonidae > Oncorhynchus > Oncorhynchus mykiss. The sequence goes on along the minus strand of NC_048587.1, from coordinate 12,621,392 downwards.
AATCAATATGCCTGACCACCAATCGCCAATCCACTCTTACCCATATATTTGTCATAACCCCTGTTTATTTTTGAGATATGGCAAAAACCATGACTATGTTCTTTTCAGAACACAGATAAGTCCAAGGACTGGTACAAGAACATGTTTAAACAAATACACCGAATTCCAGGTAAGGGGATCATCATGAAAATCAAACTCACCGTTCCCGTGTGTGTTTGACTTGATATCAGTTGTTTCTGTCAAGCCGTTGTCTTTGTGAGTTCTCCGAGTGTGTTTATTGCTGTCACGCTGTGTGTGTTTTGTGTCTCCGTCGCCTCGCTCAGAACCTGTTGAGGAAAACCCATACCGCCCCACCTACATATTCCCTGAATTCTATGATCCTAGACAGATGAAAACCACAGGTACCCAATTGCAATCATGGCTCCACTTCCTGACTTTACTAATCATGTATAATTCCTTCTCTATAATGATCTTATTACTGCATTTGACTCTCCTTTTGTTACTTACCGTTGCCTTGATAGAATTGAAAGTGGGTCAGTAAATTGAGCACTTGATTGCTTAGCGAAACTACGAGTGAGACTAATAGAAAACTACACTGCGAATTCACTTTAACTGTTTGATATTTAGCACGAATGCAAAGCATAACATTTCGCATGAACTAATCCATACACAATGGATTGGACGCTCTGCTCATGTTTTAAAATGTATATATTTATGTACAGACATTTCCTGGCAAGTCCCAAGTTCTTCCTTAACAAAAGATGCAGTACTGTAGCTAGTTTTGAGCCACTAGATGGTGCTCAAGTGCATGGATTGCAACAAACAAGCTCGACAGAGAGGCTTTGTATGTCCTGTCCAGGCAGTAGTAGACCACACGGCCTGTGTTCCATCTACAGTATATTGTTAGCCTTTTTTACACTAGACTAGTTTAAATCGGTTTAGTCGGTGTAAAAACGCTCTATTTGTGTGCGTATGTGTATTCAGTTACTCTGCATTGACACACTGAAATAATAGTTATTTAGCCGTTTGTACTATTTAACAGTTGTCTGTTCGTACTATCTATCTAACAGTTGACAGTTGTTTTTAAATCATAACTGCCCTTGCGCATGCCGTTTTGTACAGTGTGTACTGTGTATAGATCTACTTCCTTTCCCTTTGTTTCTGCTCATGTCTGCTTCCAGGCAAGCTGATATGTCTAGTTATTCACTGAATCGATCAATCAATTGAGCAATAAATCAAACAGTTGATCGAAGAAGGTTTGTACGAAATGTGTAGACTATTCCGAGATTTCCAAGAAGAGCATTACTTATTCATGAGGATGTTAATCGATTGGATCCATTTTTAGAGAAGTAATGCTTCTTCCAAAGGGTTTTGACTGACACAACCTATGAAAAGGACTCTATTTACAGTGTATTTGAAGAAATATAATGTCTGAACTAATGCAATAAAGGACACACTGTACTGGGCAATTAAAGAAGAGGAAGAGATACTTACTGTGCCCTTTGAAGAGCCTTATGAAGGGTCTTATAGCCTTAAATGTGATATAAGGTTCTGGCTATACCCTGCGTTACAGCTGAAATACATACAGTATATATCAACATAATGTATTTGAATTTGAGAATTAGTTTTAATCGTGATTAGATGTTTATAATAAAAATATGGCACCTCCAGGAAGGCTATTGTTGTGGATGCATGTTATTACTATAACGTGCCTTTTTGGTCTGTAATCCCCCCCCCCAAAAAAAATGTACATTTTTTATACTATTTTTATTCTTAATCACACTTCTGTTCTATATAACTTAGAACGTGCGTTAGGGCAGGGTTTCCCAATCTCGGTCCTATAATAAGCAGTTATTATAGTGTGGCACGGCTGCTACCAAAGTGACCTCTACTGGTTATACTGAGTGTCTACATATGTAGCACCACTATAACAAGCTAATTTAACAGACAATAGATTGGGTCACCCTTGATTAACATTGCATAGCTTAGACCCTATACAAGTGGAACTGCCAGTGGATTGACCTTGTGTATGTTAGTAAGTACATGTTTATAGTCGATAAATAATAACGTTTTTTTTCTCTTTCTTTCAGATGATGGTCCCTCCCCCTACGGTTTTGTGGAAGATGGTGAGTTTCTTCAATTGTCATTCTCATAGATTGAGAAATTAATATGATATCTATATTGTGATCTCAATAGCATGATCTTTGGATTTTTACATTTACTGTACAATCAAATTGTACAGTAGACACTTTCATCACTGACAAGAGATTTCAGTTTATTTAAGTTTAAGCTAAACATTACAGGCTGCTTTCACAGCCGTATCTGTTGTTCTCGTGTGTTTATTTTCAGTGAAAGGGGTCCCACGGTCAAAAAGTGCTGCTGAAGTTGACCATAGGTTGTCTATGCCTGTGCCAACCCGGTCCTCTTCCCTCAAACCTTCCAAAAGGTAAGTCCTTTTCTATTGCTGCTTCCCTTTAACATGGATAGTAGTATAGTGTATCTGCGACAACCTTTTAACCCATTGAACTCACTCTTCATAATATATTCATTGCCTCTGCAGAGCAGTTCACAAGGGGATGCATTTTTGGTAGCACTTTTACGTGAGGGACTGTAATGAGATACAGTAAGAGGTATACGATTATATTAATGTTTGGTGTGATAGTGAATATTTAATGAGGTACAGTGTTCACACACCACGTAACATGTAACTGACACACTTGAACACATGCTTGTCAAAGATTCAAATGTTGTGTTTATATTAGATTATTTATTTTTTATTTTTTATAGGAATTAGAAGTAGACGAGTACAGAGCAGTACAGCTGTTCCTCACCTCTGGCATTGAATCACGGTAACCATGGTAACCTCCAGTTAGGTCCTCTCTGACCTCTACTACCTCAGGTGCTTGTTGTCATACTAGGTGTGACTAAACAGCCTTCTCACCTCTCCCCTTAATGTTAGCCCTGACAAAGAACATCCCCTCTCCTAGGCGTGTGGAGGAATGAGTGATTAATTAATGAAGAAAGACAGGTGATAGAGGATAAACTGTTGCGCACGGAAGCTGAGGACGGCGTGCCTGGTTGGCTCTAGCGCCTTCCTTGGTGTGTACATGTTTCTTCTAGTTACTGTACCTCTAGCGTTTGAACCTTCTGAGGGCCGCATTTGAGTTTTTTGACCGCTTGTGAATTACTCTCTGCTCTTTGAGAGTAATTACTCTCTGCTCTTTGTACTTGTTTTTACAAGTATAACTTTTGATGAAATACCTGGATTTTCCCACTACAATAGGCTGTTTGATCCGTGACTAACGGGTGTAATAGAAAGCATGTGTTTCAAACTTACGTAAAAATATTCAATGCAACACTAGTCCCAATTGTTTTAGTCTGCTTATTCCCAGTGGAATCATAGTGGAACCAAGGTGGAACCAAAGGAACCATTGTGGAATTCTATATCCTGAAGCAGATCAAATTGACCACACCTTGTGGTGTATTCTCTCAGGAAATGCAGCTAGGTTCTTTGGTTCAGTCTACTTAGCTAGCATGACTTGATTCATGCCTTGACATGACTGTATATTTTATTATTTATATAAAAAAGAATAAGACAGCTCTGATGGAGAGAGCGAGAACGAGAGAGAACGACATGGAAAAAGAGATGGGGAGTGGGAGGGGCATGAGCTTTACTGTATGGGAAAACGCTGTTGATAATAGAGCTGTCACCCAAAAAAATAGCCCCCGCCGGTTGCCATGGAGACTGCTTGACTTGATAGGGATTTGCTCTCCCCTCCCTCCTGCAGGAACGAGTGGGAGCCCCCTGACAAAAAGGTAGACACCAGGAAGTACCGTGCCGAGCCCAAAAGCATCTTTGAGTACGAGCCGGGAAAATCATCGGTGCTGAAACTGGAGAGAAAGGTACGACAGCCGTGCCACGTGTGTGTTTCTGTGTTTGCCTCTGCAGTCTCTACACTACGCATGTTGTGTAAGCTGTTTCCCTCTAAGAGCTTAGGGTGGCTGCTTCACTAACTAGGGCAGCTCTAGTAGGCAACGTATGTATAGACTGAATTTCCATGTGTACAACATTCCTAAAGGGGGATCCTATTACAATGACAGATGACCTATCTGGCGGTGTGGAGGTATCACTTTCAAGCCATGGCTATTGTCTTGCAGTGTTTCAACCAACGGCTTGAATTGGCTTGAATTTGATGGGAAAGGAGTCGGACAAATGCCTGTAAAAATAAATAATGCAATGGATATTGTGACATCAGGAAATGTCCTTGTGGGGTCTCTTTTTTCATTACATTTGACAACATGAATACCGGTAGGTAGATCATTGTCCCAATACAGTGTGCACTACCAGGTTTCAATTGAAATTATAGAATCAACTCCATCAAAGAGGAATTAAAGGCCCACTGTGATATTTACAGTCATTTTCAATGGCATGCAACCATTGATTCTTAAAGAGTATCACTTAGAAATGCCTTGTGAGATTCATTAAGGAGTAGGCCTTTAAATAAATGCTGCATATATTGTTTAAGCTGACAGCCTCTTTGTGTGGCTCATACAGAATAGAATAGAGTTGCATCTCCTCTACAGTAGAATAGTTATTTGATTATATCATAATGCAATCATTGTTTTGTATTTTATGGTAAGCTATTAAGGGTTATGATGCGGTTCTGGACCAATCCCAGTGGCACCATATACTGAACAGTAGGGAACAGGGCCTTGTTCATGCTGTCCATCGTGGTCAGACAGACACTGCATGTGACGTGACAGTCTCTGTAATTACAGACCATGGTCAGTGGTTCTGTGTCAGGTTCCTGGCAGCATTAGCGGCAGGCTACACGGTCTCTTACTTTCATTTAGCCTATTATACTGTAGCTGTAGTTCTGTCCATTCTTGTCTTTCTCATTGCCATTGTGGCTCAATGATTGATGTGAACAAATCGAAATCAAATTGACATGCTAGTAGACTATTTATATTGACATTTAGAATAAGTAAAATAAGACTATTTCACAAATAAAAATACAAAAGCAGATGGGACCCATCAAAATATGTAGTATTACACCTGCTTATCTTCTCTTACACGTATGCACACACTGCACACTACAGTTGAGTACGATTCAGCTGACTGCTTCATATTATTTGTTGAAGTCACATGTTATGTGCCTTCTATGTCTTTATACATTCGAGAACAAGATCCTAATTAGAGAGAACAAGATCCTCAAGTATATGATCCTAATTCCAAAATGTCCTTCTTTTTTATCACCTTGGATAATTCACCGGGCACATAAAGACAAATCTTTAGGAATTATTTCTGATTGTGAACTCTTGTTTAGAAATTCATTATGTCGGGAATGTTGTCTGGATCACCTCAAGAATGTGTCATAGCCTCATTGCCTGTCTGTAAACGATGTGCTGTCTGAACTGTCTTCTCTTTGTCTTTCTCCTCTTTTCCTTGTTGCCATGGCCCTGTAGACTCAGGACATAAGTCCAGAAGATGTGCATTTAGAGAATGAGCCTTGGTATAGATTCTTTTCAGAGATGGATTTTGATGAAGCGGTAAGTGGTCACAGTCTTGAAGCGACGGTGTATTTAAACAATGCAATGTGGTAATAACATCCATGTTTAAATGCCTAAACAAACTATGTCTGTCTGTAAGGACTACTCCAACAACTTTTGCAAACCTTGACTCAACATTAACCAAAACGTTATCCCCTCCTAAAAACCTGCGTAATGGAGCCTTTACCTTGAGTTATTGCCTGCTATCTCTTTTCCCAGCTCTAGGTAGTCAATCAACTCTAGATATAGCTCTATCATTGTATATACAACCCATTGTTGTGTTTTTCTTTCTACTATCAGTCGGGAGTGGGTCTGTGGCAACGAAATGCAGTTAATTGTTTTGTTATGCTATCATTGCTAGTTATTTTAATTTGGCACGTTTTATTCATTGAATACCAACTCCATCTCTCTACTTCAATAACCCCTGGAAGTGTGCTGTCTTATATTTTTAAAAATCCCCTTCCATGCTGTGTATCTTGGTGACTGTTCTTCATCTGTGAGGCTTGCTGTGTTTGGATTGTAACTTAGCTATATTAACTATGCTGGCAGCTGAGCATTGTATGGCGAACTACAGTAGAAGTGTCTCCTGTCCGGTCATTAGATGATTTACATTTTTGAACATTGACCATATGTTAGGCTAATTATATACCCAATTTGGGTTAGGTGTCCTACTGCTACTGTCTATGATGATAAAGAATAATTGATGAATGCTACAGCTGTTGTCGGTGCAGTTGGCCATCGTTGCATTTTGTCCCTTACAACAGGATCCTCAAGGCTATGCCAACACTGGCACCATGCCGCCTGTGCCATGTCATTAACTCAGCACCCATGTGGAACTCTTTTTGTTGTAGCATTTATGGGCACCCTGCAAATGAGGACACATAGCATACCCCAGCGGGACTGGGCAAGGTGATTCAACTGTGGGTAATACTTTAGTTCAAGACTGTTATACCCTTTTCACACATTCATGCTGACACGAACCGTATTGTGCTGGCTCAGATATTTTCCTTTCACGTGGTCATTTCCATTAGAGTCTCTGACAACTATAGTAGATAAAACCAGGCCAGCACAATACAGCTTGGCTCTGCTTGGCTCAACCCGGTAGTGTGAAAAGAGTATTACAGTGCCCACACAATCATTACATGACAGGCCTTATTGAATCAAGGAGTGCTGTCTAGTCTGGTTTACAGTGCATTCGGAAAGTATTCAGACCTCTTGACCTTTCCTCCGTTTTGTTACGTTACAGCCTTATTCTAAAAAAGTATTATTGGGGATGAAGCTTGGCACACCCATTCTTCTCTGCAGATCCACTCAAGCTCTGTCAGGTTGGATGGGGAGCGTCGCTGCACAGCTATTTTCAGGTCTCTCCAGGGATGTTCGATCGGGTTAATGTCTGGGCTCTGGCTTGGCTATTCGAGGACATTCAGAGACTTGTCCCGAAGCCACTCCTGCATTGTGTTGGCTGTGTGCTTAGGGTCGTTGTCCTGTTGGAAGGTGAATCTTCACCCCAGTCTGAGGTCCTGAGCGCTCTAGAGCAGGTTTTCATCAAGGATCTCTCTGTACTTTGCACCGTTCATCTTTCCCTCAATCCTAACTGGTCTCCCAGTCCCTGCCGCTGAAAAACATCCCCACAGCATGATGCTGCCACCATCATGCTTCTCTGGAGCTCTGTCAGAGTGACCAGCGGCTTCTTGGTCACCTCCCTGACCAAGGCCCTTCTCCCCGATTGCTCAGTTTGGCTGGGCGGCCAGCTCTAGGAAGAGTCTTGGTGGTTACAAACTTCTTCCATTTAAGAATGATGGAGGCCACTGTGTTCTTTGATTCATTTTTTGGTACCCTTCTTGGTACCCTACCACACCTGTCTCGGAGCTCTACGGACAATTTCTTTGACCTCGTGGCTTGGTTTTTGCTCTGACATGCACTGTCAACTGTGAGACCTTATATAGACAGGTGTGTGCCTTTCCAAATCATGTCCAATCAATTGAATTTACCACAGGTGGACTCCAATCAAGTTGTAGAAACATCTCGAGGACGATCAATGTAAACAGGATGCACCTGAGCTCAATTTTGAGTCTCATAGCAAAGCGTTTGAATACTTATGTAAATAAGGTATTTCTGTGTTTTATTTTTAATACATTTGCAAAAATGTCTAAAAACCTGTTTTCGCTTTGTCATTATGGGGTATTGTGTGTAGATTGATGAGGAAAACATTTAATTTAATACATTTTAGAATAAAGCTGTAACCTAGCAAAATCTGGTAAAGGTCAAATGGGTCTCAATACTTTCTGAATGCACTGTATTTACTATAGTTCCTTTTCCAAGTGAGGGCATGTTGTCAAAGTTGAATACTAAGTTTGATATACAGTAGGCAGCTTGACAAATACCGCTAGGCTACGTGCCTTGGGCTCCAGTTGGCACCAGACAAGTATTCAGACTCACTGGCTGCCCACAAACAGATGTTCTGTCTCCTTGCCTTCTGCTTTGTAAGTCAGTCAGGGCCAACCTCCGCAGCGGAGTCTGCCTGGAAACCACACCCTGGATCATATGATGCGGAACCACTGACTACATGAGATCATATTCTCACGTCAGCTGAACACAGGGCAGGCTTAAGAATCTCTCATCTTCCCAACGTTGTCTTTAAGTCAGTGTTATCCATGGAAAGTATTGTCTGACTCAGACTCCAGCAACTCCTGTCCTGCAACTCCTGGTTGGTTATATTAGGAATAGGAGGGGGTAGTACTAAAAACTTGGCCTCTGAGTAGGATGGTTTCCAGATGAGCTCAATTTGATGTCTGACTAACTCAAAGCTCCTGCTACACCTGGTATGTGTAGTATTTGACCCTCAAGGGTTGGGCTAGACATCCCGGCACATTGGGGTTTGATTGGCATATCTTTATCTCTTCTTGGTTATGGTGACTCTACAGGCTGCTTGTAACCTCTATGAGTTCTTAGTGCTCATGGGATGATGACTCCTTCTTCGAAGGTCTAGTGACTCTAGACTCCATGTATGTCCATGTAACACATGACGATCAACCTCAGGAGGAAACATGAGTATTCTTTCACAGTATATACAGTACCAGTAAAAAAGTTTGTACACACCTACTCATTCAAAGGTTTTTCTTCATTTTTACTATTTTAATACATTGTACAATAATAGTGAAGACATCAAAACTATGAAATAACACATATAGAATCATGTTGTAACCAAAAAAGTGTTCAACAAATCAAAATATATTTTATATTTGAGATTCTTCAAAGTAGCCACCTTTCGCCTTGACGAGAGCTTGGCACACTCTTGGCATTCTCTCAACAAGTGTGACTCATTAAAAGTTAATCTGTGTAATTTATTTCCTTCTTAATGCGTTTGAGCCAATCAGTTGTGTTGTTACAAGGTAGGGGTGGTATACAGCAGACAGCCCTATTTGGTAAAATACCAAGTCCATATCCAAAGAGAAATGACAGTTCGTCATTACTTTAAGACATGAAGGTTAGTCAATACGGAAAATGCCAAAAACTTTGAAAGTTTCTTCAAGTGCTGTCGCAAAAGCCTGATCAAACTGGCTCTCATGAGGACCGTCACAGGAAAGGAAGACCCAGAGTTACCTCTGCTGCAGAGGATAAGTTCATTAGAGTTACCAGCCTCAGAAATTGCAGCCCAAATAAATGCATCACAGAATTCAAGTAACAGACACATCTCAACATCAACTGTTCAGAGGAGACTGCGTGAATCAGGCCTTCATGGTAAATTGCCACAAAGAAACCACTACTAAAGGACACCAATAATAAGAAGAGACTTGCTTGGGCCAAGAAACACGAACAATGGACATTAGACTGGTAGAAATCGGTGCTTTGGTCTGATGAGTCCAAATGTGCTATCTTTTGTTTTTCAACAGGACAATGACCCAACACACCTCCCGGCTGTGTAAGGGCTATTTGACCAAGAAGGAGAGTGATGGAGTGCTACATCAGATGACCTGGTCTCCACAATCACCCAACCTCAACCCAATTGAGATGGTTTGGGATGAGTTGGACCGCAGAGTGAAGGAAAAGCAGCCAACAAGTGCTCAGCATATGTGGGAACTCCTTCAAGACGGTTGGAAAAGCATTCCAGGTGAAGCTGTTTGAGATAATGCCAAGAGTGTGCAAAGCTGTCATCGAGGCAAAGGGTGGCTACTTTGCCTCAATGACAAATCTCAAATATAACATATATTTTGATTTGTTTAACACTTTTTTGGTTACTACATGATTCCATATGTGTTATTTCATAGTTTTGATGTCTTATTCTACAATGTAGAAAGTAGTACAAATAAAGAAAAACCCTTGAATGAGTAGGTGTGGCCAAACTTTTGATTGGTTCTGTGTATATATATATATATATATATATATTTGTTTTGTTATTATTATTTTGCCTATGTCCAAGAGCTTAATGGTTTCTTGACAGCGTATCTAACAATAGATAACAATAGATAAAGTGGTTTTCTGACCTGTTATACTTGTAGTGCATTGTCTTATGACCACAATCCTTGTCGCTCCAAAATCATGGTCATAACCAGATCGATGCATTGACATTCTTGTTTAATCACTTCAACCATATTAATACTTCACAAAGGTCACGACTTATGCACGAGCTCACAGTCAAAGGCCTCGAAATTCATATGATTACAGTCACATTCAATCACAGCTCCATGGACATACAAGGTGAAACGGAAGCAAAATACCATACGTATCTATGGTTAGGAAGAAAGTTTTGGCCTTCTGTGTCCCGACTGAGTGACTGCGTCAGTGACTAGTCTGTCTGGCGTAAGCTGTCACTGAGAGGGCAGCTGCATGTGTGGTCATTAATACAGTGTCGGACTCTGACCACAGTCTCTGTACGGATTCATACACTGAATGGCTGGGCATCCCAAACGGCGGCCCTGGTCAAAAGTAGCGCACTATATAGGGACTAGGGTGCCATTTGGGACGCACCCATTATGAACCTCTCCGTGACTTTAATGTTCGACCGGAAGTAACCCATAATCCCCTCAGCTCATTGTTTTCATATTTAACCTCAGTTATAGACTTCACCTTTATCTCTAAGTACTCGTGCTGAGGGGATAAAGATATAGCTATAACAGTAACAACATGCTAGGGGAGCTGATTTTTTTGTTATAAGAACTTGTCTAAACAAATAAGCATTTACTTTTGGAAGGGAAAGGCTCCCATTACACTCATGATTCCTATTTTTGAATGTGAATAAACAAAGCACCCAGATCCCCAACCTGCAATGTTGGCCTATATATATCACCTTGCAGCAAAGTCATCACAGACACCTGTTTGGAAAATGTGCAAACGTTGTTAACGCAGTGTTCCACTGACGGGTCAAGAGAAAGGAATTCACAGCACCTTCATCCGCCTAGATTCGTAAACAGCTTTAAATATGTTACGTGTCCCTTCATTTCCAGTGAAACCACACACATTGCACACAAAGAGACATCAGATGTCGGCAATATCTGTCTGAAGTCCTTGTTTGACTTCAGGGATCTTGGCATGCTAGTGACAATTGTTCATGCATATGAACTTTCCATCGTTAGTAATATTATTTTGTGCCCCACTTCATATGGAATGTTTAACATTGAAGGATAAATCATATTTTCCACCCCAAGGATATGAGTGAACCTTTGCATGACATCTTTTCAGCTTGTAATTGTTATTTCCCCTGACATACACTAAACACATATCCCATACATGTAATGAAGATCGCTGGGAATCCTCAGGCTTGTAGATCTCTTGTAAATAATCAGAATGAGATCCCCCTTCCTTTAGTTCAGATAAGTCTCTCACTCCTATGTCACGATTATTTTCCATCCGAGCAGTGTAGTGTCAGCTCAGTTGCTCACAAGTACCAGGGGACACCATCCATTTCATCCCCTGTCGAGAGGGACCGGGAGATCAGTCAGCGGACCTGAGTTCAAATATTATTTATGGTCTTTCAAATACTTGTAGTGTTTACTTTAGCCTTCTTGTAGTGCCAGATGTGTGGGGTTTGCAGATTTGCAACTATTATATTGGCTCCATTACGCCAGGCAAGCTCAATGGAGCCCAGCTAATGTATTTGAAATTATTTCCAAAAGTTTTTGAACCCAGTTCTGTCAGACAGAGAGGGATAGGAAGACAAGAGAGTGAAAAGGCACAGATACATTCAGTGGCGGTGGCATGTTCTCGAAGAAGGGGTAAGGCGCCTGTGGAACATTTGGCTTTATAAATAGATTAGTCTATATACCTGCCAGGCTGAATTCTGATCTTATAAAGATAGGCATTCATTTTGAAAGGTTATTAATGATCCTCCTTCCCTGGCAACCAGAGGGAAGGCATGTTGTGGGAAATGAGCTTGTGCGCGCGGTATGCTACTGGTCTGGTATGGTCATCTGTTTGGGATGGGGCAGGGGTGGACATGTATGGTTGGGGGAGAGGTGCTTTTAGAAGGGCCAGGCTGGCGCTTGGGATTGTGTAATCTTATTTGCAAACAACACTTATGCTTTTATTCATAGCCTGCCTGTCATGTCTGTTATTTTTACACTCTGTGATGTCCTCTTGGAGAAAAGCAACAGAAACAGTGGTCTAAAATTAACCATTCAAAGTGCCTAGTGGGTACTGCCCCACCAGCGAATGGCTCTTCTGTGTTTTAGGAACCGCCCCAGAATAACATCAAATTAGATAACTATGTGTTTTGTCAGCTCGCACGGCAAAGTCCTGTAAACAAACGTATTCACTCACCCTTTCCTTGTTTGTTTGTGTATGTCGGCCTGTGCTTATACTACATGGCATTGTGTCAGTTTTACTTCATTGGTGTGATATTGTGATGCCTCTGACTGTGTTTCTCAAAGGCTTTTATTGTGTTTTGGGATTGTTGTTATCAGCATCATACTGTGATGATATTTGTGTGTGTGTGTGTAATTTGGCCTGCTTGCACCACCAGCTGGTTAATTGTCCCCTGGTCTGGTCCAGTGGTAATGATAGTGACTCAATACCAGACAGAAGAGAGGCCCTCTGTGAGGGACACCAGCTCATTGGCTGAGCCTAGTGACAGCCCCCTCCCCGCATGGGCGCCCCTGAACCGATGCACGCCCACCCCCCCCCCCCCCCCCCCCTCACTGCCGCTTGTTTTCTCCAACTTGCAAGCGTGCCAAAACACACGCTTGCTCCTCCATGTAAAAGCTTCGTTCAGCAGAGCTAACAATCCCAGGCTTTGGAGACACTTCAGACAGACACTTCGAGAAAGAGAAAAGAGAGCCAGTCACCACAGCTAATGCTCCTGCTTCTATTCTAGTCGGAAGAGACCTTCCTGTGGATTTATCAATGACTTCTTTGTTTGGTCTGTTGCAGAGTGCCCCCTCTTTCAGCCCCTTGGAAACACCCGCCGAACTACAGCAGTAGTAAGTCCATGCTTCTCTTACTTCTATGCTTCTGTCTTGTGCTTATCCATTCCAAAAATGTGTGTTTGTCTGTGTTTTAGGGCACGTTTTTAGGAGTGTTGTCAGCAGGGGATTTTAAGCATTTTTACACCCTGTGGAGATTTCCCCATTTTAGGGAAAGGGGGGAAACTCCTGCTGCTTCCTGAGAGGGGGGACAGCGAAAGAGAGAGGTTCCTATTAACGAGTGTAAAAGCTGCCAGTACAGTGTGTCCTCTGTCTGGAGAGGTTTTGGGAGGTAGTGGTGGTGGGGATATGGCTACTATATGGCGATTTATTTCAAGCTGAAAGCAAACAGCCCCAGAGTCAAACCTGGATGACATTTGTGAGTGGAGAGAGACAGGGAACTCCACTCTATTCCACCCTGCAGCTACGTCATTTTATCCGTTATCTCCCCGGAGTGGGTGTGTGAAGCCAGCCTGTATCTTATAGCAAGAATAACTTTGGTATGAAAGTGGGTGTTCGATCAATAAGCAAACCAGCAGCATTACGACTTCGATCTCTTTGTTTTTTTTTGTCAGCATAGATTTATTTGCGCTCATTTTGTTTCTGGAATTAAACGTAAGGAATTCTAGCCCTAGCCATGGCAAATTTTCTTGTGGTCCAATGGCAGAAAGTTCTCCCACCATTTCTGTTTGGAACTTTCCCATCTCTCCCGAAACGTCTATTTGGATTTCACAGCATGATATTCCCTAACTCTTTTGAGCCGTTTATTTTCTCAAGGATCTTTGACGTCGTTCAATTGTGGCCAGCTCATTGGATATTAAGTAACACAGGTTACTGATAATGCCATGCACTGTATTGGAATGAGTTCATTAACAGATACGTCTGTCTGTGCACTTATTATATTATGTCATAATGTTTATGAATGCTGCATGTTTTAACTTATTTCAATAGTCTAGATGGATTTCTGAAATCATTAAATCAGTCTAAAGACTGTTTTCCCTTTTCTTTTTGTACATTTATTTGTAAAAGTCTAAGAAATGTGTTTAGTAACTTGTCGCATCATCTGCCACCAAGTTGTTATGGGCATTTAAAATATGCTAAAACTGCTTCTGGTTAACATCCATTCACATTTGCACATGACTTTAATGTTTTTTCTACAAAATAATCAGACTGCTTCATTGGCCCAAACTGGTTTTGATTTGATAATATTTATTCATGTTTATGATGCAAGTATTGCATCACAGCAGCTTGTGTACAAATCATATCATCTGTTTAAGAAATGTGTTTAAAATGGTAAACTCCTGGGATGAAGCCATAAGTCCCACAGGCTTCCCTCAAAGGGTTACGAGACACATGTTTAGGGGTGAGAGTTTACTGGGGTTTCTTTGAAATGAAACGCCTAGTCTACAAGAACTTTCTAGTACACATTTACCTCATTGTCATATACCACATTGCTTACTGTATACAGACGTGTATAAACAAGGGACCAACATATATATTGTTGGCTGAGTTCAAGATAGGCTAGCAACAGACATGTGTACAGACAGTATTCAATTGTTAATATCTCAATTAAATGTGAATAGTCTATCAAGGAGTAGGCTTATATTTCCAATATTGCCATTTACAAACAGGGTAAGCTACAATCAAACTATTCTTAGCCTTGCAATATTATCCATCATTAATGATCAAACTCTCTTCCCCAATACGTTTGTATCACATTGATGCCTGCTGGTTAGATGCAGTTGGGTAAGACCATCTTCAGATAACAACTGAAGTTATGCAACTTATGCAACTGAAGCTAGGCTCCATAGCCTACTTGTGGGGCCACTGGCTCCCTCTCAGGCAATGGGATGTCTTATGACCTCACATAGACTCTTCCCAGGAAACCATCTGAGATGGTTCCAAGGCGTTATACGGGGTACCTTATTTGAATACCTGCATGTACCCTATAAAGTACAGGTTATTATTGAGTATGAATGCAGTAGCCCAAATGGCTGGTTATTCTGAGAACTATGAAAAAGGTTATTGTTGAGGGGGTTAAATAAACAAAAAAAGGAGACATGGCTCTTTCTCTTAATGTTTTACTGCAGTGGGCTAAATCAGGGTCACACAGATTGTTTATTGGCCTTTAACATGGTTATGGGTAAATGTTTATTTTTATTTTTAAATAAGACACCTGTACCATGTCAGTATAGAGCTTAAATGTATTCAATTTTGAGTTTGCATCCCAATATAACAACCATTTGATATAGAAACACTGGATTTTGTCATTTTTTAAATAATGTTGATTAATTATGAACATAACATTTCACCCATTAGGCCACTAGAGGGTGCTTCTGATCGTTCAACTGCAGGAACTACACTTAAACCAGGCATTATGTCAGAGGGCCAAACTCATTTGGGGAAAACCTGCTTCTCTCCTCACGCCTCGCTGTACTTCACTTCTGGTCTCAAAGATGTCTATTGTGTCGGCAAATGTTTTTTTATTGTTAATTTACAGCACAGGAAAGTGGAATATCCTGCAATGGGAAATAGACTACTGCTGTGTTACCCTGTAGAGATACTGTGGGTGGGTGGAGTAATTCACTGTGCTGAATTTACTCCGCTCAAAAACTTTGTTTTCAGTCTTTGTTACATTTTTTCCACATGATTTACTACGTTACTGGAAATTGTTGTTAGTTTAAATGGCCTACACTCATGCATGGCAGCATAAATATAACGACAGGGAGGCACCAAACCCTCTCCTCAGACAGTGGCATTTGAAGTAGAGTAACCCTAAAAGAAAAGTACAGATGCATAGCAGAGTAACATGTAGGAACGTTCAGACAATAATATTTTAAATCTCTCCCATTGGCCTCCGTGGAGTGCAAAGTTAAGGGCAGTGGAGTGCTGTTTTATTTTACGTCTAGTTCCCCTAATAAAAATGAACAAAACGGCCGAATCAACAAGTAATCAACCGCAGAATGTGTAAGATAAGTCTAACCCTACGGCAACTGACAAAAATCTTTTCATAAAATGCATGTTACTCTTAATTGTTTTACTCAATTAAACTGCACTTAATTACCAACACTGGCATGTAATTACAGCATGCTTTCTTCTAGCTAGCTGGCTGTGAACATATCGCCTCGTCCTAAATCAGGCTCTCTGAGTCAAGCTGTTTTTAGGTTGAATATTTTCTCCAATGTTTTGCTCTAGCTCCGGGTGTAAGGCCGGACACAGCGAGGTGGAGAAGGACGAAGGATCATCCAGCGGCGAGCCAGCGGCTCCAGAATGTGACCGCCATGTTTACAAGAGCGTCCTGGAGGGCGGCGACATTCCCCTGCAAGGTCTGCGGGCCATCAACAAGCGCCATGCCAGCACCTCCTCCAAAGGTAGGATTCCACTCCACACATGCTGCCAGTGAAGAGGGGGTACTGAACTGGCTTCACAGTGGGACTCTGAAAGGTTTTTTTACCACTCAGATGGAACCAAATGACTTATTGGGATGTTGGATTCTAAAAGCATCTGTTAGGGATACATGTGTTTCCTTTTGACTTTGTGTTGAAATCCACATGTGTTTCTGCTTCAGGTTATCACACCAGAGGCCAATCATCTTTCAGCATAAATCTTTTCTCAGCCGTTTATTCTTTAAATCATTGATATCATGGATGTTTCACCAAACTGTCCATATCCGCTTGGAAATCCATCGAGAGTTAGGCTGCTGAAGGTTTTCCTGCTAAATCAATGGAGACTATCAAGCTAACCTTGGGTTGTGCCCTCACCCTACAGTTATCTGCCTCTGCAGACCAGGCATTCGTTGGAGAGGCTTAGGGGCAGGGCTCCAGAGTGTTCTAAAGCCAGGGAGCAAAGGTCCAGGCGAGGGGACTAATGGGGAGGAAAGGGGGGGTTAACAGGGCTCTGGTTTTCTAGGCTGGGCCAGACAGGGGTGAGATAAACAAGAGGGACACAGCAGGGTGGTTAGGCATGGGGAAGTCAGCTGTCAAAGAGAGGTCAGAGGATGGAATTCCTGCGCACATGACCAGGGGAGAGAAATGCGAGGGAGGGGAGAGGAAAGGAGGGAAGGGGAGGAGAAAGGAAGGGACAGATCGGGCACCGTGTGGCAATGTTGCCCCAATACATAACCAGAATTCCAACTGGCCAAGCAAGGCCTAGTCCTGAAGTCTAAAAGTAAGAGAATTAACCTTTGCGCCAGTCCTTTTAGAGTTTGTTTTTGTTTTTGCCAGATGCACAAATGTATTGTTTGTAGAGGTATTATTAGTTTATGTAAGCTGTCTGCGCTCCTCAATTAGTAATAAATATTTGTTCTCTACAGAATTATTTTAGATTGTCAGTACTGTATCGTGAAACAAAGATACCAGATAACTTGACTGAAGTTCAAATCCCTATCCTATAAAAGTCTTGACTGAAGTCCCTTTTCCATAAAATGTGGAAACTGCTATAAAGGGAATTCTGCCCAGAGTCATCTTGAGCCAAAGTCAACTGACTAGCACGCTCTCTCATTATGGCCTACCAGAGACACACCACCTCAGCTCTGTGGACACTCCGTTACAGTACATTACAACAGAGCAAGATAAAGTGCAGAGAGAGCTTCATCATGTGGTCCTGCTTCATGCTCTTTAAAACAATAATGGCACACTTTGTTGTCGCAGAACTTTGCTTCCTGCAGGCCTTTCTAGTGGCTATAATTGTAAAGTCCCCTTACAGTGCCTTGCAAAAGTATTCGCCTCCCTTTGCCTTTTTATTGTATTTTGTTGCATTACAACCTAGAATTTAAAATGTATTTTTATTTGGATTTCATGTAATGGACATACACAAAATAGTCCAAATTGGTGAAGTGAAATTTAAAAAATAACTTGTTAAAGAAAAAATTGAAAAGTGGTGCGATGAAGGACCTAAATAAGATCTGGTGGAACCAATTACCTTCATAAGTCACATAATTAGTTCATAATAAAGTCCACCTGTGTGCAATCTAAGTGTCACATGATCTGTCACATGATCTCAGTATATATACACCTGTTCTGAAAGGCCCCAGAGTCTGCAACACCACTAAGCAAGGGGCACCATGAAGACCAAGGAGCTCTCCAAACAGGTCAGGGACAAAGTTGTGGAGAAGTACAAATCAGGGCTGGATTATAAAAAATACCCGAAACTTTGAACATCCCACGGAGCACCATTAAATCCATTATTTAAAAAATGGTAAGAATATGGCACCACAACAAACCTGCCAAGAGAGGGCCGCCCACCACAACTCACGGCCCAGACAAGGAGGGCATTAATCATAGGCAACAAAGAGACCAAAGATAACCCTGATGGAGCTGCAAAGCTCCACAGTGGAGATTGGAGTATCTGTCCATACGACTACTTTAAGCCGTACACTCCACAGAGCTGGGCTTTACAGAAGAGTGGCCAGAAAAAAGACATTGCTGAAAGAAAAAAATAAGGTATGTGGAAGACTTCTTCCAAACATATGGAAGAAGGTGCTCTGGTTAGATTAAACTAAAATTGAGCTTTTTGGCCATCAAGGAAAACTCTATGTCTGGTGCAAACCCAACACTTCTCGTCACCCCGAGAACATCATCCCCACAGTGACGCATGGTGGTGTCAGAATCATGCTGTGGGTATGTTTTTCATCAACAGGGACTGGAAAATTGGTGGGAATTGAAGGAATGATGGATGGCGCTAAATACAGGGAAATTCCTGAGGGAAACATGTTTCAGTCTTCAAGAGATTTGAGACTGGGACTTCCAGCAGGACAATGACCCTAAGCATACTGCTAAAGCAATACTCAACTTTTTTAAGAGGAAACATTTAAATGTCTTGGAATGGCCTAGTCAAAGCCCAGACCTCAATCCAATTGAGCATCTGTGATATGACTTAAAGATTGCTGTACACCAGCGGAACACATCCAACTTGAAGGAGCTGGAGCAGTTTTGCCTTGAAGAATGGGCAAAATTCCCAGTGGCTAGATGTGCCAAGCTTATAGAGACATACCCCAAGAGACTTGCATCTGAAATTGCTGCAAAAGTTGACTCTACAAAGTATTGACTTTGGGTTGGGGGATAGTTATGCAGGCTGAAGTTTTCTGTTTTTTTGTCTTATTTCTTGTTTGTTTCACAATAAAAATATATTTTGCATCGTCAAATTGGTAGGCATGTTGGGTAAATCAAATGATACAACCGGTCCAAAAATCTATTTTATTTCCATTTCCAGGCAACAAAATAGGACAAATGCCAAGGGGGTGAATACTTTCGCAAGCCACCCTATAATGACATATTCATAGAAATAACATTAGTATTCAACTTATACAGTGAAGAGTTGCTTAAACAGGATACTGAGGGTAGATGTGACTGAGCCAAAAAATACAGCCTCATTAGCATAATGTAAATGAGCATTTACTGCTGTAGGCAACATCCCTGTAGAGTTGCTATCACAACAGCTGGTGGCGGTTGTGTGTCATCATTCCCTACTGGGTTGTGTCATTCTTTACTGTGGTAGGACTAGCACATACAGTATGTGGCATTACTAGCACATCTCTTACTCAGAGGTGAGAGTCAACCATGACTACTCATCCCAGCAGGTGTGTCTTCCAGAATATTATGTTGTAGTCGCTCACAGGGGCGTGTATGACCTTGCTGTTTTGACAGTTCTATTTGAGACTGTCCTGTGATGGACCCTGGTGTTGGAAGGGCTTTCTGGGTTAGCTGCAAAAAGTTAAGGGCATTCCAAATCCTCAATGCTGAGGCCTAGTTCGTAAGTAGTGCGTAGATGGGCAACGGTGGCTTATAGAGTAGTTTGTGTTTCTTATGAACTCTTATGAGCTCCTTTATTGCATCATTTTAGTTTATACTGATATGAAAGCTACTGTGAAAATGTAATCTGAAAATGTAATCTGTTATTTAATTTGATGTTCGAACAGCAAGCTTACCAACATTACATCACATAGCATTTCATGCATGACATACTGCCCTGCTCTTTGCCCTTTCTGTTGTTTCACTTCTTTTATGTTACTGCTTTACGATCACTAATCATTTAATTATGAATAATTGTGATTGAATTAACATATCAGCTCCAGTGAAAATTCCAAGACACTTAAGATGCATTTCTAGCACTATTCAGAATCAACATGTTCACTTCTCCACTTAAAACGAAGCATTTAACAAGTGGCATTACTAATAGTATAACAAAGTCATTTTGTTACTTGATGTGAAATGCATCACGTTCTTTTCTCCCTCATCAACTTTTGATGGACGTTGTCTTTACTGTAGAAATGTGTTGACCCTGTGTTATTTTCAGTGTGTGTGAATTTGTGACCATTAACCTAATATGCTGTTTATTCTGTTGTCCTGCATGCTTGCCAGTGGATTATCAAGGTGGGAATGGCTATATAATTTCACCATGCTCTTCTGTAAATAGTCGATCAGTTCTTGCCAGTAATGCCCTAGGTAACCAGTGTAAGAATAAGAAGCCCTTATCTGCTGCCAAAGCCTGCATACCCCAAATCCTCCCCTCTAAGTTCAAACCTAAGCTGATACCCCCTAGTGTTGACAGCCAGGACAGGAGGACTGCGCCTGCCAGGCACCCAAAGGCACACAGCTGTGAGGATATATACACAGGGAGCACAGGCGCAGAGGCCCAGGAGAGTGGACTAAACTCAAACACACACAAAAACTCTAATGGTCTCTCCCTTGACTCTGAGGCTGATTTAAATAATGGCAGCCCTGCGACTAGAAGGAGCACATCTGAGTTCTCCACCCTGTACCGGAACATGCACAGCATCCAGAGGCCATCCTGCTCAGTGGGCTCCAGCCCCCACGGGAGTGTCCGTAGCCTGACCTCCCTGTTCGAGAAGGTGGGGGTCAATGGAACTGATGGGGAGGGGGATGAGGCAGGGGAGAACATTCCCAGGCGGGATGCCGTGTCGTCGCGGGTGTCAGAGTTTGAGCTGATCATCCAGCGCTCCAGCCCGTCTCCCACACGCTCCTCCTCCATGCCAACACTACCCACAGGCCAGAGCCTCACCTACAACCACAGCCCCGCCGACCCCTTCATGGCGTCCGCTGTCTCGGCTGAGTCGCTGCTGGTCACTGTCCCAGGGCACACTGGGCAGACAGCCCGAGACAAGGCCTTTCTGTCAGGCAGCGAGATGGTGGGATCCTCTGAGTACAGTGACACACTGAGAGCCGAGTCCCTCTCTGGGACTGAGTCAGAGACAGAGCAGCACGGCCCCACAGAGAAAGCCCCAGTACCAACAGAGAAAGCCCCAGTACCAACAGAGAAACCCCCAAAGGTCACTATCTCCAGAACCTCAAACAGTCCCCCAGCACCAGTCACCCCATCCGCTTCCCCAAACAACCACCACCTCCACAACCACCACCTCCACAACCACCACCACCACAACCACCACCACCATAAACCTAGCAGCAAGTGCAAAGGCTCCTGCCCTGCCTCCTATACCCGCTTCACCACTATCCGGCGGCACGAGAGGCAGCAGCAGGCTACGGCCCAGCAGGACAAACTGTCTACCCAGGAGAAAATAAAGAACTCCTCCTCTCTCCCCTCGAACATCTTCCTCATGGGCCCTGCACCGTTCAGGGTGAAGAGGCCTCTCCGGTCTCACCAGGCCAAAAAGACTCTCTCAGCCACTAAGGTGATGGCAGGTCAAACGTCACAGACAAATGTCTATGATCCCAGGCCCCTCATTCCACCGCGCCTCTCTTCCTTGGAGTTGCTGGAGAAGCTGGGCAACGGGGAAGGTGCACCGTCCGACAGTGACAACAACCTGACTAATAGGGGAGTCTTGGACGCCAATGGGAATCTTCTGCAGCCGCTAGCAGCTCACCGCAGAGGTGGCTATCTCCTCTCCATATTTTCACCTGAGTGTCCCTTCTCCCACACACCCGTGCCGATCTCTATGGCCACTCATTGTGTTTTTTTTTCTCCAAGCTTTTCTTCTTTGCATTCTATCTGTATTTTTCACAACGTGATGCTACCACCTTCCATATTTTTTTTGTCTGTGTGGTGTGTCACAGTAACAATGCGGTGTTTGGTTAAATTGTCTTGCCTGACAAACATTCTTTTCCATCAACCCATCGCAAAACACTTGTAACTTTAGTGCATTCTGACAACTTTTGGTAATGTATATATTCAGTGACACGTCTTAAGGAGTTATACATGGCCACGTAAACATGTCCGAGGCCTACATGACACTTCTCTGTATTGTGTTAAAGTAGATTGGTTAAAAGGGATTCATTTAGATAAAAATGTATTGATCTTCATGTAAAATGCCATGGACTGTTGGTGTAGGCTATTGTTATGGCAATGCATATGGCATACAGTATACACCCTGAAGTAATGCGTTACCATATATTTTACAAGGCTATGTGCTTTCGGTTTTTGTCAGCTTTGGCATAAGCAAATGTGCTGTGTCAGGGGTCTGTTTTCGTCTGTCATCCTCCATTTTATCATTCTGACAAGACTGGAATTTCAAGTAGAGAGACTATGTGCTTCCCTCTTATTTCCTTATAGCTGGTATTGGTACTTCCTGTATATATTCTGTGTAATAATACATGGATTTATGTCTCAGAGG
The DNA here is from genome assembly GCF_013265735.2 of Oncorhynchus mykiss. Taxonomy (NCBI): domain Eukaryota; kingdom Metazoa; phylum Chordata; class Actinopteri; order Salmoniformes; family Salmonidae; genus Oncorhynchus; species Oncorhynchus mykiss. The sequence goes on along the minus strand of NC_048587.1, from coordinate 12,598,859 downwards.
TTGGTAATTATAGGGGTTTTCTTATGGTGTTTGGTTTGAGGAATGGTGAAATGTCTATTGCTAATGGCTGGCTGGGAAGCAAGATGAGTTTAGGGATAGAGTTAGGGATAACTGGGATGAAGTAATTAAACATGTCAGTGTGGAAATCAGATGACTCATTGGTGATGGGTGATATGCATTTTCATTGTACATCAACCATATCATGTCATTTTTTTTTTTTTGTTGATCTGACTGTTTTGTACAGTATTTTGTTTTCTCTATAGCCATCCACCTCTAGTATTTTTTTTCTCATAAAAACAGGCTAAATAAAGCTGTGTCATACTGTGTTTATTGTTTTTGTGCATGTGGGAATATGTTTTTTTTCCCCTTCGGTGTGTGTATCTTTCCTTTGTCATACTGCAACGGACACCTTTTCTTCGGAGCATGTCTAGTTCTATATTTTACAGTGTTCCCTTGCATTGTCAAAATACGTTTTACAGCTCTATTGTAATAGTGGTATTGCAATAGGGTTAGAGACATTTCTTTCTTTTTTTATTGAAATATTATAGATATTGAAAGCAGCACTATTGATGAACTCTGTTATGGGAAAATGTTGAATGCCTTTGGAGAATTTCAGGACATAATTGATGTATTTATTTTGTATTAGATTCAGAGTCCTTGACCCAAGGAGACCTTGGTGACGGCCTGGATGAGGTGGTCAGGAGACGCCATGGAGATAAAGAGGTAATGTTTCTTTATTGATTGTTTTATGGTTTGTTTATTGTTTCTGCAACATTTCTTTTGTCGTCCTCTCTCAACAAAATCTGATAGGGCTTCGCTCTCCTTTTGAACAATAAATATTACTAAAAACTGTTCAGTGTATACTAAAACTGTGAAATATTTCCCCAATATTCAAATTGCTTTTACCTATCATTTCCATCCTCCATCTTGGAGTGTCTGTGGTCCTTAGAACTATTCATGTGGCATTCAAAAACAAGGAAAACGCTAAATAAATGACAGATAATGGTATGTTTCCTGGCAGAAAATTTTGGAAGAGCAACGGCGGCTGAAGAGGGAGCAGGAGGAGGCTGACACAGCATCGAGGCGACACACGGGAATTGTTCCCACCCACCATCAGTTCATCACTAACGAACGTTTCGGAGACCTGCTCAACATCAACATCAATGACGCAGACAAGAGGAAATCCGGATCAGAGGTACAACACAGTACCATCCCTCTCATTGTAAAAAATGACAGCTATTTTGGTGTGTGTGTGCGCAGTGGCGGATCTAGCTTGTATGGCGAACCCCACCTTCAGCCCCCACCACAAAAAAACACCCAAAAAACATTCTGCACTAACTGTAATTTTTATTCCAACATTTGGAACAACTAAAATAAATAATAATGACATTTAAAAACATTTACAAAAAACAAGACTCAAATATCAAAAAGAAGTAACAAAGACAAATAGAAACAAATGTGTGTCGATTTGTCACTCGAGCATCAATACATTACCGATCCCCCAACACTGTCAACCAAGAGTCAAGACTACATTACCCATCCCCCAACACTGTCAACCAAGAGTCAAGACTACATTACCCATCCCCCAACACTGTCAACCAAGAGTCAAGACTACATTAACCATCCCCCAACACTGTCAACCAAGAGTCAAGACTACATTGCCCATCCCCCAACACTGTCAACCAAGAGTCAAGACTACATTACCCATCCCCCAACACTGTCAACCAAGAGTCAAGACTACATTACCCATCCCCCAACACTGTCAACCAAGAGTCAAGACTAAACCAATTCACCTTGGTGGTGTGCAGACTGGTTTTATAATATTCTGAACGACTTCGCACAAACCAGAAAGAAATGCAACAATATGTCTGTGAAACAATATATTCACAGTATTATGAATGAATTGTGGTTTATTTGGTAGCATTTCGTAGAGTGACTGTACAGTACTAATGCAATTAGTAAAATCCAAGTTAGAGGTGCGCTATTTGATAGACTTCCCCGCTCCCCCTACCTCGGGCTTCCAGTGGAGAGACCTGAGGTCTACCTACCCCAGCCCCCCTTCCATCTTGTACTTCTGAGTGGGAGACCTTCCCAGGCAGCAGCCTGCCTAGCTCACAAACTAGAATCAGGGCACCCACTCCGACATGGTTAATTGACCCACAGTCCCACATGGTGATATGATATCATTGAAATGATGTGCAAATGAGCTATAGAAAACCAATCCCGCAAATGTCACCATTCCGATGTTTTATTTTGTGTGGGCGCCCCGTGCCGCCCCCGGCAAGATACCGCCCTGGGAGGCTGCCCATTTCGCCTATACCTAAATCCACCAGTGTGTACTGTACTGTACTGTGTGTGAGGGGAGGAGAGACAGTTGGGTTCCTGCTTTCACAGATGGTTTTGTCAGCTGTAACCAGACTTCAAAGGGTTGAAGCAAACGTTGTACATTTGAGTCAGATGTTACGGTGATTAGGGCATTAGTAACTCTGACTTGAATCATTGTTCTGCCTTTTTACTGCTTATTACGTTCAACATGGGTCAACACCCATGATGACTATAACCAGGGGTGTCATGCACTCCAAAAATATTTTTCAAACACCTGAAATAGCTTTTTCCTGCAATCTAGAGCCATAATCGTTATGCTTAATTCTATGTCCAAAAAATAAGTATTTTTCTGCATATCTAAGCATACATCATGAGCTGTCTATGGTGGTCATTTTTTAAAAGTATACCAGCCTTGCTAGCAGGCATGCCAGCTAAGATAATTAGACAAGCTATACTGAACAAAAAATATAAACGCAACATACAACAATTTCAACGATTTTACTGAGTTAGTTCATATAAGGAAATCAGTCATTTGAAATAAATAAATTAGGCCCTAATCTATGGATTTCACATGACTAGGCAGGTGCCAGCCATAGGTAGGCCTGGGAGGGCATGGGCCCAAGCCCACCCACTGAGGAGCCAGGCCTAGCCAATCAGAATAAGCTTTTCCCCACAAAAGGGCGAAATTGCACGCTCCCTCCCTCAACTTGAGACATCTGTAGCATTGTGTTGTGTGACAAAATTGCTAATTTTAGAGTGGCCTTCTATTGTCCCCAGCACAAGGTGCACCTGTGTCATGCTGTTTAATCAGTTTATTAATATGCCACACCTGTTAGGTGCCTGGATTAGCTTGGCTGCACAACGTTTGAGAGAAATAAGCTTTTTGTGCATATGGAAGATTTCTGGGATCTTTTATTTCAGCTCATGAAACCTGGGACCAACACTTTACATTTATATTTTTGTTCAGTATTTTTGTTCAATGTAGCTTCTTTAACTTGATTGATAGCCTGAAATGGCTTCTTGGTAGGTCGCTACAGTGCCTTCAGAAAGTATTCACAACCCTTGACTTTTTCCACATCTTGTTGTGTTACTGCCTGATTTTAAAATGGATTCAATTGAACAATAACTAATAAACTAATTCATAAAAAATGAAAAGCTGAAATGTCTTGAGTCAATAAGTATTCAACCCATTTGTAATGGCAAGCCTAAATAAGTTCAGGAGTTAAAATGTGCTTAACAAGTTACATAATAAGTTGCATGGACTCACTCTTTGCAATAATAGTACTTAACAACATTTTTGAATGACTACGTCAATCTCTCTACTCCACACACACAATTATCTGTAAGGTCCCTCAGTCGAGGAGTGAATTGCAAACACAGATTCAACCACAAAGACCAGGGAGGTTTTCCAATGCTTCGCAAAGAAGGGTACCTATAGGTAGATGGGTAAAAATAGAAAGAGCAGACATTGGCATATCCATTTGAGCACTGTATCAATACACCCAGTCACTACAAAGATACAGGCGTCCTTCCAAACTAACTCAGTTGCTGGAAAGGAAATCGCTCAGGGAAATCGGAAATCGCTCAGGGATTTCACCGTGAGGCCAATGGGTGACTTTAAGAGAGTTTAATGGCTGTGCTAGGAGAAAACTGAGGATGGATCAACATGGTAGTTATTCCACAATACTAACCTAATTGACAGAGTGAAAAGAAGGAAGCAGGTACAGAATAAGGCATTAAGGCATTAAAGTAATACTGCAAAAAATGTGGCAAAGCAATTCGCTTTCTGTCCTGAATACAAAGTGTATGTTTGGGTTAAATCCAATACAACACATTACTGAGTACCACTCTCTGTATTTTCAACCATAGTGGTGGCTGCATCATGTTATGGGAATGCTTGTAATTGTTAAGGACTGGGAACGGAATGGAGCTAAGCACAGGCAAAATCCTGCAGGAAAACCTGGTTCATTCCACTTTTTCTGTTTTTGTACTTTTTTTCTGCATTGTTGGGAAGGGCCTGTAAAGTAAGCATTTCACTGTTAGTCTACACCTGTTGTTTACCAAGCATTTTGATTTGATTTGAGTCTGCTTTCCACCAGACACTGTGAGGTGAATTCACCTTTCAGCAGAACAATAACCTAAAACACAAGGCCAAATCTACACTGGAGTTGCTTACCAAGAATACATGAATGTTCCTGAGTGGCCGTGTTACAGTTTTTGACAAAAAAAAAAAGACAAATCCATTTTAATCCCACTTGTAACAACAAAATGTGGAAAAAGTCAAGGGGTGTGAATACTTTCTGAAGGCACTGTAATTATGAGGTTGGGAGGTTGGGAGATTGGGAACCTATCTGGGCGAGCTAAAGCCAACTTCATAAAATTGCTAGATGGCTAGTAGTATTACAGAGAAATAACAACAACCCCAAATATTTTTGGGTAGTTTGAATTTTTTAAACCGTACAAATCTGAGGGGCATGTGCCCCTGTGCCCCTGTGCCCCCTATGAGCATGGCTCCTCTGACTACAACGATTTAAATGTACTTACATCATGATTTGACCTTGCTTGCCTGAATATGGATGAATGAAGCTATTGGGATAGTAGTTGTAGCTATAAACACATTCCAAGGTTCAACATAACGCTTTGCACAGGTTAGCACAATATAGGTTCTACAGTTTTTTTCACCCAATATGTTTGTGATTTATCGTTTCAACATACCTTTTTACAATACCATACACTTCCAATTATAATTTTTTTAAACCTTTTATTTAACTAGGCACGTCAGTTGAGAACAAATTCTTATTTACAATGATGGCCTACTCCGGCCAAACCCGGACAACAAAGAGTATGCTCTCTACTCTACTCTATTTTCAGGGACCAGCTAAATAAATCTGCCCAAAATACTGTATATCATCATGATCCTAGCCTTTCACTCTGTTTTCCCTGACACACACATTTACTGCATTTTGATTGGCCTGCCTGCTCTTTTGGCATCTGTTTGACTGCAGTCCACAGTAGCTCAGTATTTACCACCACCGCACAGAAACAGTCACATGAGTCGTTTCATTCCTGTCATTGCTAGAATATTCTCAGTGGATCAGGGACACTGAAAGGGCACAACTAACAACCAGATGAGCTCAGAAGTTAAATGTAGCACTCAAAAACATTTAAGCATTTGAACTAATTACCGACCAGTACAAATTGTTACTCTGGATTATAATGTTTATGTTTTTATACATTCGGGAATCATATTATGTTATCATGTTATTGTTAGTTTGAGAAGAACACAAATGTTTATTGCAGCCTGACATGTGCCTCAACTTTTATGAATAAATAATGTCTTACTACAGGGTATAAAGATATACTGTAACCACCAGCAGTAATTCACGTGCACATAAATTAAAAGATAGTTTTGTGTGAACCTGGCATGCAAGGCCAGCCTGAACTGAATAACCAATGTTCAGTACATGCCACAGGGCATGGGAGTCCAGGCTCCTTTATCCATCCTTATTTTCTAACAGTCCCTGCTTTGTTTGTTTTACAGAGAACTCCAGCCCTGGCTCGGTTTGACTTCAGAGCGGAGACTCTAAAGTGGGTAAAACGCATTGACGCACATCTCACGAGTGATTTCAAGAACATGCACAAAATATGTTAAGCTGCAGCAAAATATAAGCCTTGGTGTGTTGTAATCATCATGTTACTGTACCATATAGGCATTAGTGTGACTGACTGACTGACTGACTGGCTAGCTGGCTGGCTGGCTGGCTGGCTGGTGGTTTATATTCATCTCCACTCTCACATAGCAATTTCCATGTGGGTAGACCTCATTCTGAGTCTCATAGTGAAATGTTTCATGTGGTTGATGTGTGGTCATATTTCTGCCTTTGTCATATTGCTCATATGCCTTTTGACATAATGCTCCTATTTTTAACTTGGCATATTGTTGAATCCAATAGCTAACATATATGTTTGTTGTTGCTCTCTTTTTCAGGGAGTTACCATTTCAAAAGGGAGACATTGTGTACATCATTCGACAGGTGGATAATAATTGGTTTGAAGGGGAGCATCACGGCAGAGTCGGCATCTTCCCGCGGAGTTATGTTGAGGTACAGACCGTTACAATAATGTAGCTGAAAATGAACTCTGACCTTTTCGTTACAAAATGGAACTCACTACAGTACGGTACAGACTGATGTGCCAAATTGACCAGTCATTGCAGTGTTATTACGACACAAGTCAATTCTTCAGGGTTATGACACCAGTCAGTTGAAAAGTTCAACAGTGGAAGAGGCCCAGTATTGGTATTCACTGGAGTCGTGTTCAGTAGGAAGAAACTGTTTTGAAACAGGGAGGTGCCACCTTGTCCATGGAAAAGCACAGATATTTGTTTCCTGTTGCAAAATGTTGTACTACAGTGTGCCCTCGTGAATGTGACGCTGTTACAGTACCTATCATTGACTTTGACTGATTGCCTCCTGAACTTGACACTAGATCCTAGCATTGACATTGACCGATTTGTATTTTGGGCTTTGCGTGTATGTTTTCTCCAGCTCCTTCCCCCCACGGAGAAGGCCCAGCCAAAGAAGAGTGCCCCAGTGCAGGTGCTGGAGTATGGAGAGGCCATTGCACGCTTCAACTTTACAGGGGACACGGTGGTGGAGATGTCATTCAGAAAGGTAAAAAGAACTAGGTGTTAAGGGTTTTGAGGTTCGGAGCAGCTGTAACATTAGTTCCTCTTTTTACGTAATACAGATGGAAATCACAAGTATTGCAACATAGTACCATCATAGTTTCAGGATACAGGAAATACAGTATGCTTATCAGAAATCTTGTGTGAGCTGATGGTGTTTAGTTTGTGCTTGCTTTAATGTTATACTATGTTATCTTATATAATGGTTTGTTATATCATGCATCTAAATGTGTGATTATACAGTATGAGCTAACGGGATGCCAATGTATGTCTACAGGGAGAGAGGATCATCCTGATTCGCAGGGTCGATGAGAACTGGTACGAGGGCAAAGTCTCTGGCACCAATCGCCAGGGTATATTCCCAGTCACCTACATAGAGGTGCACAAACGACCCAGAGTAAAGAATGGATTGGATTACCCAGACCCCCCCATTGGCCAATCACCTCACCGCAGCCTCAATGCTTCCCCTCAGGTAATGACACGCTCCACACACACACACTCTCTGGTATAGCTGTCTGTCCAGGAATACAACAACCTGTACACTCCAAGTTTGCCTCAGTTTTTTTTGTTTACTTTTGTGGCCTAGTATTGCTATTTATTTTAACTTTATTATTTGTGTTTTGTTTATTCATACTCATGTGTAATGTTTAATCTTTCCGTTTCTGTCCCTCGTCCTCCCCTCTCTCTGGATGGTCATTTTGGTCTATAAGCTGAACCGTGTCCGTAACAACCGGCTCACCACATCCCCCCTGCCCCTCCCCCGCTCCCCCCGCCGCTCTGTATCCCCCGAGGTCCATGCCATCTCCTCTGAGTGGATCTCCCTGACCATAGGGGGTGCCAGCCCCCCCACTGCCCCCACCCCTCCTCTACCCCCGCTCCCCTCTGTGTCTTACCGCTGGGGCGAGTACCTGCCCCCCTCCAAGTCTGCCAGCCCCGTGCCCCCCATCTGCGGCAGCCCCTATTGCATCTCCCCCATGGCCTCCCCCTCTGCCTCCCCCCTGCCCCCGCCCTACCCGCCCCGCCCTGGCTCGGCCACCCCTTTCCTCACCTTCACCCCGCCCCAGGGGGAGGACTTCCTGCTTTCCCCTCCCTCTCCTCGTCTGTCCCGCAGCCTGAGCCCCTGTGGAGGGGCGGGCCTGGAGAGCTGGTTGACAGGGGCCAGCCCCTTGAGCATCCTGGAGAGGGAGTTGATGGAGGGGGAGGGGGCAGAGGGAGACAGGGGCACTGGCCGCGAAGCCCTGGGCAGCTGGCGAAATAGCCCTGCAGAGGTATCTGATCAACTGCATGGTGTGCAGTGTTGCATCTCGGGCTCACTGTGGTTAGAACTGGAGTTCTTCCCTCCATGAGCCACAATAATAGGATGTTTCCGTTGTTGCTGCCTCTAGATAGATAATTGTGCAATAGATAGTGAATGACAACTAACTGTAATGTTGACCTAAAGTTGACCTTCCTCCAATGCAGTCAGCAGAGCTTACACGACTCATGTGTCATATTTTGGTCTGCATGTTTTTTTTGTTTGTGTGTGCGCTACTAACATGCACATGTTTGAGTGTTAAATTGAGTTTTCATATGAAGATTTATCTCAGGTGTTTGGAATGAAAACCGTGTGACCGTGCATGATTAAATCATTGTATTTTTTTTAATGTGTTGAATGATTCAGAGGGGTTGCAGATTCTTGACCCCCACAATTATACCATCATATTGGAAAATATTGTCATAGAGAAGCCAATTTGATTACTATTTGAGGATTTAAAAAAAATATATATATATATTTTACCTTTATTTAACCAGGCAAGTCAGTTAAGAACAAATTCTTATTTTCAATGACGGCCTAGGAACAGTGGGTTAACTGCCTGTTCAGGGGCAGAACGACAGATTTGTACCTTGTCAGCTCGGGGGTTTGAACTCGCAACCTTCCGGTTACTAGTCCAACGCTCTAACCACTAGGCTACCCTGCCGCCCCAAGACTGGTTTGTGAACAATCTGACACAAATGTATGAATGTTTTTATAGAAAATAACTTTTGTTTGAGAGATAGGTCTATGGATTTTTCTAACAGTGTAAATTGACTTCCACTACGATTGTGTTTACAGCACGCTGTTGGAAATGAATTGCATCTTCCAGACATCACCCACTGGGTACACACTGGTTGAATCAACGTTGTTTCCATGCAATTTCAATGAAATTACATGGAACCAACGTAGAATAGACGTTGAATTGACATCTGTGCCCAGTGGGGAACTCCTATTTGTGAGCCATGGAGTCTAATGTGTGTGTTCCTCTTACAGCTGCTGAAGAATGACAGTGACTACCATGGAAGAACCTCCAGAAGCCCTGTCATGTTGTTTGACATCCAGGACAACAACATGAATGCTAACTCATTCACGGTAAGGTGCTGATTTGCCTTTTGTGGACGACGATAATGTATGAAAATGAATATGTCTGGTATTTCTGGATAAGAAATATGTGGTGGGGATTTATTTATCATGATCTATGATGATCGCTTGCTTTAACTCGTCACTGTTAATTTAGCTGAACTTCCTCACTTAACTAATTGTTTATCCTGAACCCCATCTCAGCTTTAGACTGTTACTTTGAGTTTCTGTGAAGAACAAGTCAATAAGATGAATATGACAGCATTCTTGCATGACCTTGCTGTCATCTTTTCCTCCCCACTAATTGTGCATATCATCTTTTGAATAGTATCAGACGTGAACTAATAGTTCATTGTGACTGTGTTCATTCTATATGCCACTCACTCTAGTGTCTTGCTCTTCCATGCTTACCCCTCGGCCGGACTCCACCACCATCTCTTCTGGTGTTTCACGACTTTCCTGGTTTTTCCTGGTTTCTAACGGATCCCTCCCTTTCTGCCTTGCTACTCACTGGACCTCCTACCTTCCTTCTTCCTGTGCACCCTCTAACTCCCTGCCCTGCCCCTCTACCCAACTCCTTCATCTCTCCTTCTGGGCTGACTGGGAATTCTCTCTCTGACTGACTTCTGACCACTGTCACTAGGAGGCGGTGTGTAATGAGATCATGAATATAGCCGAGACCTCGGTGAGGTACTGCAGCACCCTCTCCCCCCACCCCAATGACTCTGTCCTCCACAGACTCCTGCCCCCCCTTCACCCCAGTAAACAATCTCTCATCATTTCCCAGCAACCCCAGTCCCACAGCAGCAGCCCGGAGCCAAGCCGTCTCAGCTGTGGAATGTGAGTATGGCCGTCTGACGTCTGTCCCTACGTCTAGTCTGAGCCCTGGATACTCTGGTTTCTGTTTTACTGTTGTACTCTGACTTAAGGCCCCAGTTCAACCGAGTCATGTTCATTAGGGCATGCCACGGAAAATATTTTAAAATGCTTTGCAAATAGAAAACGAAAATGAGTCCCAGTAGTCGCTCCCTGTTTCAGTTGGTTTTAAACCATTTGGTGCCTACTGAACACTACCCTGGTCTTGTAAATACGTCTCATATTTCGTTTTTGATACTATGTCTCTCAAGTCCTTTTGTGGTTGTAGTTCTAACTTCATGTAATGTTATCCTACAGTTTCCAGGCTTTGTACAGTTACGTGCCACAGAATGAAGATGAGCTGGAGCTGCAGGAGGGAGATCTTGTCAGTGTCATGGAGAAGTGCGATGATGGCTGGTTTGTTGGTATGTGCCTGGGGGCTCAGGATGGATTCCCCAAAGATATGGTCATAGTCACATTCATCCATATAGGGTTACAGCAGAGTGACAGCAGAGTGACAGCAGAGGGTAAAACTGCCATGTGGGTAGTTTCTCAGAAATTTGCATATAGAGGAGGTTCAAACACATCGGGCTCTATTTTCGCAAACCTAACACAATGGTCAATCTTAGCGCTGGCAGTAGCGCTACAGGTGTCAAAAATATTTGAGCTATTTTCACAACCGGAATTAGTGGCGCAGTAGCAGGCGGTAGCTGGGTCTTGATGAATAAAGAAGTTGTGGGTGCGTCGCAGCTTGACACCTCACTGGCCAATCAGAACGTGCTCCATGGCTAAATATGTGGTCACTTTAAGTTGTGTATTTACGGTCTTTTATGTATTGCGTTGTCATCAACTCCTAGTTTGTTAAATAGCCTCCCCCATATTTGCTAAATACGTTGAATATGTTTGCAGTCCACATTGTTCTAATTGCGTTGCTTCAATATGGAAATACATTGTTTTGTAGGGGCTGTAGGGGATAGGCCTACTGTATATTGGACATGGACATGCCAAACGTAGTCAATAAGCAAGATTAAATTCACTAGGCTATTGATGAGGCCTAAAAAGACAGTGTATAATTCGAATAAAAAAATGGGGCTGTCTAAATAGTTACAGGCACCATAATTACTCCCCGTGGGCTTATAATACAGACAAGGCAACTTAGACAATGGGGGGGTTTTACGCACATCCAAACTTTTCACAGGAGCTGGACAAAGATTGAATATAAAGAGAAAGGGGGAATGTCCACTCTCACTGTTAATCTGCTCCCAAATGTAACGTTTTATAAACGTCATGGAGCCATCTTACTGATCATACTTGCACTTCTCCAGAAATAGCCATGTACATTCTCAACATAAACCCATTGTCGCTGAATCTTTATAATAAGTTTGGTTTTTAATCAAATGAAATGAAAAGCAATTCATCTGTTTGGGTTTTTTTTCAACAACAACAATATTTCTAAATAGGATCGGGTCAGAAGCATGCATAAATCGCATCTCTTGTTCCATGAACATAAAGCAAACCAACCAACCACAGGAGGTTGTTGGCACCTGAATTGGGGAGGACGGGCTCGTGGTAATGGCCGGAGCGGAAAAGGTGGAACGATATCAAATTCATTAATTACATGTTTCCCCGAGTTTGATGCCATTAAATTCGCTCAGTTCCAGCCATTATTATGAGCCATTATTATGAGCCATTATTATGAGCCATTATTATGAGCCATTATTATGAGCCATCCTCCCCTGAGGCGTGGATGTTTGTCCTATACATTGAATATTGTTTATGAAATAGTATACAGTAACCCTTCAATAAGGCTAGTTATAACAAACATTTAGCCAATCTAGTATTTTCTTTTCTTTTTTGGGGGGGGGGGGGGGGGGGGGGGGGCTTCAAATATTTATCTACACACATTGCATTTGCATTTCAAAAATGCACTGCATGTTCGAGCCATGGACAAATGAATATTGCCCAACCATTATAATAAGATTAGCCTACCATTGCTGTTGATATAGCCTGTTAGTGGCTTTGCCACGTGGAAGGTAAACAAATGAACAGGCAAATAGCCTAGGCTACAAGCAGATTCTGCACCAAGCACAGCGATTGGAATTCCTGCGATTGGACAGTTAGGTCCAAGAGATGAAAGTGTAAGATACAATTTTTTTAACAAAATTACAAAGGAAAAACAATAAACAGTCTATTGTAATGACATGATGTTTCTAAACAGACTTCCTACAGTCACTGGCACCTTTCATTCGATGGGTATCTCACATAGGCCTATTGAGTCCTAACTTTTCCCAGAAGCTGCATGGACAATAATAATGTCCAATATAAAGAAATACGGTAATGGCAGTTGACTCTTTTGCTGCTGGAAGATATTTTAATAAAACATTGGTTATAGGCTACTGATTAGGCTACTGTGTGCCTCCGCTGACAAAATCGATGCCATAACCAATTGGATTACTGCTAAAACAGATTTTAGTGAGTCTTAAATATCACCAGTAGCACTACTTGAAATTGGCATGTTTTTAATGACACACATCAAATATTTCCACCCCTTCCACCTCAGCGCAAGCGAGCATATATATATTGCAAAGCGCTGGTTTTTAACACCTCGGGAATTGCCAATGAGCGTGCGTTAGGCCTAAAAAATAGAGCCCGTAGAGTTCAAAACATGTGTTTATGTTTATGTACTCAATAGTAGTGGTTGCTATTATGTCACATAAGTAGGCACATTTGATTGCAAAGACTAACAAATGTTGTTGTTGTTTTGTTCACAGGTACCTCGAAGAGGACAAAACAGTTTGGCACGTTTCCAGGAAATTACGTAAAAGAGGTCAACTTATAACCTGCCAGCAAACATTTATAGTGTGAGGAGAACCTAGCTCTAACCCTTGGTTGCCTGTTGAGTGTTGGGAAATAATTACTATTATGCTTGACTCTTTAAATTAGGACAGTTATTTAGTCAAGTGAATACGTTTGTCTAATGTAAGTGATCAGTTTGGTCTGAGGTATGTTAAGGTGCATGAGGTGACAATAGGAGAAAGCTAGCTGTTGACCCTCTGCCCAATCGTCAGTGTGGTGTACACATACCCTAACCACGTCCTGCACAGTACATGGCTGAATTTATCATATGATATTCTAACAATGGAATTTTTAGTAAAACAATTCAATGTCACACACTGCAGCATACACTGAGTGTACAAAACATTAGGAACACCTTCCTAATATTGAGTTGCACCCCCCTTTACCCTCAAAACAGCCTCAATTCATCGGGGCATGGACTCAAAGTGTCAAAAGCGTTCCACAGGAATGCTGGCCCATGTTGACTCCAATGCTTCCCACAAGTGTGTCAAGTTGGCTGGATGTCTATTGGGTGGTGGACTATGCTTGATACACACAGGAAACTGTTGAGCTTGAAAAACCCACCATTGTTGCAGTTCTTGACACACTCAAACCGGTGCGCCTGGCACCTACTACCATACCCCGTTCAAAGGCACTTAAATATTTTGTCTTGCCCATTCACCCCCTGAATAGCACACATACACAATCCATATCTCAACTGTCTCAAGGCTTAAAAATCTTTCTTTAACCTGTCTCATCCCCTTCATCTACACTGATTTAAAATGGATTCAACAAGTGACATAAGGGATCATAGGTTTTACCTGGGTTCACCTGGTCAGTCTGTCATGGAAAGTGCAGGTTTTCCTCATGTTTTGTACACTGTATATTCTTATATTCTTACTTGCGGTGTGTCCTTGTGATTTGTTAACTACTATACAAAGTATTTTTGAAGCACATGAATGTCTATCTATATGAGGGGGCAGTAGCAGAGCAGTTTATGGATCAAGAGAGCGGTTCTTACAACCTCCATGATGGATCAGGAGGGCTCAAATGTGTAGTTGCTGCACTAGAGAAATAGGAGCTGTTATTCATCAGCTACCTTCCAGGACCTATGTTGGGAAAAGTTGTTTTATTTAACGTTGAATGCAGATATATTTGAAGGTTGACATGACTTGCTAAGCTGTCTAGAATACAATTTTTTTTTCTAGGAAAACCCATGTAGTGTTTGGTTGGACATACCATGAAGGTACCAGCCTGTATGTGATGGCACATACTTGGACCGTGTCCAACAGACCATATTCCTTGGGTTTAAATATCAAAAACCCATTGACCTGACAGCGAACTTAAAGCAACAAATTTATAGGCCTGCTATATTGTGTATCATCGTGGAATGGCTTGATTTTGTTAGCTCAGAAGGCACTAAAAGTTAGAAAGCTATGTTTGTGACAATGTAGGCTTGTAGTCTTTATACAAAATAGCAGTACACTCTTACCTCAGTGTAGTCCAAAAGCTTCCAATGCCATTTTAGTATTGCCTCTGGTTTCTATTCAAGATCTGTACTATAATTCGAGCACGTTCATCTGCATGATAGAAATCCCAATGATCAAACATATTAGCTAAGCTTTCTGTCAGATGAAGTAATGAATGTAATCAGGAAGACTGGCTGTGCTATGTATGTACCTGATGAAGATAGCTCGCGTGTGTGTGTATGAGCTAATGGGTGAGTGTGCGTGATCTTCTGTGATTCCTGTGAGGTAGCTGGTGGCAGACAGCTGCCTAAACTAGACTGGCTCCAGTGGAACCACAGGACAAGGCGTGGTATGCCACCTATTTTTTTAAGCACTTAACTGTATCAATAGCTAGGTTTCCATCTAATTGGCGATAGATTTGAATGTGAATATTCGACAATCCGCATGAAAACAATATGCACATTTCCCCACCAGGGATGTGTTTGAATCAAATGGACTTGTTGTGGAGAAAAGGCTCTGCGTGATGACGTAGTGCACATAAATATAACTTTTTTGCGGTCAAATTCCCATGCCCCAAAAAAGTGAAATGTGTTTCCATCGCATTTTCAACGCTACTGATGGTTTTGTCACAAGAATGTTGTGTTATATAGAGAATATGCCCACTCTGGTCTTGGCACGTGCGCTTTTAGCCAACAGTTCACAGATAGAGTGCGGGTAGGCTAGCCTACATTATGTGATTATTTGAATTGTCAAACAGCAGCCAAGCATCAATTATCATGTCACGAGAATATTTATTGGAATGGAGCATTAAGCTCATCTCCTTGCACTTTCACCACCCTGTGAAGTTTATGATAACTTATTCAATCTATAGCTTAATAAACTGCATGTTTTCCGAGTTGTAGTGGGACGACCACACAACATATCACATGACTCCCAAGTTAACTTCAATATGATATTATATCAATATTTTCTTACTAAAGGTATTTCCACCGCCATTTCTTGCATAATTAATTTGACTGACAACAACAAAAAAACTTTGGAAAGTTTAGCGACAAATTATTTTTTATTTTATCCGACATGTAATTTTCTTCGCGTTAAAAAGGTTAGTGCCGTCATTATTTTGAGGCACAACAAGAAAAACATGACTAATTATCTTTGAGCTGGACTACTCCCTTGAGGAAGATTGCTTTGAAATCGGATATCAAAGCATCGAAGTAGTCTTCCTGTGAGGACAGAGGTCCCCAATTTCAAAGCTTCATCAGATTTGTAAACTGGTAAAAGGCATGCACCATGTCAGAATACTGTATATTCTGAAAACTTGGTAGATTGAAAAAAAGGGCGCCTTATGTTGTGGCAGCTCTACTTTCTTCTCTCTTAACTTAGTCATATCAAATTCTTCCTCTTTATGACTAACTGCCTTGTGTTCTTCAGCGGAATCCTAAATGTCATGAGTGACAGTCTAGGCAGTATAATTGAAATTAGAGTATATCAGTTAGACTATCAACATCTAACCAGTATTATTACCTTTTTTTTACAGTAGTAATACTAATCTAGTTCCTGGAGTGATACTGATTAAGATTATTTATATGTTACATATCTTTATCATTTTCAGACAGAACACACCACAACACACCATTCCTCACATGGAAACACACACACACACACACACACACACACACACACACACACACACACAGTGTGTTTCCCCTATATTCATTTATTTATTTTGCTCTTCCGTGCATTGACCAAATTGGGACATGGTCTGGAGTTATTAAGTGGCTACCCCCTATCATGTTACCTTGTGAGATATTTATTCTACAATGAAGTACAGCTCTGCCTGTTTACTCATTTGTCTGTTGTACTTGAAAGGAATAGAAAGCTTCATTCTGTCAAGCTGTTACAATGTTTGTCATTGACATGAGACGATACAACACTCAAACATCCGACATCGTTTATCCCTAGCTTTTTTACAGCCAACATCCAACATTGATGAGAATAGTCTTGTGTGACAGTTGTTCTTACCAAACCAGTTACATTGTGCTGAGTTGGTCTCTAAATCATTAATTTGACTATCAAGAAGTATTTTGCGGCAACAGTGAAGCATAGATGAGGTGTTCTACTCACAGGCGGTAACTTAATTGGGAAGGACGGGCTGTAGTAATGGCTGGAACGGAATCAATGGAGTCATATCGAACACATCAATCATATGGTTCTCATGTGTTTAATACCATTCCATTTACTCCATTCCAACCATTAATATGAGCCGTCATCCCCTCAGCAGCCTAATGTGGTCCGACTGTATGGCCATTCATGTGTTTGTAAGTAGTGTTTCTCACATTTCCCCTGGGTCTGCTGTACATAACGGCCATAACTTATGTTTCTGAAGGATAACCTGAGTGGTGGTTGTATTATGACTCCGCTGTGAGCTGTTTACCACATAGAGATACAGTATAACACAATGTGTTCTATTTAATTTTGTGGTTCCCCCATGCTAGCACTTGCACTATAGATATTACCCTTCTCCAACACAGACATCCGAAGTCAAAACAAAGCTTATAAGATCCAGGGACAATTTAATAAGGAAAGGTCTGTTCCATGTCAAACTGGCTGTATGATAATCGCTCTTCTTGTACTATCGTATGATAGCCTTTACAAGTCAGTGTAGAATGTTGATGTGATAATGTGCTCCATGAAACATCGCAGGATGTATGAATGTATGATTGTGGAGTACTGTATACACACATTATGTAAAAAGGATCCGTGCTTTCAGCTTGAATTAACATGTAAACCATTAAAACAGCCTGGCACAATAAGGATTGTAAATATGTATAATAAAGAAGTATGGAATCCAAGTGATGGGAAAAGTCACATAAAGCTCTATCAGTTGTTCCGGCTTATTTACCTGAATGATTTTTTGGGGGCAAAAAGCACAGAGTGAAGAGTTATTTAGCACAGACAGTTTGATGCATATGAAGTAACATTACGCTGCCATTTTTGTGAGGATCGTAATGCCTTATTTCAGATACAAATTGTGCCTAATTTTCATTTGCTTTTATTGATGATCACAGAAATGTATCCATATGTCATATTTAAGGATATTACTATTGTTTATACCATGAGATTTAGTCCTTGATGGGAGAATAGATGTACTAGGTACCACTACTGTACCAGTACCTTGACTAAAGTGTGACACTGCTTCAAAGATATTATTAATGATCAAGGCACTTAACCCTCATTTGCTCCAGCGGTGCCGTACTACTATGGTTGACCCTGTAAAACAACACATTTCACTGCACCTATCCGGTGTGTGACAATACTATATATATTTTGTTTTCTTTAGTTTGCCAAGATGCACAACCTGCAACAGGTTTTGTTTGTTTGCTTTTTTTTTGTTGCTTTTTTTTTGCAGTGCTGTTTCAGTGTCAATATTAAAATGAAGACAACACTATTTACTGCTCTGATTTCGGTATTATGCAATATTTAATAAACTATATAAAGCATCCTGAAGTACCATGTGTCTCGTGTCATTTAATAGGTCTAACTTTCAAACAACTGAAGGGTTCAAAAAAAAAAAAAAAAACTGTTTTACAGTTATTTGTATTTAATGTTGTTTGACTAAGCTTAATCTGATCATTTTCTCAAAAACCCATACTGTACACAACAGACTCACAGACGCAGGTATACTTCAGAGAACCTGAGATGTCATGGATAACGCTGATTATATAATCAGTGCTAGATAGGAGACAGCACAAACTCATTTTGCCGCGGGGGCCACATTCGGTCTTCCACAAGGTCCGAAGGGCCGCACTGAAATGTTTTTTATATTTCCTCGCTGTCACAATTTGGAAACTGTAGTGCTCTATCCATCGTTTATGGAATTTTCAATACTCCCCGACTGTCTATTTATTTTTTTGGGATGATTATTAGCGAGCTGGACACAGTCAAGAAACTGTTTAAATGTAGGTCCATTATCATTCCTACACAGTTTAGTTTTAGTCATTCTAATAAAGTATATTGAATATATTGGACCCCTTAGTGGGCCGGGTCCGATCTGTGGGCCGTATGTTTCACATAAATGATAATGGAAAAGTAAACAATTTTGGCTACAGTGAGTCCGACACCACCAACAACATCCCAATTGAACCTCTGATTTGAAAGTGATCAATACAGTTCAAATGATTTATATTGCTTTGTTAGGCCTACTCGATCATGCACTGAGAGGCCCCGATACAGTAGGCCTAGTAGGACAGTTTCTGTGTAGGGCCTACATTCATTTGCTTGTCTCCCATCTTACTCTTATATAGTCCAATTGGTGAACATGTAAACTTTTTCATTAAATCATGAAACTTGTTACACTTACACAGTTTGGGGCCCTGAACATTTTCAAATATGGAGCCATCGCAAAAGAAACAACACATTTTCCACCATTACCAAATAATGTATTTTGCCTCATATCTCCTGAACCAAACATTATAACATAGAAAATGTCATGTCTACGTTTTGATGGTCAATGATAACAACTTTGCCATGTGCAACATCATAAACAGTTCCGATTATTATTTCTGTGCCATACAGTCTACTGCTGTCGTCTTTCCCCTGGCTGTGAATGTAGAGACTGTGTGACATGACACTGTAAATTCATGGAGCACAGAAATGCCTTTGAAATTGTCTGGACCCAAGTGCTTGTGGGTGCCAAATGCCACTGACCAATCCTCAAATTATAGTTCAGAAGAGAACATTTCCATTTTGGAGCAATTCACAATTCTCGTTTATGATTGTAGTAACAGTCTAGACAACATCAATCAAGCTCATTTTGAGATCATGAAGAAAGGAACAGAAAAGGAGAAAATCCTTCCACAAATGATGCATTGGTGCAGCACATCAAAATCAAGGAATACAAATGTTATTTTTATAGCCCTTTTCACAACGATTGTCATGGAGTCCTTAACAACAACCCAGCTTAAACCCCCAAAGAGCAAGCAGCAGCAGCAAAGGAGAAACAAAGAAAAGATGGACGGAAATTATTTTAGCTGTACCGAGTAGAAGGTTGGAGTGCATATGACCATCTAGGCCAGACAAATGGTCAATTTAGGCAAGATAGTATGGTCTAGTATACAGTATGTCACCAAGATTCAAGGCATGGATGACTATCAGGGTCGTAGTAGATCAGAGTGTACAAGACCCTCTAGCCAGAGAGTCCACATATGCCGGCAAAGATCAACTTTATCCATATTGGGACATAAGTCCATAATGAGTCTATATCTGGGCCTTCTGTGTAACATTGTGGCTAAGCCATCGGAGTCATAGTCTCTTGATGGGCATGGGTCCTGAGATCCTCAAAAGGTTCTACAGCTGCACCATCGAGTGCATTCTGACTGGTTGCATCACTGCCCGGTATGGCAACAGCTCGGCCTCTGACCGCAAGGCACTACAGAGGGTAGTGTGTACGGCCCAGTACATCACTGGGGCCAAGCGTCCTGCCATCCAGGACCTCTATACCAGGCGGTGTAAGAGGAAGTGCCTAAAAATTGTCAAAGACTCCAGCCACCCTAGTCATAGACTATTCTCTCTGCTACCGCATGGCAAGAGGTACCAGAGCGACAAATCTAGGTCCAAGAGGCTTCTAAACAGCTTCTACCCCCAAGCCATAAGACTATTGTTCATCTAATCAAATGGCTTCCCAGACTACTTGCATTGCCCCCCTCTTTTACGCTGCTACTATTCTCTGTTACTATCTATGCTTAAGTCCCTTTAAATACTCAACCCACATATATTATATATTATATATATTATATATTACCTCAATCACCTCGACTAACCGGTGGTGCCTTTTCCTACTCTGTACCGGTACCCCCTGTATATAGCCTCGCTATTGTTATTTTACTGCTGCTCTTTAATTATTTGTTTCTTTATTTCTTTTTTTTTGTGTATTTTTCTCAAAACTGCATTGTTGATTAAGGGCTTGTAAGCAAGCATTTACCTGTTGTATTTGGTGCATATGACAAATAACATTTTATTTTAATATATAAATATTAGGACGAGTAATATCGGAGTGGCATTGACTAAAATACAGTAAAGTAGAATACAGTATACATATGAAATGAGTAAAGCAGTATGTAAACATTATTAAAGTTACTAGTGTTCTATTATTAAAGTGGCCAGTGATTCCATGTCTTTGTATATAGGGCAGCAGCCTCTAAGGTGCAGGCTTGAGTAACCGGGTGGTAGCCGGCTAGTGATGGCTATTTAACAGTTTGATGGCCTTGAGATAGAAGCTGGTTTTCAGTCTCTTTGTCCCAGCTTTGATGCACCTGTACTGACCTCGCCTTCTGGATGATATCGGGGTAAACAGGCCGTGGCTCGGGTGGTTGAGTCCTTGATGATTTTTTGGGGGCTTCCTGTGACATCGGGTGCTGTAGGTGTCCTGGAGGGCAGGCAGTGTGCCCCCAGTGATGCATTGGGCAGACCGCACCACCCTCTGGAGAGTCCTGCGGTTGTAGGTGGTGCAGTTGCCGTACCAGGCTGGGATACAGCCCGACGGGATGCTTTCAATTGTGCAGCTGTAAAAGTTTGTGAGGGTCTTAGGGGCCAAGACAAATTTCTTCAGCCTCCTGAGGTTGAAGAGGCACTGTTGCGCCTTTTTCACCACACTGTCTGTGTGGGTGGACCCTTTCAGATCGTCAGTGATGTGTACGCCGAGGAACTTGGAGCTTTCCACCTTATCCACTGCGGTCCCATCAATGTGGATAGGGGTGTGCTCCCTCTGCTTTTTCCTGAAGTCCACAATCAGCACCTTCGTTTTGTTGAAGTTGAGGGTAAGGTTATTTTCCTGGCACCACTCTGCCAGGGCCCTCACCTCCTCTCTGTGTAGGAGGTCTCATCATTGTTGGTAATCAGGGCTAACTTGATGATTGAGTTGGAGGTGTGTGTAGCCACGCAGTCATGGGTGAACAGGGAGTACAGGAGGGGGCTGAGTATGCAGCCTTATTGGGCCCCTGTGTTAAGGATCAGTGAAGTGGAGGTGTTGTTTCATACCTTCATCACCTGGGGGTGATTCGTCAGGAAGTCCAGGACCCAGTTGCACAGGGCAGGCTTCAGGCCCTGGGGCCCGAGCTTGTTGATAAGCTTGGAGGGTATGATGGTGTTGAAGGCTGAGCTATAGTCAATGAACAGCATTCTTACATAGGTATTCCTCTTGTCCAGGTGGGATAGGGCAGTGTGCAGTGCAATGTCAATTGCATCATCTGTGGATCTATTGGGACAGTAAGGAAATTTAAGTGGGTCTATGGTGTCAGGTAAGGTAGACTCTGAAAGCACTTCATGATGACAGAAGTGAGAGCTATGGGGTGATAAATGCCGGCCCTTGTGCTCAGTCTCATCTCTTCTGCCACACATCTATCAAACTGGCTCTGATCTTACATTTGGCTTCCCATCTACCCCTATGGAAACCACAGGTTGGTGGCACCTTAATTGTGGAGAAGGGGCTCGTGGTAATGGCAGGAGCGGGAATGGTGTCCAATACATGTTTGAAAATCCATACTAACCCACTGTATACTACATACAGTTGAAGTCGGAAGTTTACAAACTTAAGTTGGAGTCATTAAAACTCATTTTTCAACCACTCCAAAAATGTCTTGTTAACAAACTGTAGTTTTGGCAAGTCGGTTAGGACATCTACTTTGTGCATGACACAAGTCATTTTTCCAACAATCGTTTGCAATTGTTTCACTTATAATTCACTGTATCACAATTCCAGTGGGTCAGAAGTTTACATACACTAAGTTGACTGTGCATTTAAACAGCTTGGAAAAATCCAGAAAATTGTCATGGCTTTAGAAGCTTCTGATAGGCTAATTGACATCATTTGAGTCAATTGGAGGTGTACCTGTGGCCGTATTTCAAGGCCTACCTTCAAACTCAGTGCCTCATTGCTTGACATCATGGGAAAATCAAAAGAAATCAGCCAAAACCTCAGAAAACCAATTGTAGACCTCCACAAGTCTGGTTCATCCTTGGGAGCAATGTACAAATGCCTGAAGGTACCACGTTCATTTGTACAAACAGTAGTACGCAAGTATAAACACCATGCAGCCGTCATACCGCTCAGGAAGGAGACACGTTCTGTCTCCTAGAGAGGAATGTACTTTGAAGCGAAAAGTGCAAATCAAAGGACCATGTGAAGATAATGGAGGAAACAGGTACAAAAGTATCTATATCCACAGTAAAACAAGTCCTATATCAACATAGCCTGAAAGGTCGCTCAGCAAGGAAGAAGCCACTGCTCCAAAACCGGCATAAAAAAGCCAGTCTACAGTTTGCAACTGCACATGTTGAATTTTACCAACCTTTTTCGTGGTATCCAATTTTTACTAGTTACTATCTTGTCTCATTGCTACAACTCCCGTCCAGGCTCAGGAGAGACGAAGGTCAAAGGTCCTCCGAAACATAACCCAACCAAGCTGCACTGCCTCTTAGCACAGGGCGCATCCAACCCGGAAGCCAGCTGCACCAATGTGTCGGAGGAAACACCGTGCACCTGGCGACCTGGTTGGCGTGCACTGCTCCCGGCCCGCCACAGGAGTCGCTGGTGCGCGATGAGGCAAGGATATCCCTACCGGCCAAAGCAATGAATGTGTATACCGTCGTCGGACTTCGCCTGCATATTTTCTGCCATTTTCTTCATATCTGAAAAGTTATGAAGTCACGCCCATTTTCTGAAGAATTGCATTTAGGGCCCTAAAAGCACAGAAATAGCGTTTACTGCATGAATACTTCGTATTTTGGTGAATTTAGTACGCCACCCGGGAAGTTTTGGCATACTAACTATATTCATACAATGACCAATAAGCATACTTACTATATGCTCAATTCATGTCACAAAGCGAGTATGACTATTCCAACCAGCTACAGTTTCCATGCGTTTGATGCCATTACATTTTCTCCGTTTGCGCCAGTGTAACACTTAAGTCAAAAAGCAGCAAGTGTACCAAGTTCCATGCTTTCATAAAAAAGTTAACATATCACCTTCAATTTGGCAGGTATTACCTGGACTATATAATGATGTTCTCACATTGTTGATGACTTACAATGTAACAGTCTAGAATAGGCCTACACTCACGGGGACATGTTTCAGTTTGTCGGCAGTAGCCTACTAAGTGGAGCGAATGGTAGGAATTCAAATTATGGGAGTGGCACATCCTGTGATATGGCTCAACCATAAATGGTAGAGTTGCATATAGTGTGACGACGTTATCGTGCATCCTTGAACAAATTTAGGAGATCCGCACTTATCAGCGTGGAAACTTCCAAAACTATTCGCTCAGCTTTGCCACGGTTCCTTCTAGCTACAAAGTAGCCTCCTCGAAGTGTGTTCATTTTAATAACAAATGTCATATCTGACAGGCTGTAACAATTTTTATTTTATAAGTCGGTTTCGGCCAGTTTGGAAGTAGGCTATGCCTCTACGAGTTGTCGTGCAAGGTCCTGGACCTTGGGGATTCCGTCTAGTTGGTGGGAAAGATTTTGAACAACCCTTGACTATCTCGCGGGTAAGTGTTTCAGAGAATCTGTCACTTTTGTTAAAATGTTTCTGCATCTGACCTTGTCTGGTGGCGCATATACATACATTTTGCGGTTAAATTCTCATGTACCGGAAAAAAAAAAAAATCTCATTTGAAGGTGTTTCCATCACATTTAACTCTACTGTTTTTTTTCCCACATGTTTTTGTTATTGAATCATATAGTGGGTGTTTTGCCAAGTGCTTTCTAGCCAACAGTGCTGTCTGCTGGTTAGAGCGCACGAATAGCATACATTTATTTATTTGACCTTTATTTAACCAGGCAAGTCAGTTAAAGAACAAATTCTTATTTTCAATGACGGCCTAGGAACAGTGGGTTAACTGCCTGTTCAGGGGCAGAACGACAGATGTGTACCTTGTCAGCTCTATGTTTGTGGATGAATGAAATGTGGTATCAGTCTACTCCGTGACACCCACAGAACATAACTTTAAAGAGTTTACACAAATATTAGCGTTGTAGCTCTTACTTTGACTGTGGGAAATTACCTCACTGTCCAGCCTATTGTGCATATTGGCATTCATATTGCAATGTACAGCCTTAACCTATGGATTGTCTACTCTGACACCCACAGAAAAACTGAAGACCAAGACATCACATCCCTTGAGACTGCAGTGTTTCTCCTAGATTTTCATAGCACTGAACTGCTCTGTCTTCCCCAACCTAAATAATATTTGGGTGGCAGGTAGTCTAGCAGTTAAGGTTGCTGGTTCGAATCCCTGGACAGACTAGGTGACACATCTGCCACTGTGCCATTGAGCAAGGCACTTAATCCTAATTGATCCTGTAAATCACTGTCTGATATTGACTAAAATGTCAATGACATTCAATTCAGTATTGAAAAAATAGCGCAAATGTAATTTTTTTTCTACCTGAGCAAGCAAGTCTGGCCACATCAGTCCACTATGATGACTCACAGGTTGACGTTTATTGGGATGAGTCTTGTTCATGCGGCAGAACTGAGCAATTTTCACCAGATAGGTCAGTTGGAAAGTCAAAATTGGCTAAATAAAAAAAGCTTTTTGGTATCATTCTAAGGTTAGGCATTAGGGTTAGCAGTGGGGTTAGGTTTAAAAGCAGATTTTATGAATTTGTGGCTGTGCCAGCTAGTGACTACTGCAGAGCTGCCTCCAGAACAAGATTCATGATGAAAAACGCCAAAACCAAACATGTTTGATGGATTATTTTTGTCGTCTTCAAATGCCTCTTATAGGAAAAGTAATGCAAACGTTTGGGTAATACTAAAGTAACATTTATGATTAGTATTTTGGACAGGAAACTAGTAATGGATTACATTTAGAAAATAACCTAACCTACCCAACCATGGGTGTGTTTGTGAAACAGATTCTTGCTATTTCTTAAATTTCTCAAAGACATCCTTTTGAATTCTTAGTCACCATGATACTTATCATGTGTTACAAATTATTTCTGACAACTGCACCCATGTTTACCACATAACAACCTGCCATGGGACAAAGGATCCTTGTCCTCCTGAAATGTCATAGATTAATCCCAGAATACTCCGTTCCAAATTTGATAAGTATGTTGATGCTGATGATTATGATGTACTGTATGTTTCAGGTCACTCATGGCAGTAGGGCTGCACAGGCCAATCTGTGTATCGGGGATCAGATCCTGGCCGTAGATGGAGAGCCCACCGAGAACATGACTCACCTGCAGGCACAGAACAAGATCAAGGGCTGCTTAGAGGAAATGGTCCTTTCTATTGACAGGTAGGGAGTTGCATGGACATGTTGCAGTTTTCCATAGACTCAGATGGGTTTAAAAAGCACTGAGTCATGGACCAACTCAGCAAAAGTACAGAATCTTTTACACCTGATGTAGTTATATGTAAGGGATACAGATTTGTGTGGTTCAAATTGTTAAAGGGGGAGGGAGGGCCCACCTTGGATTTGTTTAGGTCTGAGCTTAAATATTGATGTACCAACTTCATGTATGTGTTTTTAAGCAATAAGGCATGAGAACCCGGGGATTATCGTGTGATATCTAACGCCTAAGGGCTGTTCTTAAACCCGAGGCAAAAGTGGGAAACAGCCTTTAGGAAATCAAATCACATTTTATTGGTCACATACACATGATTAGCAGATGTTATTTCTGGTGTAGTGAAATGCTTGGGCTTCTAGCTCCGACAGTGCAGTAATATCTAACAAGTAATGAATCTAACAAATTACACAACATATAGCCAATACACACAAATCTAAGTAGGAATGAATTAAGACGAGATACAGGTATGGACGAGTGATGTCAGAGCGGAATACAGTATATACTAATGAGATGAGTAATACCAGATATGTAAACATTATTAAAGTGACTAGTGTTCCAATCCTTAAAGTGGCCAGTGATTTCTTGTCTATGCCTATAGGCAGCAGCCTCTAATGTGCTAGTGATGGCTGTTTAACAGTCTGATGGCCTTGTGATAGAAGCTGTTTTTCAGTACTGCCTGTTTTTCAGTACTGCCCTACTGCCATGAGGTCCCAGCTTTGATGCAGCTGTACGGACATCACATTCTGGATGATAGCAGGGTGAACAGGCAGTGGCTCGGGTGGTTGATGTCCTTGATAATCTTTTTGGCCTTCCTGTGACATTGGGTGCTGTAGGTGTCCTGGAGGGCGGGTAGTTTGCCCCCGGTAATGCGTTGGCCAGACCGTACCACCCTCTGGAGAGCCTTGTGGTTGCGGGAGGTGCAGTTGCCGTGCCAGGTGGTGATACACTCCGACAGGATGCTTTCAATTGTGCATCTGTAAAAGTTTGAGCGTTTTGGGTGACAAGCCAAATTTCTTTAGCCTCCTGAGGATGAAGAGGCTCTGTTGCGCCTTCTTCACCACACTGTCTGTGTGGGTGGTCCATTTCAGTTTGTCAGTGATGTGTACGCTGAGGAACTTGAAGATTTCCACCTTCTCCACTGCGGTTTCATTTATGTAGATGGATTGAAGTCCACAATCATCTCATTTTGTTTTGTTGATGAGTGAGAGGTTGTTTTCCAGGCACCACACTCCCAGAGCCCTCGCCTCATCCCTGTAGGCTGTCTCATCATCGTTGGTAATCAACTCTACTACTGTTGTCATCTGTAAACTTGATGATTGAGTTGGAGGCATGCTTGGCCACGGAGTCATGGGTGAACAGGGAGTACAGGAGGGGGCTGAGCACGCAGCCTTGTTGGGGCCCCAGTGTTGAGGGTCAGTAGAGTAGAGTGGAGGTGATGTTTCCTACCTTCACCACCTGGTGGCGGCCCGTCAGGAAGTCCAGGACCCAGTTACACAGGGTGGGATTCAGACTAGGATAAGGAGAGATTGAATATGCCTACTAAACTACACTGTTTATATTCTGCCATATTCCCAGTCACCTTGCCATGATTAAATGCGGTGTTTCGTTCTTTCAGTTTTGGTGTGAATGCTACCACCTATCCACAGTTTCTGGTTAAGGTAGGTTTTAATTGTCACGGTGGGTACTACATCTCCTATACACTTCCTTATTAACTCAGTCACTGTATCCGTGTATGCGTCTAGATTATTTTCGCAAGCAACCCCGGACCATATCCCAGTCCACGTGATCAAAACAATCCTGAAGTGTGGATTCCGATAGGTCCGACCAGCGTTGAATAGTTCTTAGCACGGGTACTTCCTGTTTGAGTTTCTGCCTATGGGAAGGGATGAGCAAGATGAAGTTGTGATGAAATTTGCCGAAAGGAGGGCGGGGAAGGGCCTTGTAAGCATTCGGGAAATGCTTACAAGAGTCTTGGCAGCACGAGTAGTACAGTCGATCTGTTGATCGAACTTTGGCAGCCTAGTCCTCAAATTTGCTTAGTTAAAATCCCCAGCTACAATAAATGCATCCTCCTGATATGTGGTTTCCAGTTTGCATAAAGTCCACTAAAGTTATTTTTAGGGCCGTCGTGGTATCGGCTTGAGGAGGGGGGGGGGGGGGGGGGGGGGTGTAAAACGGATGTGGCAATGACGGAGGAGAATTCTCTTGGGTGATAATATGGTCAGCATTTGATTGTGAGGTGTTCTAGGTTGGGGGAACAAAATAACTTGAGTTCCTAGAATTGCACCATGAGTCGTTAATCATGAAACACGCCCTTCTGTTTCCCGGAGAGATATTTATTCCTGTCTGCGAGATGTACAGACAATCCTGCTGGCTTTACCGACTCCGACAGAGTATCCCGAGAGAGCCATGTTTTCGTGAAACAAAGTATCTTACAGGCCCCGATGTGTCTCTGGAATGAAATTCCTGCTCTAAGCTCATCAACTTTGTTATCCAAAGACTGAACATTAGTGAATAATCTACTCAGAAGCGGTGGGTGGTGTGCGCCCTAAGTCGAACCAGCAGGCCACCTCGAGTGCCTCTCCTCTGCTGGCTATTTTTTTGGGGGGGGGGGTTGGCCTCTGGAATAAGTGAAATTGCTCTGGGAAGAGTGAACAAAGTATCTGCTCCAGGGAAGTCGTATTCCTTGCAGTAATGCTGGTAGTTCTGGTGAGTTACCGCTTCTCTAATATCCAATAGTTCTTCCCGGCTGTATGTAATGACACAACATTTCCTGAGCTAATAATGTAAAAAATAGTACATAAAAAAGAAAATACTGCAAAGATTCCTAGATGCTAGTTGCGATGCTGCCATCTTCATCAGCGCTATCTTCCTGGAGGGAGTCATCACACAATAATTCCCAGGTTCTCATGCCTTTATAGATGGGTTGGTTGTTTAGCAACAAATCTGATGCGTGCGCTACTATGGGGCAAATCAGACTGGGTTGGCTTAGATTGTTGACAACATGTTAGTTATTTCGTCTCCCAATGTTTATTGAAAACATACATTTGCACAATGAGCATTGTCTCTCAAATACATCATTAGTCGTTGGTTAGCTAGCAAATAAAATAAAAAAAATGGCCATATTAGCATTGACATGAAATCAGTCAAAACACCTCAAAACAAGACATGCTATAAAGAACACGATGAAACATTCTGAAATGAGCCACTGACGATTCCCCACAAATCAGTTTCTTGGCATTTTTGCTAGCAATCTGGCCATCCAGAATCACAAAAACATGCTGACATCTGCCCCATGGAAACGCACACATCGTTATCGTGACTTGTCAGCTAACCCATCTATTGCTTTTATAAAATGGTTGGCAACATAATAATAAAAACATGTTTTCATTAGAATTATTTGAATGAGTACATTTGTTTTATTTGATCCTTCCACCAGTTGTTCATTCTATTAATTCCATATTGCAATGCTAAACAAATCATTGGCATGTAGCTAGCTAGTAGAGGTTCAATGATGGCAGACAAGAACTTAATTAAAGATTTAATAAATGTATAAATGGGAAACAACCAGCTGATTGTCAATAAAATATTTATGGAGGATAGCTAAACTAACATTACTTCTCCTTAGCTTTAGTTGGCTAGTTATCAAGCAAACACAATCGCATTAAGCAGCTGAAATGATAGCAAAGTATGTGCGTTTCCTTTTTTTCTTACCTTCATTTCCATTATAATGATCCCGAGAAATACATTCGAGAAGAGAAGCTGTCAGTCTCGTCACGTTCGTATGCATGCAAATAAAACTTGAAACATGTTGGATAGGCACACAGCGAGAGGATTATATTAACCAAACAAAATACTAGGCAAGAAACATGGGGAAATAATGTCGAGATGCTTTTTTTCTGGGGGAGTTGGAGTTGATACTTGAAATGTAATTATGACATCATGGCATTTTGGAGTTAATTGTCGTGAATAACTAATGGCTATCAACCAAACTTAGTTGTATAACATAACTCTGTTGTGAAGTGGTGCTTTCTCAAAATAGGTTATTTAGAAATGGTTGTTGTCCCATCAACACGTTTGAGGACTGCTCCGTACTCATTTTTATTATATTTTGGATATCTCTATTCATTGCAAGTCTGAGTATTGTTAGTTGTATGTCTGAATATTGTTTATTGCAAGTCTGAATACTGTGTTTGACTGTCTTTTTAGATCCGAATCTAAAATGTGGTCACCGCTCTCTTCTGAGGAAGGAAAGACCAACTCTTACAAGATTAATCTTGCATCTGAGCCGCAGGTACGTCTGCCTTACATCCTACTTCACTCAGACCAAAGATAGCATTAGGAAATTAGGCATTAAGTTGACTTATGGGTATGTCCCTGTCATTGTTTACTTCTCAACAGATTATTTCCTAGGAGACCATAGTTTTATCAGCCAAGTTCTGATGCAAGACTCAGTTCCTGCTTTACTGAATGGAAAATTGAGACAAGTGTGAATTAATGTAGGAAGCATGTGCTTTGTCAGTCCTCCACAGCTTTCAGGGATGTCACAAACCTAGTGCATTTTGATCACAGAATTCATTTTAAAAAAATGTTTTACGCATTCAAGCTGTTTTAAATGTTGTTTCACTTGGTTATTTTTGTTAATGTATCCAACAAATTACCTGGGGTGAGTTTCCAGAATGTAATGGCCCACTTTATTTCTCTCTTTATTGACAACCCAGCCACACACCCCTGAGATGTGAGAGTAACGATGTGTGAGTGAATTAGCAAAACATGGCAAATAAAGCACTGGTGTGCTACAAAGCTTTCGGGTAACTCGCCCCTCTAAATAATTTCATTGGATAAGCAGTGTGATGCATTTATTTGTTGTGTGGAGCCAGTGTTCCAAATTGCCAGTTTTTTTTATTTTTTATTTTGTTATGTCTTTGTGAAAATATGCATGGAGCATGAGCTAGATTTGAAGGTATTTTATTTTCACTGACTGCTGCATGTCACCGTATTTTGTCTCGGGCGGCCCCTTGTTTACCACTATTATGATATTGAGGGGTTACCCAAAATAACCTTTTGACAATGCTATTCTTTACCTCTAATATCCACAAATTAGTCAAGTAACTGTCATACTATTTTTATCAAGGCATGTGTGTGAGCGATGGCATTGGAAGTTGAGTTATATTTAGAATATACCATTTTTTTCCCAGTACGTGTTACTTTCTGTATCCCTGGCTACAACTTGCAGGAGGTGAAACGCATAGGTTCCGCCCACAACAGGAGCGCCCTGCCATTCGCTGGGTTCGGCCCCAAGGTGGTAACCAATCAGTACAACAACCCTGCCGGTCTGTACTCCTCAGAGAATATCAAGGACTTCAACGTGACTGTGGATGGCGTGAAAACCATCGGCACTGCTGCTAATGAGCCCAGCACCGTGTAAGGATCTATCCCAGCTGGTTATAAAAACGTCTTTTGTATTTGTCGCATGCTTCGTAAACAATTGGTGTAGACTAACAGTGAAATGCTTATGTATGGGCTCTTTCCAACAATGCAGAGAGAAAAAAAAAGAGAACACCAGCAATAAATACACAATGAGTATACACAAGTTAACTTGGCTATATACACGGGGTACCAGTACAGAGTCAATGTGCAGGGATACAAGGTAGATATGTAGGTAGGGATAAAGTGACTAGCCAACTGGATGGATAATAAACTGTAACGGCAACATATGTGATGAGTCAAAAGAGATTAGTGCGAAAAGGGTCAATGCTGATATTTCAGGGAGCTATTGGTTTTACCCGCTGGGTATTGTTTTTCAAGTGACATGTGTCTTACTGTCGCAGAACGTACTGCATTTTCACGTGTTAAATGCTTACGGTATGTGTTACAGTAAGTCGAACTGAACTTCAGCTGTGGCTCAAGGAAACACAGCGATGTGTGAGGCCCCATCGCCGCCATCATTTGTTTGTCCTTGATTTGACTATGCTTGTGTACTATTGGACTCATTGTATTGATTGTGGTCATTTGTTTTTCAGCCCAGATCCGTCCGGAATTCTGCCACCAATAGTGGCAGACTCTGAGGTCTACAAAATGCTGCAGGAAAACCAAGAGGCTGATGAGCCTCCTCGACAGTCAGCTTCATTCAAAGTGCTGCAGGATATTCTGGAGTTAGGTACTTATTCACACACACATGCAGCTGATATTTTACACTGAGTGTCCCAAACATTAAGGACACCTGCTCTTTCCATGACAGACTGACCAGGTGAATCCAGTTGTAAGCTATGATCCCTTATTGATGTCACTTAAATCCACCAATCAGTGTAGATGAAGGGGAGAAGACAAGTTAAAACATGATTTTTAAGCCTTGAAACACTGGATAGTTTGTGCCATTCAGAGAGGGTGAAGGGGCAAAAAAAATATTTAAGTGTCTTTTAAACAAGGTATGGTAGTAAGTGCCAGGCGCACCGGTTTGCGCCAAGAATTGCAACGCTGGTGGATTTTTCACACCGTTCCCGGTGTGTATCAAGCATGGTCCACCACCCACAGGACATCCAGCCAACTTGACACAACTGTGGGATGCATTGGAGTCAACATGGTCCAGCATCCCAGTGTAATGCTTTCGATGCCTTGTAGAGTCCATGCCCAAACAAATTGAGGCTGTTCTGAGGGAAAAGGGGGGAGGTGCAACTGAATATTAAGGTGTCCTTAATGTTTTATACACTCAGTGTATACAGTGCATTTGGAAAGTATTCAGACTCCTTGACTTTTTCCACATTTGGTTACGTTACAGCCTTATTCTAAAATTGTTTAAATAGTCCCCCCCCCCCCCCCCCCATCAATCATTGCACAATACCCCATAACGACAAACAAAATAACTGAAATCATATTTACATAAGTATTCAGACCCTTTACTCAGTAAAGCACCTTTGGCAGCGAATACAGCCTCAAGTCTTCTTGGGTATGACGCTACAAGCTTGTCACACCTGTATTTGGAGAGTATCTCCCATTTTCTCTGCAGATCCTCTCAAGCTCTGTCAGGTTGGATGGGGAGCGCCGCTACACAGCTATTTTCAGGTCTTTCCAGAGACGTTTGATCTCGTTCAAGTCCAGGCTCTGGCTGGGCCACTCAAGGACATTCAGAGACTTGTCCTGAAGCCACTCCTGCATTGTATTGGCTGTGTGCCTAGGGTTGTTGTCCTGTTGGAATGTGAACCTTGCCCCAATCTGAGGTCCTGAGCACTTTGGAGCAGGTTTTCAAGGATCTGTTATTATTTTGCTCTGTTCATCCCCATAGCATGATGCTGCCACCACCATGCTGCACCGTAGGCATAGTATTAGCCAGGTGATGAGCGGTGCCTGGTTTCCTCCAGATGTGACGCTTGGTATTCAGGCCAAAGAGTTCAATCTTTGTTTCATCAGACCAGAGAATCTTCTTTCTTAAAAGAGCTTTTGTCATATTTTACAGGATTTTCCAAATATTTAATGGCAGTGTTGTGGCTTAACAAAACATGATAACGCGTGTCTTCTCTTGATTGCAGATCCTGATAAGACCTCTGGTTTTAAGAGTGTGAAAGCGCCTGCCACAAAAATTGGTTCAACAGTGAGACATGCAGACAAGTTACCAATCTGTGACAAATGTGGATCAGGGATTGTGTAAGTACAACGTATGATTAGTCAAACAATCGTGATCTCATGATAATGTTGTAAACTTTTCATTTTGCTCACAGTGATTTGACGAGGAGTTCAAAGATCAGCACTCCTACTCTAAGATGCTTTTTGAACACAGGCCCTGGGCTCTACTTTCGGCTGGCGTGAAGCCCGCATAATTGTCAAACACAGGCTCCTTTGCAATTTCGTCCTGTTAAAGCCGGTGCTCTTCTAGTTTCAAACGCTAGTGCCAGGATTGGTCATTTACCTGTGTTACATACTTGCTTGCGCTGTGGTGGGCATATCTGAGGTGTGTCCTTAAAAACGTGTGCCAAAGTGCCAATTTCAGTATGCACTGGTGGGATATTTCAGACCAACTGAAAGCTGATCTTAGTGGTAACGCATTTAGTTATTGCATGGATGTTGACAGCGGAAGCACGGCCTATCCAGCAGTGATGCATAATGCACATGGAACGAGAGATTTAGTGCCCGTAAACCTCGTATTTAGAAACATGACTTGTTTAGTCCCCATTTCATTGGATTAAAAAACAAGCAAAGCCTCCTCTCTTCTCAAGAAGGGCTGTTGCCCAATGCATTCGCCAAGACGGTTGATAATGGGTTTGGCTTGTGAGACCCCTTTTGAAATAAATCTTAATCATCAAAGCTTTATTAAAAGCTCAAGTTTGGCAGCAACAAAACAGTGAGTGGACATCTTCGGTGACTCTCGAATTATTTTCTCGTGTTATTTTCCTGTAGGTAAGGGTGGTAGGCTACACTTACCCTACTTTAATGAAGGCTGGTTCAAGCCAATTTCAATGTTGACTGTGAACACCAAGCAAACACTGGATGATTTTTCAAATTGTTTTATTACTGTTGCGATCACTCGTTAATGTAGCCTATGCTATTTATTAAACTGTAGTATCATCCACAGTGGACTAGGACAAGACTATTCCATGCCCCCAGCAGAATTGGAGTTGATGACCGTGCAAAGACTGTCAATAACCTACCAAACTTGAGATGAACACATGCAGTATTAAGCCATGGAGTGCCTTGATAGGCCAGTGAGTGGCCAAGCCCTTGTCACACCTACAACTTGTTTATTCATCAAAACCCAGCACTTTCACTCTAGCGCCAGCTATTGCGCTTCCAATACCGGCTGTGAAAATAGCTAAAATATTTCTGACACGCCCCCGAACCTATATCGCTACCACCAGTACTTAGACCGACAGTGATTAGATTTACCATTGTGTTAGGTTTGTTAAAATAGAGCTCCCTGTCGCATAGGCTGCGTTTACACAGGCAGCCAATTCTGATTTATTGGCATATTTGATATTTTCTTTCCCCAAACGTGTAAACAGCAAAAACCACATGGAATCTGATCTTTTGCGTTGCGATTTATTCCACATTCAATGTGGTTCTCAAACCTGATGCAATTCCAACGTTTCATATGCGACCTCAATCTGAATGCTCAGATCAGATTTTGTTTTGTTGTTGCTCTGAAGTGTTTTTTTTTTGCACATGATCTTCCGTTAATAGGGATACCTCCCTTTTTTCAATTTTTGCCTAAATTGACATACCCACATATAGCTAGCTGTCTGTAGCTCAGACCCTGAAGCAAGGATATGCATATTCTTGGTGACATTTGAAAGGAAACACTTTGAAGTGGAAATGTGAATTGAATGTAATCAAATCAAATGTATTTGTCACATACACATGGTTAGCAGATGTTAATGCGAGTGTAGCGAAATGCTTGTGCTTCTAGTTCCGACAATGCAGTAATAACCAACGAGTAATCTAACCTAACAATTCCAAAACTACTACCTTATACACACAAGTGTAAAGGGATAAAGAATATGTACATAAAGATATATGAATGAGTGATGGTACAGAACGGCATAGGGAAGATGCAGTAGATGGTATCGAGTACAGTATATACATATGAGATGAGTAATGTAGGGTTTGTAAACATTATATTAAGTAGCATTGTGTAAAGTGGCTAGTGATATATTTTACATACATTTCCATCAGTTCCCATTATTAAAGTGGCTGGAGTTTAGTCAGTGTGTTGGCAGCAGCCACTCAATGTTAGTGGTGGCTGTTTAACAGTCTGATGGCCTTGAGATAGAAGCTGTTTTTCAGTCTCTCTGTCCCTGCTTTGATGCACCTGTACTGACCTCGCCTTCTGGATGATAGCGGGGTGAACAGGCAGTGGCTCAGGTGGTTGTTGTCCTTGATGATCTTTATGACATTCCTGTGACATCGGGTGCTGAAGGGCAGGTAGTTTGCCCCTGGTGAAGCGTTGTGCAGACCTCACTACCCTCTGGAGAGCCTCACGGTTGTGGGCGGAGCAGTTGCCGTACCAGGCGGTGATACAGCCCGACAGGATGCTCTCGATTGTGCATCTGTAGAAGTTTGTGAGTGCTTTTGGTGACAAGCCGAATTTCTTCAGCCTCCTGAGGTTGAAGAGGCGCTGCCTCGCCTTCACGACGCTGTCTGTGTGGGTGGAGCAATTCAGTTTGTCCGGGATGTGTATGCCGATGAACTTAACTTACTAACCTCTCCACTACTGTCCCATCGATGTGGATAGGGGGGTGCTCCCTCTGCTGTTTCTTGAAGTCCACAATCATCTCCTTTGTTTTGTTGATGTTGAGTGTGAGGTTATTTTCCTGACACCACACTCCGAGGGCCCTCACCTCCTCCCTGTAGGCCGTCTCGTCGTTGTTGGTAATCAAGCCTACCACTATAGTGTCGTCCGCAAACTTGATGATTGAGTTGGAGGCGTGCGTGGCCACACAGTCGTGGGTGAACAGGGAGTACAGGAGAGGGCTCAGAACGCACCCTTGTGGGGCCCCAGTGTTGAGGATCAGCGGGGTGGAGATGTTGTTACCTACCCTCACCACCTGGGGGAGGCCCGTCAGGAAGTCCAGTACCCAGTTGCACAGGGCGGGGTCGAGACCCAGGGTCTCGAGCTTGATGATGAGTTTGGAGGGTACTATAGTGTTAAATACTGAGCTGTAGTCGATGAACAGCATTCTCACATAGGTATTCCTCTTGTCCAGATGGGTTAGGGCAGTGTGGTTGAGATTGCGTCGTCTGTGGACCTATTTGGGCGGTAAGCAAATTGGAGTGGGTCTAGGGTGTCAGGTAGGGTGGAGGTGATATGGTCCTTGACTAGTCTCTCAAAGCACTTCATGATGACGGAAGTGAGTGCTACGGGGCGGTAGTTGTTTAGCTCAGTTACCTTAGCTTTCTTGGGAACATGGACAATGGTGGCCCTTTTGAAGCATGTGGGAACAGCAGACTGGGATAAGGATTGATTGAATATGTCCGTATACACACCAGCCAGCTGGTCAGCGCATGCTCTGAGGACGCGGCTGGGGATGCAGTCTGGGCCTGCAGCCTTGCGAGTGTTTACACGTTTAAAAGTTTTACTCACGTCGGCTGCAGTGAAGGAGAGTCCGCAGGTTTTGGTTGCGGGCCGTGTCAGTGGCACTGTATTGTCCTCAAAGCGGGCAAAAAAGTTATTTAGGTGGTCCTGGAGCAAGACATCCTGGTCCGTGACGGGGCTGGTTTTCTTTTTGTAATCCGTGATTGATTGGAGACCCTGCCACGTACCTCTTGTGTCTGAGCCGTTGAATTGTGACTGCTTTGTCTCTATACTGACGCTTAGCTTGTTTGATTGCCTTGCGGAGGGAATAGCTACACTGTTTGTATTTGTTCATGTTTCCGGTCACCTTGCCCTGGTTAAAAGCAGTGGTTTGCGCTTTCAGTTTCACGCGAATGCGGCCATCAATCCACGGTTTCTGGTTTGGGAATGTTTTAATCATTGCTATGGGAACGACATTGTCAATGCACTTTCTAATGAACTCACTCACCGAATCAGTGTATTCGTCAATGTTGTTGGAAGCAATTTGGAACATATCCCAGTCCACGTGATCGAAGCAGTCTTGAAGCGTGGAATCCGATTGGTCGGACCAGCGTTGAACATACCTGAGCGCGGGAGCTTCTTGTTTTAGTTTCTGTCTGTAGGCAGGGAGCAACAAAATGGAGTCGTGGTCAGCTTTTCCGAAAGGAGGGCGGGTGAGGGCCTTGTATGCGTCGCGAAAGTTAGAATAGCAATGATCCAAGGTTTTACCAGCCCTGGTTGCGCAATCGATATGCTGATACAATTTAGGGAGTCTTGTTTTCAGATTAGCCTTGTTAAAATCCCCAGCTACAATAAAGGCAGCCTCAGGATATGTGGCTTCTAGTTTGCAAAGATCAAATAAAGTTCGTTCAGGGCCATCGACGTGTCTGCTTGGGGGGGGAATATATACGGCTGTGATTATAATCGAAGAGAATTCCCTTGGTAGATAATGCGGTCGACATTTGATTGTGAGGAATTCTAAGTTAGGTGAACAGAAGGACTTGAGTTCCTGTATGTTGTTGTGATCACACCACGTCTCGTTAATCATAAGGCATACACCCCCGCCCCTCTTCTTACCAGAAAGATGTTTGTTTCTGTCGGCGCGATGCGTGAAGAAACCAGCTGGCTGCGTAAATAATGCATTATGAAGAGGATTTTCATACGTTTTCTGGATTATTTTTTTTTAACCTAACCATTTAGTATGTGATCTCTTCTTTCCCATACACAGGGGGGTGGTAGTCAAGTTACGGGACAAGTTCCGTCACCCCGAGTGCTACACCTGCTCAGATTGCGACCTCAACCTGAAACAGAAGGGACATTTTTTCGTGGAGGACCAGATCTACTGTGAGAAACACGCACGTGAGCGAGTGACTCCACCCGAAGGCTATGATGTGGTCACTGTCTTTCCCAAGTAGAGCTGCTCATTGAACACTGCCTCAAACTGCACATTACCTATTAGTGTCTCCAAGATGCCATTCATTTATTTATAAAGCCCCAAAAAAAAGCTACATTTAGAACTACTTGTTTTTATTACATTTCCTAAAACTTGATGACTTTTATTATGAAAACACACATTGCATTGATGACCAAGTGGCCAATCTGTTACTGTTAAGTCACTTATAACATCAGGTTACAGGACATTCATTCTATCATGTAAGCATGGTGATAGTCACAACAGGTTTGTGCCTTTGTCTCGTGGGTTTTATAACAAACAATAATGATGGATGGGATACAGGAATTAGTTCAACCATTTATCTGAACGCGCTCATCTCAACACCTACACCCCCCATGATGCTCTGCGGCACAACCTCAATACACCACATATCCCATCCTACTTCAACACCCACACCAGTAGATCTCCACTTTTTGGAGCTGAAAGACGATGGCCAGAGCTGACCATGATGTTGCACAACGATTTAAGTCGAGTCATTGTTTTAGTCAAAGTATGATATATTTGGACTTGAATTGACATCTGAACTGCCCACAATTTTTAAAGAATGTATACATTTTCAACCCAGATGTCATTTCAGGGCTGGATTTTATTTGAATGTTATCACCCCTCAGCATGGTATTGTTTATTAATGCACAAATATCATACCCCCAAGACATGCTAACCTCTCACCACTACAATAACAGTAGAGGTTAGCATTTTTTGGGGTGTGTGATATTTCTAACTTTCTCACTCATTATTCACGATTCATTCAGGATTATCTGTAATAATGGAGGTATCCACATTAATGTAGAAGTGTTTAGAAACATTTTATTCTTATTTACAATAAAAGTGACTCCAGAATGACACAATACATTATTTACCATTCATTTCTTTGGCACAAAATAATCTGAAACACAACCAAAACAAACAGCAAATGCAACCAACAAATGTGTAGTGTCAAAAGCTTAATATAGTCATTGTGTGCTATGAATATGGGACCAAATACTTAACTTTTTCCTACTCTAATACACATAAGCAAATTTGGTCCAATAAAATGGGGGAGATGGATCTATGTACAAAAAGTTCTATAATTTCTAAACGGTTTACCCGATAGTTCACCCGAAATGGATGGAAAACACCCTCAAATGAAAGCTGACAGTCTGAACTTTAACCTCATAGTCATTGTATACTTTAAAATCCAAAGTGCTGGAGTACAAAGCCAAAACAACAACAAAAAAGTGTAATTGTCCCAATACTTTTTGAGCTCACTGTGATCTCACGTGGCATTTCGGAAACTTTAAAAAACTTTATATAGGAGTTGTGCCTGTTGTCATAGAGATAGATAGAGGACTCATCATGGATATAACCCGTTTTAGCATGGAAGTTGCCATTGAGGGCTTCCACCATTTAAAAAAAAGCCAACTGGGTGGGGATTCCTATGAGTTGGGAGCAATCAGCCAAAAAAGAAAAAGAAAATGGATTACTTTAAAATGGAGATAGCCTTAATGGCGCTGCCCATGGTACAGATACAAAGATGAGTCCTCTATGTATCTCCAGAACCAGCCATAGAGCCAGCTGGCTCATCTTTTGAATACGGTGTAGTTAAAAAAAAAAAACCTGGCAACAACAGATAACATTAGCTAGCTAGATAAGGTTAGCAAGATAGCTAGTTAGATAAGGTTAGCATGCTAGCTAGCTAGCTACACTGACTTATGTCAGTGCCCTATTTGTTTATGTTTATCAACTTGTCGAGAAAATTCCCACACCCAATTTGTGAATATGTATTTGTAGCCATAATTTTTCTGAGGTGGCACCTAAATGTGCATTTCATCTCTAGGACAGGAAATTACGTAGAAATAGTGGCGGCAACTTTTTCGGGGGGGTCCTTTAAATTGTCCCCGTTATGAACAACAGTCCTGAGAAGGGGACTGTGAGCCCCTAGGTGACGACTGCTGGGTCAGGGTGTCACCCATCAACAGTTCTGGACCACTCACGGTTGATTCTGTCGGTACAGGGCAGACCTGATGTGCTGTACACCATTCACCTGTAGGAATGTGTGCATTTCTTGGGACACTAGCTGCGGTCCGATGTCACTAACAAGGTGAAGTGGCGATCCGAATCGACTAAACACTTCCCCAAGCTTGGCAACCTCAGGCCACTGGTTATGAGCATCCATGACCACGAGAAATATTCTTTCTTCAAATGGACCTGCGAAGTTGACGTGTATGAGTTACCATGCCTCCTCCGGCCAATCTCACAGATAAAGGGATGTTGAGGTACGTTGCGAATCTTCTGACACGAGGAACAGGCGGAATGATTACTCTCCTCCCCCACAGCAGACAACTGGACTGTACTGACAGCTCAGTTATACTTGAAAGGTAAGGTTTCAGTTCCAGAGCATCCCCTGCGGCTCTGCTCTACCTTTTATGATGATGTCCATCACTTCACATAACACTGGGTCATTTCCGGTGTTTCTCCGCACTTGTGTTGAAGTGACTGGTGCGTTTTCTATTTGGAGTGACTCTGGTTTGACCACAGGTAGTGGTAACTCCATCTGCCTTGCAGTGCAGTTCTGACTTGAGTACTTGATGTCATAGGTGTGTGCTGACAACAACAAAGCTCACCTTTGCATTCTGTTTGCAGAAAGGGACGGAATCCCAGTACACGGTCCAAAGATCCTTGTCAGCAGAAGGTGATATGGAAGAAGGGTGAACTTCCTCCCATACAGATACTTGTGAAACTTACGTACTCCAAAAAGGTATGCCTGGGGCTTCTCGTTCTATTTGTGCGTATTTACTTTCTGCTTTGTTCAATTTCCTCGAAGTGAATGCTATCCATGTCCTTGCATCAGCTTATCCTGATGTCCCGCTTTGCCATAGCAGAAGCATATGCCTTGATTTCCCTGTCTCTGATTTTCAGTTGCAAATCTGTGCACTTTTCCTGATGAACTCAACTGCTGAGCCTCTTTAGCAGCTAGTTCCATGGACACACTGACCTCAATGGCTTTTGTCAAGGTCAGATTACTTTGTCAATAGTGTCTTTTGTGTAGCTTCACTGCGTAGCACACATACAGTTGAAGTTGGAAGTTTACATACACTTAGGTTGGAGTCATTAAAACTAGTTTTTTAACCACTCCAAAAATGTCTTCTTAACAAAATGTAGTTTTGGCAAGTCAGTTAGGACATCTACTTTGTGCATGACACAAGTCATTTTTCCAACAATTGTTTACAGACAGATTATTTAACTTATAAT
Organism: Oncorhynchus mykiss; assembly: GCF_013265735.2. Classification (NCBI taxonomy): domain Eukaryota; kingdom Metazoa; phylum Chordata; class Actinopteri; order Salmoniformes; family Salmonidae; genus Oncorhynchus; species Oncorhynchus mykiss. Next base: position 12,557,228 of record NC_048587.1, on the reverse strand, counting down.
TCCCTGTATAACAATTCCAGTGGGTCAGAAATGTACATACACTAAGTTAACTGTGCCTTTAAACAGCTTGGAATATTGCAGAAAATGATGTAATGGCTTTAGAAGCTTCTGATAGGCTAATTGACATCATTTGAGTCAATTGGAGGTGTACCTGTGGATGTATTTCAAGGCCTACCTTCAAACGCAGTGCCTTTTTGCTTGAAGTCATGGGAAAATCAAAAGAAATCAGCCAAGACCTCAGAATAAAAATTGTAGACCTCCACAAGACTGGTTCATCCTTGGGAGCAATTTCCAAACGCCTGAAGGTACCACACTCATCTGTACAAACAATAGTACGCAAGTATAAACACGATGATACCACTCATGAAGGAGATGCCTTCTGTCTCCTAGAGATGATCGTACTTTGTTGCGAAAAATGCAAATCAATCCCAGAACAACAGCAAAGGACTTTGTGAAGATGCTGGAGGAAACAGGTACAAAAGTATCTATATCCACAGTAAAACGAGTCCTATATAAACATAACCTGAAAGGCCACTCAGCAAGGAAGAAGCCACTGCTCCAAAACCGCCATAAAAATACGTAAGAATACGGTTTGCAACTGCACATGGGGACAAAGATCGTACTTTTTGGAGAAATGTCCTCTGATCTGATGAAACAAAATTGTAACTGTTTGGCCATAATGACCATCATTATGTTTGGAGAGAAAAGGGGGGGACTTGCAAGCCGAAGAACACCATCCCAATCGTGAAGCACAGGGTGGCAGCATCATGTTGTGGGGGTGCTTTGCTGCAGGAGGAACTGGTGCACTTCACAAAATAGATGGCACCATGAGGAATGAAAATTATGTAGATATATTGAAGCAACATCTCAAGACATCAGTCAGGAAGTTAAAGCTTGGTCACAAATGGGTCTTCCAAATGTACAATGATCCCAAGCATACTTCCAAAGTTGTGGCACAATGGCTTAAGGACATCAAAGTCAAGGTATTGGAGTGGCCATCACAAAGCCCTGACCTCTATCCCATAGTAAATTTGTGGGCAGAACTGAAAAAGAGTGTGCGAGCAAGGCGGCCTACAAACCTGACTCAGTTACACCAGCTCTGTCAGGAGGAATGGGACAAAATTCACCCAACTTATTGTGGGTAGGTTGTGGAAGGCTACCCGAAACGTTTGACCCAAGTTAAACAATTTAAAGGCATTATTAGGCATAATTATCTCTACTACTATTCTGACATTTCAAATTCTTAAAATAAAGTGGTGATTCTAACTGACCTAAGACAGGGAATTTTTACTAGGATTAAATGTCAGGAATTGTGAAAAACTGATTTTAATGTATTTGGCTAAGGTGTATGTAAACTTCCGACTTCAACTGTACTAGTGTGTCTCTAATGGTGTCATTTGTTACGGTTTTCTTCTGGTGAAAGAGAGGAGGACCAAAATACAGCGTGGTTATCTTTATACATCTTTAATGAAAGATGAAAAATGAACAATATACAAAACAAGAAACGTGAAAAACCGAAACAGCCCTATCTGGTGCAACAAACACAAAGACAGGAAACAATCACCCACGAAATACCCAAAGAATATGGCTGCCTAAATATGGTTCCCAATCAGAGACAACGATAAACACCTGCCTCTGATTGAGAACCACTCTAGGCAACCATAGACTTTCCTAGACTACTTAACTAAACACAATCCCATAAACTACAAAACCCCTAGACAAAACAAACCACATAAATCACCCATGTCACACCCTGGCCTAACCAAAATAATAAAGAAAACACAAAATACTAAGGCCAGGGCGTGACAATTTAGAACATTATTAAACTCACAGTTATATGATAGTTTCTTTAACGCAGGAGCAAACATTGTCACTGATTCTCCCTCTTTCTGATTTCTTCTGTGGAACCTTTTAGCAATAACGAATGGTTGTGGTGAAATGGTTGTGTTCCTTTCAGTATTTCCACAATATCCCCAGTAAATTGTGTAGTAAATTTGAACCCAGAATGTCTTTGGACCCATAACACAAAAACATTTAAGCACAATTTTGTCCTCATCAATGTCATTTGCAAGAACAAAATATTCAAGCCATTCTGTATATGTGCTCCACTGCTCAATACCTTCATCAACTGTTCAATGTTTCCAAAAAATGTCAGCAATTTTTTTTGTTTCTCAAGAGGCTCCTGATTGTCACTCACTTTAATATAGTCCTCAACCATGGCAATATTTTCCTCAGTCAACTTAATTCACTGTTGTTTTATCTTCAAGTTCACACATTTAGTAGTTTTTAATTCCACAGTTCATCTTCATAGTTGATTACGTCCTTTCCTTTACTCACTGTATATTCCTCCCTTTTCAATCATTTTCTTTCCCCGCTCCAGCGTTCATCTCTAAACCTTTTCTGCTGAGGCTAACTCTCTCTCTCTTAGCTAGCTCGACTATGCACTTGCTTCTGCTAGCAATACACTGTGCTAACATTAGCCTAAGCTAAAACCACAGAAAATAACAGTTTGAAACATGTCAAAACCGACTTCCTCCAGACAGAATAGTTCCTGTAGGTTCAGACTTAGTAGTCACCAATCTTATGTTATATCTCGTGAGTTTCATAACCACGTCTTTATAAGACTTCAATAAGGATGAGATGGGAATTAGTTCAATCATTTATCTAAACATTTATCTTCAGGCGCCCAAAGAGCATAAAGATAAAGACCGTGGAGGATAGAGACAAGAAGATGATTGGAAGGCCAAAAAGGATGGGAGGAAGAGGCTGACTGAGGAGAAGTTGTGGGCCCATCGAGACCGAGAGACCTATTGTCAGAGGTGTCTAGGGGTACCAGGGGTTTGGCCCTGTAGGGATGAGGGCAGGGTGGTGGAGGAGACACCCAAAGCCCCCATAATAAACATTGATGAAAGATACAACTATTATACATGGAACTTTAGATAAACTTCTCCTTAATGCAACCGCTGTGTCCGATTTTTTTGTTTTTTAACTATACGGATAGAGCATACCATGCATTATTCTGAGTATGGCGCTCAGAGACCAAACAGCCAAAGAAATATCCGCCATGCTGGGTAGTCAACATTAGTCAGAAATAGTATTATAAATATTAACTTACCTTTGGTAATCTTCATCAGAATGCACTCCCAGGAATCCCAGTTCCACAATAAATGTTTGTTTTGTTCGATAATGTCCATAATTTATGTTCAAATTCCTCCTTGTTGTTAGCACATTCAGTCCAGTAATCCAAATTCATCGACGCGCAAGCAGACGAAAAGTCGAAAAGTTCCGTTACAGTCTGTAGAAACATGTCAAACAATGTATAGAATCAATCTTTAGGATGTTTTTAACATAGATATTCCATAATGTTGCAACCAGAGAATTCCATTGTCTGTAGAAATACAATGGAAAGCAAGCTAACTTTCACGTGACCGCGCATGGTCAGCTCGTGGGACTCAGGCAGACCTCTGACCCATTCCCCTCTCATTCAGCCCCACTTCACAGTAGAATCATCAAACAAGGTTCTAGAGACTGTTGACATCTAGTGGAAGCCTTAGGAAGTGCAACATGACCAATATCCCACTGTATCTTCAATAGGGGCTGAGTTGAAAAACTACAAGCCTCAGATTTCCCACTTCCTGTTTGGATTTTTTTCTCAGGTTTTTGCCTGCCATATGAGTTCTGTTAGACTCACAGATATTATTCAAACAGTTTTAGAAACTTCAGAGTGTTTTCTATACAAATATACTAATAATATGCATATATTAGCAACTGGGACTGAGGCGCAGGCAGTTTACTCTGGGCACCTCTGGGCATCTTATTCATCCAAGCTACTCAATACTGCCCCCAGCCATAAGAAGTTTTAACATTACAACATGAAATCCATGTCTTAAACATTGCTACGTTTCGGGAAATGGTAAAGCAAATGTGTAATCTGCTTGACGCATTAAAGTTACTTACCTTACAGATCATGAAGTCAGCTAATTTCCACTCCATTTATATGCACATCCGTTTGATTCATACACTGGCTTGTCTGGCTGTCATGTTTAATTTTAATCTGCCCTTTCCTCACTGAAATAATGTAATTTCAGTGGTACTCTATTATTTAAAAAAAACAATTCTATCTCGCAGAGCTCATTGGTACACCCTTGTGGTTGAATATATATGGATCTATTCTAGGTCCTAGGATACAACAATGAATAATGTGGAACAAATAAATAGCAACAAGGGATACCTTACAACTTATTAATAATGAACACCTTGTGAAACAGCTGTGAAAACCAACCTGGCTATATTTAAGATTTTAATACATAAACTTTGATAGGTTTTGGTACAGTTGTGTCATTCATTTATTTTCACAGATTTGTTTGTGCACTCACATGGCAATCAGACTAAAATACTGAAGTATGGTGTGTGGAATATAGAGGAGGTGGTTGCTGTGTGAGTGGGAGGTTCTGGCTGACACTTGTTTTCGACAGACAGCCAGTCTCAGAAGGGGGACTTGAAGATGAGACTGCAAAGTCCAATTGCTGCTGCTCTCTTTGTTCTGAGTGTTTGCAGTGCTAGTGTTTTTAGCTCATCTGTGTGTCTCACATATTATATGCCCGGTATGATGTAGCAAGAAAACATTCTGAACAGATAATGACAACAACAGTAGCTGTAGATGATGTAATGAAAAGTTGGAGGGTGATTGGTAATGGAGGACATCAGGTGGATCCACGTCTGGGTGTTGGGTAGAACCCCTAGGTCCTGGAGAACAGGAGCAGAGTTAAAAGGAACAGGGTAGGAGACAGAGACCCAAACAAGCAAACACACTTTACTGTGAGAGAGTTTGATGGATTAGTGCAGTGTTATAAATGGGAGATATGTACTTTTCAACCCTTTTGGAAGGTATAGCCTACCTCAAGCTGGTCCCCCTCTGACTCAGAGCACAGAGAATCAGACTGATCTGAACTCACTGGTTCTGGTGGACGGGTTACCTCCTGGGGGGGGGGGGGCTCGGACAGTCAATGGTCCAAAAGTCATTTGGAGAGGAAAATTGAAGAGGTACATTTTTATAACCTTAGCGTAACTCCCATTTCTTGCTTCCTCAAATGTCAACCAAAGCTTAACTTACTTTGTCTACTGGGCTTCACTGATGTGTAAGGCCTCAGAGCCTCCAGTGGTCGACTGTCCGACTGCTCCAACTGTAGAAGATTGTTGGCTTCCACCGAAGTAACCCTAGGAAGACAAAGAGAAAAATATCAGTGTTAGGGAAACTAAAACTAGCTTCAAGTTATTTTGTATGCAAATAGTTATTATCTGAGATTTTTGATATTCACTTTAACAGATGGTGACCCCAGCTAGGAGCGAAAGAGCAGCGAGGTTGCCCATGTCTCGCCTTCCTTTCGTCCTTCTTCCAAACCAAGTAAATTTCCCGGATGCTGTAGCACTTGATCCCCTTCTTGATTCTTGATTCTGCTCTGGTGGCTCTCCTTCTGTTTCTCCTGCTCCCTGTCCATGTTCAGTCTCACCTTGATTGATGACAGGAATACATACAATTATATTTCATATTACAAACACATTTCTTACATATCTCTTGGCGGGCCAGAAAATAAATTAACAGCGGAAAATTATTTTTAAAAACCTCCACATCCTTATGCCTGAAGGTAGTACTCCAAGACGTTCTGATCTGGTTCGACAACTTCCACCACATCAGGTGGGGTTTCAGTGATCTGAAAGTACGTTATACAAAAATAGCAATAGACAAACAACAACACTAAGTCAATCAAAAATTTGAAAGACTACAGTATATGCAATAATTGTATATACAAAAAAATAAATGAAACAAACCATTGGTGGCAGAATATAACCTATAACATCCGTACCTTGTTCCAGTGTTCATGACCTCGGTCACTCAAGGAGAACTGTGGGTGTTGAAGATGTCCACCATCGCCTTGGCGGTGGCCTCTCTAGTCTCGTCCTTGATGGGTATCATACATAACAAAAATCTATTTTTGGTTCCAAGCACCCTTTTTAATGGGTTTCAGAAGGGAATTGAAAGTTAAGCACGTACTCTTCATTTACAGACCTCCACCCACTTGGTAGTGATCGGTCTCTGTCAGACACCAGCTGTTGCCGTTCCTGGATTTCGTGAAGTGTCCGAGGAAGTCTACCCCTAACTTTTAAAGTGTTAGAGAAACGGTTAATTTATTCTTTGTCATACAGTATGCAGGTTTTCATAATTGTAAGGATACTGACACAAACACACATTCTATAATATTGAACTCTGCTGTGGTCAAATAAAGAAACCATTACAAAACAACTTATCAGGGCATAATTTGAATTGGGACACTTACTGATCATGTTCCATAGTGAAACAACTTTGATGGGCTTCAACTCCGACTTCACAGTCTTCGCCATCTTAAACTTCTGGCAGGCTAGACAGGGTACTGACCTTTAAGCAAAAACTGATATGACATTCATTGAAATCATAATAATTTCAGATATAATGGAATGTGATTGATCAACAAAAGGTTATTTCACTTGCCCAGCTGTCCACCTCCTTGACAACTCCCCGTCAGAATAAGCATAGGTTGATTTTGGCAATCATGCGCTTCGAAATGGCCAGCATGCATCTCGGTCAGCACGGCCTCCTTCTCCTCTTCATCAATACCCCTCCTCCCCCCCGTGTCTGTCTGGCGAAGACACCTCGTTAAGGGCATTTTGAATTACCATAATTGCTTACACCTATCCATGTTTAACTTATAGCTAGACACCTCAATATGACAGCTTGCAACTAGCTAGCGTTAGCTGGAAAATGATTGTTGAAAAATGGTTGTCCAGTTACCTAATTGAAGTTAACTGCTTAATGTTACCCTGAATTGTGAATTTCTCTGAATGTTGCGCCTCTTGTCGAGATCAGTTATGTCTTTGTCGTGGAAATTCTTACACAGGGACACTCGAAGTCAATCTTAAATGAATCATTGTTTATTGTCAGCTCGCTGGGGTGTTTCTAACCAACTCAATGCACCATAGTACACATAGTACACATGTCAATCAGGAGCTCTCTTTGGGCAGTCCCAGCAGTTGTCTTATATACGAAGATACACAGACAAGTTATATTTGCATGATTTGGCATAATTAATGAATCATTATCATTTTGTTTCATCCATGTGACAGACCAATACCTCACATACCTCCTCACATACCTCAAAATGTAGAAAAAGTCAAGCGGTCTGAATAGTTTCTAAATGCACTGTGTATATGTAGTATATTATGAATAACATATATAAAATACAATATCCAAAGATAAACGTTTATTATCAATATCATGAATTAGGCATCCTATTTATCAGTCTAATGGTAACTACTTCCAAAAGAACCAATCAAACATGGATGAATGATAGTATACCGAGCTTCACATTGAAATGATGGTGTCCTTTGGGCAAATCACATGTCAATGTGCTCTACATAAACCCAACTTCACTCCGAATTTACTGTTACATACAGCTTATGTAAGAAAAGTTAGTTACATTCAACCGTTTAACGTTATTTAGGTTGTCTACGCAAATGAGTATGGAAGCTAATCACCATCTACATGTGTTGACAAGACAGCTCATCTGAAACAAACATAGCTTGTTTCCAAAGCTAAGCAGGGTGCATAGAGGTAGGCATCTGGATGGAATACTTTTTTGCACTGAAGTGCATTACCCCTCATATGTCAGTAGGAGGTGGTGGCTTCACATTTTATTTAAATGTACCTTTTTATTTAGGTAGATGGCATGACATTGATATAAACATACCATTTTACTTTCAACATTGAAACAATGTCAAATAAAATGCGTCTTATGAAATATAAATTCTACATAATTTCCACCGCCCAATGTTTAAAATAGGATGAGCCTTTTGTTTATGCTTCACCCCAAGTTCCAGTCCGTATTAGATAGAACATTAGTATTAGATAGAACATTAGTATTAGATGGAACATTAGTATTAGATGGAACATTAGTATTAGATAGAACATTAGTATTAGATAGAACATTAGTATTAGATAGAACATTAGTATTAGATAGAACATTAGTATTAGATGGAACATTATGCCTGCCTGTGCAAAAAACAACCTGTGGTTGCCTAGGTTACCTCATTGGCTCACAGCAAAAACTTTACCTTTTTAAAACACAATTATCTTGTTACAAAACTACATTTAAGAAAAGTACAACATTTAAATATATATACATATCTTTATTAAATATATTTCCTTTATTATTTTCCCCTAACCCTACCACCTCTCCCCTAATTTGAGTAAACTAATAAACAACAACACTTAGGCTTCTACTTCCAGCTTATACATACTATATATATTTTACAGACACAATGTATTTTACATTAGTTATATTTTGTTTGTTTTTAATTCCATCCTTCAGCTACCATCAACCCCTCCCTTTTATCTCTGAAGACCATCCAGTTTGATTTATATTTTGCCATATATTTTTAACTGTGCTGTTTCACAAAAGTTCTGAACCTACAGTGCCTTGCGAAAGTATTCGGCCCCCTTGAACTTTGCGACCTTTTGCCACATTTCAGGCTTCAAACATAAAGATATAAAACTGTATTTTTTTGTGAAGAATCAACAACAAGTGGGACACAATCATGAAGTGGAACGACATTTATTGGATATTTCATACTTTTTTAACAAATCAAAACCTGAAAAATTGGGCGTGCAAAATTATTCAGCCCCTTTACTTTCAGTGCAGCAAACTCTCTCCAGAAGTTCAGTGAGGATATCTGAATGATCCAATGTTGACCTAAATGACTAATGATGATAAATACAATCCACCTGTGTGTAATCAAGTCTCCGTATAAATGCACCTGCACTGTGATAATCTCAGAGGTCCGTTAAAAGCGCAGAGAGCATCATGAAGAACAAGGAACACACCAGGCAGGTCCGAGATACTGTTGTGAAGAAGTTTAAAGCCGGATTTGGATACAAAAAGATTTCCCAAGCTTTAAACATCCCAAGGAGCACTGTGCAAGCGATAATATTAAAATGGAAGGAGTATCAGACCACTGCAAATCTACCAAGACCTGGCCGTCCCTCTAAACTTTCAGCTCATACAAGGAGAAGACTGATCAGAGATGCAGCCAAGAGGCCCATGATCACTCTGGATGAACTGCAGAGATCTACAGCTGAGGTGGGAGACTCTGTCCATAGGACAACAATCAGTCAGTCGTATATTGCACAAATCTGGCCTTTATGGAAGAGTGGCAAGAAGAAAGACATTTCTTAAAGATATCCATAAAAAGTGTTGTTTAAAGTTTGGCACAAGCCACCTGGGAGACACACCAAACATGTGGAAGAAGGTGCTCTGGTCAGATGAAACCAAAATTGAACTTTTTGGCAACAATTTAAAACGTTATGTTTGGCGTAAAAGCAACACAGCTCATCACCCTGAACACACCATCCCCACTGTCAAACGTGGTGGTGGCAGCATCATGGTTTGGGCCTGCTTTTCTTCAGCAGGGACAGGGAAGATGGTTAAAATTGATGGGAAGATGGATGGAGCCAAATACAGGACCATTCTGGAAGAAAACCTGATGGAGTCTGCAAAAGACCTGAGACTGGGACGGAGATTTGTCTTCCAACAAGACAATGATCCAAAACATAAAGCAAAATCTACAATGGAATGGTTCAAAAATAAACATATCCAGGTGTTAGAATGGCCAAGTCACAGTCCAGACCTGAATCCAATCGAGAATCTGTGGAAAGAACTGAAAACTGCTGTACACAAATGCTCTCCATCCAACCTCACTGAGCTCGAGCTGTTTTGCAAGGAGGAATGGGAAAAAATGTCAGTCTCTCGATGTGCAAAACTGATAGAAACATACCCCAAGCGACTTACAGCTGTAATCGCAGCAAAAGGTGGCGCTACAAAGTATTAACTTAAGGGGGCTGAATAATTTTGCACGCCCAATTTTTCAGTTTTTGATTTGTTAAAAAAGTTTGAAATATCCAATAAATGTCGTTCCACTTCATGATTGTGTCCCACTTGTTGTTGATTCGTCACAAAAAAATACAGTTTTATATCTTTATGTTTGAAGCCTGAAATGTGGCAAAAGTTCGCAAAGTTCAAGGGGGCCGAATACTTTCGCAAGGCACTGTATGTACATTTTACTGTCACAGTATATTTTACATTAATTATCTTTTTGGTTTTAATACCATCCTTCAGCTAACTCAACCACTCCCATCTATCTCGTAAAACCATCCATCTTCTATTTGCCATATATTTTTCAACTGTGTGCTGTGATGTTCACAAAAGTTCACAAAAGTTCACAGATTGTAAATTAAAGATAATTGTTTTTGCTAAAAGTGTTATTATATTATTGATCAATTGACTCTTCAAAACACCTAGTAGTGCTATCTGCAGAGTTAGCTCCAGGTAAATGTTGCACTTCTTCAACCATTCCTGGACCTGCGACCAAAAACAAGCTTGATATGGACAGTGCCAAAACAAATTACCTAATGGTTCCGGCTCTTCACAGCAAAATCTGCAGAGCTGGGATGGTTGTATCCCCCATACTGTATATAACATTCTATTGGTTGCAAGAATTTTGTGTAATGATTTCAATTGAAAATTCTAAGTTATCAATCCAGTGTTGTTTTGTGTATCAGTTCATAAACCATGTGCCATATAATCGGTACATCGAAAATCTCTTCCCAACTATTTTGCACTCTATATGGCACAGCTGTAAAATGTTTCATCCTTAAACGAAACTTGTATACTTTTTTTATTTATCACAATTTTCTTTAACCAATTTTGTTTTTTAATGCAGGGCCAACAGACAAGTTCCTTAATCCGGCCCTTTTTTCCACCATTTTCGCCTAAAATAACATACCCAAATATAACTGCCTGTAGCTCAGGACCAGAAGCAAGGATATGCATATTCTTGATACCATTTGAAAGGAAACTATTTTGAAATGTCGCAGTCATTCCGCTTGTTCAAGGGGTACCGACGCTATAGCCATGGAACCCCTTGCTACTCGCATTCGGGCATGTGCCGATATAGCTTCTGTTAAAATAAAGGACACACAGCACAAAATTTCCCTATATGCAGACGATGTTCTTTTGTTTTTGTCCAAGCCTAAAACTTCTATTCCACCCTTACTTAACTTGATAAACACATTTGGCTCCTTCTCTGGCTACAAGATAAACTGGCAAAAAAGTGAGTTGATGCCAATATCACGGCCTGTGGATATGCAATTTCTGCAATCTACCCCGTTTAGAACAGTGATGGACAAGTTCACAAGCCTTGGCATTGTAGTGACAGGAGACCTTGATCAGCTATTGAAAGCGAATTGGGACATGAAAATATATCAGCTTAAACAAAATATAGATTTTTGGAAAACTCTGCCTATCTCCTTGGTTGGTCGTATAAACGCTATTAAAATGGTTGTCCTACCCAGGTTTCTCTACCTCTTCCAATGTCTACCCAATTTCATACCACAAAGCTATTTTAAGAAACTGGATTCAATAGTAACTCCATTTTTATGGGATAACAAGGCAGACAGAATTTCAAAGAAGCATTTATGCAAGTACAATATAGAGGGGGGCTTTGGCCTTCCTCACTTTAAACGGTTTTATTGGGCTGCTAATCTGAACATTGTGTCTTTCTGGAGGGAAAGCTTACCTGCGATGAGACAGAAGGATATGCCTGCATGGCTTTTGATTGAGCAGGCCTCCTGTCAACATTCCTCACTTCCTGCACTTGTTAATAGCCCATCATATGTGAAAAAATCCACTTATGACTCTAGCCCAGTCATTTGTCATACGCTTAGGATCTGGAAACAGATTAGGTATTTTCTTAACATACCCACTGTATACATTGACAGCCCGATTTGCCTGAATCATGCTTTCTACCCCGCATTGGATGATGTGGTGTTTTCACAGTGGAGGGAGAAGGGGCTCACAACAATTGGTAATCTATACATAGATGGTCAGTTAGCTTCATTTCAACAATTACAGGGAAAGTTCAGCATGCCAACAACACATTTTTTCAGATACTTCCAAATCAGGAATTTCATAAGGACACATATCCCACAGTATGGCATGAAGCCAAATAGTCCTACATTAGATAGCTTGATCCTTGTCAAACCCCATTAAAAAGGGTCGGTCTCTAGACTGTATGATGTGCTACAAGCCCACATAGAGGTATCCACAGACACCATTAAAAGGGCTTGGGAACAAGAACTTGGCTCAGAAATCTCAGATGAGGACTGGGTAGAAGCTCTCAGGAATATAAACCACAGTTCAGTGAATGCCAGACACAACTTTGTACAGTTTAAGGTGATACACAGGTTACATTACTCAAAAGTAAAACTGCATAAAATATTCCCGGACACCTCACCACTGTGTGAGAGGTGCAAGCAGGATGAGGGGACGTTGACCCACTTATTCTGGACATGTCCTAAGTTACATGTTTACTGGTCTCTCATTTTTGATTATTTATCTAGAGCCTTTGATAGAGTTCTAGCCCCAGACCCATTGACCGCTCTGTTTGGCACAGTTGATGGGAATAATCACGAAGGGAAAGCTGTCTCTCTTTGTACTCTATTAGCCAAAAGGCTCATATTGCAATTTTGGAAACTGGAGACTGTACCTACCTTTGAAATGTGGTTACGGGATTTAGGAAATGTAATACATATGGAAAAGATTTGATTCAATACCTCCAATAGAAGTCCAATGTTTTACAAAATATGGCAGCCGATACTGGATAAATGGTCTAGTCCCGCTTCATAACTGGGTTGACGATCTGCTGCTACTCTGTGCAATACTCCACTCAATATTTATTTTTGGCTTAACTACACTGCTTGTAATGACTATATGCTGTCTTCCTATACATGGCCTATAAATTGGCCATCCCATTCAACAGTACAATGAATGTCATTGTTAGTATTGCTGTCTTTTTTATTAGATTTTTTATTGTAAAATAATAAACATATTAAAAAAAAGAAAGGAAACTATTTTACGTTTGTGGAAATGTGAAATTAATTTAGGAGAATATAACACATTAGATATGGTAAAAGACAATACAAAGAAAAAAACATGTGTTTCTTTGTTTGTTTTTTTATACCATAATCTTTTAAATGCAAGAGAAAGGCCATAATGTATTATTCCAGCCCAGGCCCGATTTAGATTTTGGCCACTAAATAGCAGCAGTGTATGTACAAAGTTTTAGACTGATCCAATGAGCCATTGCATTTCTGTTCAAAATGCTGTATCAAGAACGCCCAAATGTGCCTAATTGGTTTATTAATACATTTTCAAGTTCATAATTGTGCACTCTCCTCAAACAATAGCATGGTATTCTTTCACTGCAATAGCTACTGTAACTTGGACAGTGCAGTTAGATTAACAAGAATTGTCCTGAGAAATGTTCATGTTACTTACAACCTCATGCTAATCACATTATCCATTAGCTTATCAGTCTGGGGGGGGGGGGGGGGTGATCCTGTAGAGTTTTTAATGATCTTATGTAAGGTATTTACTTACCAAGGCTAGGGCTTACATGCATTATAAGGTATTTCTGTCCAGATTCATTTCTAGGCTACAACCAATTTACCTCTGCTAAGTGCAAGAGAGACTAACACTAACAAGTACAAAAATATTGGTAATTTAAGTGCTAATCAAATATATATAATTACAATTAAATTAAATTAAAATTATTAAAATTAAAGATGAAATCAAGCTTTGGTTTGATTAGATGCCATTGTCTTTCATCGATCATTGATTGTGAGCTAAAATTGTGAGCTAAAATGCAAAAGGAAAAACGCTGGATTCCTCCTTGTCAAAACCGTTTGACTCATCCCAATATTGTTTATTATGTTCTCGATGGTTGAAATCCACCCACGTGTCCGCTGAATTCCCATTCCAAGTGGACGATGTGGATGTTGAATCGCACTCAGGTGAGCTCACGCTTGTTGGACTCCCCATATGTTCCATGCAAACCTGTGATACGGGTAAGTACGCCTCATGGTGGTGGAGAAGGTAGTCAGGAATTTCACCGAAGTGATCAGCCATGCGCAAAGTCTCAGTCAGTGCCCAAATGTAGTTGTGCGCAAGACGCAACGTTTCAATCTTGGTCAGTTGAGCATCGTCCGGCAGAGCAGGAAGGATGCTTCTCAGAACATCCAATGCGGAGTTAAGACGGTGCATGCGATGCCTTTCCCTGTTGTTTGCTTTCGTCCTACGATTTACCCTCTGTCTGGGAAGTTTTAACCCCGTTTTTGATTTCATTCGATTTTTGTATTTTTCCCCATGATGTGTCAATTTTTTTCTGTAATTACTGATGTTGACCACAGTGAATTCTTCTTTTGGCTTGTCCTCTGGAGAACTTACGTCAGCCGTCACTGCTTCTTTAGTTAGGCACCGCTTAACAGAGTCGTACAGCAATTTGGGTGACATTCTGCAAAATAAAATCATGATATGGCATTGAAACGAGATCATGAAAATAATGAGATTAGGCCTACATTAAATTATTACTAAAATAAATGGAAGTGTTTATCAACAAAATCCCAAATACCCTTTACAAACATACATGGAGGAAAAATGTATATGTGCCCTGATGTACAACATCACTTACCTATGACAGATACAGCTTGGGTTGAGTGGGAAGGAGTCGGGTGTCTGTTGGCTTCACTTTGTTGATGCACTGCCTGGCTGTATTAATTTGTGACAGGCGTCCGTTCTCTCATCTCAGGGTTCTTCTGTACCTTCTGTAGGCTATATAAGTGCTGCGGACAATGGAGAGTTGATGCGCAACTCTGCCATTTTATGTCCCCTTTATCTTATCTGTCTGTATAGAGTGCGCCTGGATCAACAGCAGCTGCCAAGTGCATAATTTGCCAAGTACCCTAAGTTGCCAAGTTTGCCAAGTAGCCTAATTTGCATTGCTTGGGGATGTATAAAGCATTTCCCTAATGATACATCTAAAAATTAGTTTAAGCAGCTATTTAGCAACGTTTTCGGGTGGTTCTTAATCTAAAACCAGTAAATACTGTTAGATAGTACTGCACTGTTGGAGCTAGGAACACGAGCATTTCGCTACACCCACAATAACATCTGCTAAATATGTGTATGTGGCCAATACAATTTGATTTGATTTGAAATTATTTATGTTCCAATAAAGTGATATATTTAATTACTCCACTTGGATACAAACTGATGGTATGTGTTTTTCCTCCCAATACGCACACGACCAAAGCAAAATAAGAGTATTCCCTCTGCTATGCCATCGTTAATTTCGAGTTTCAGCACATTTTCGTGATTTTATCTGTGAGTGTAGAACATAATTGCTATTCAAATATCATCCACCACCCCTATCATTTCATTCAGTTTGGATAAATTGGACACAGATGGGTAGCCTACATAGGCCTATATATGGTGATTTATTCATAATGATTTGTTTGATTAATATACAGCACAACCGTTCTCAAATTTTCACTGTAATTTCTTGTATAATTCCCCAAAAATCTCAAACATCATTAAAACTTCACATTTGATCACTGGGTTTGCTTGGAGACACTGTAGGGGCCGTGCGCCGAACTATTTGGCACTTTAGTTGAACCGTGACAAACAACAGCTAGCAGTTGTGATTTATTTTTCGAACAATTTGGCGCTTACAAAAATGACAAAAAAAATGCACATTCACAATAATCTATATGATACGGCATGTGTGCCCACAAAGAATTAATCCACAAATGTGCTTTCGAATATTTACATTTTGAAGGAGATTGCGCTTGGACAGGTGTTGTGCTGCGCGACATTACGCGGAGGCTCACGTCACAAACAATTATTGAAGGAGTGAAACGTTTGGTCTGTGGTGACAAGACAAAGGTTCTATCTCTTTGTCTAGTCCATAAAAGCTTTGTGTATGCTTTGACGTGGTAGTGATTCTGTGCGCTTTGACATCGCCAAAAAAAACTATCACCTGAAAATCAAGAGCGCATTCTATTTTTATAAAATAAAAATCCATAAAAATACATTTTAAAATTAAAACATACTTCAATTGTATCTTCATTATCAAGATATATGTTCCCCATTCTGTGAATGATATAGAGAAAGCGTTTGGTAGCCCTGTAAGACAAACAGTATAGGCTATCATTTTAGATTGCCTACAAGTGAACACAAAAGCAAACCTTAACTTTCTATCTAAATATGTATTTTGGGAGCACTCTGATAACCATATGCTTTCAATAAAATGGACAAATATGCCAAGTAGATAGGAGATGTTGCCTTGCTGTTATAAAAGGCACGAAAAGTCCAAAGTAAACTAAATATTACCGCTTTACAAATAATCATTGATGCCAAATCCATATTCGGATACAATGGACAGGTGTGAGCTGTCAGTCTTCCCCCTTGATTTTTATCAGTGTTGTGTAGTGTCTTGCTTGTTATGCAAAGTATAGGCAAACATAGACAGCCCAGTTGCTGTGGAAATGGGAGATATCGGGAAAGAGTTGGTACGAAAGTGATTTAACAATATTTAACAAACTAAGCTAGCTCGAGAGCAGGTGATACCTGCCCCAGTCTCGTGATTAACACTTCTACTACTTCACTTTACATCTGTTGTAATTATTTATTAAACGAAATCTATTTATTATTATTTTAGCAAACAGAAGTACCAGGTGGGGCTTTATTTTCGTCTTAAGCTTTTGTTTGAAGGACCTTTGGAGAGGGCAATCAAAGTCTAAAAACTCGCTGACCAGATTGTTGCCATCCATTTGGTACAAACTCGCGGCGAACCAATTGAATTTGTCCCCTCTTGTTCAGACACGAAAAGGGGCTGCATATAGAGAAAAAAAAGAAACATCCCTAAGAAAGAAAAACAACTTAAAAAAACATTTAATTACAACCCGGAGGCCATATGTACACCTTTTTGTGTATATTCTAACAATGTCTCTCCTTTAGAAAGTAGTATGTGCGCCTTTGGAGACGCGTGCGCTTTTGGAGAGGTGTGCGCATCTTGACCAGAATGACCCTGAGCACACTTATCGCAAGAAGTAATTCGGTTTTGATGTGCTTTGGAGATTTAATTTCACATGCTATTTAATGTGTTCCAATACCTATAGCTTTTGATGACAATACACCAATTATAGAGGAATAGCAAACCGACTTGAACATGTTCTTTGTGGTCTCAGGGTCAAATGAATACAGTTATTTTGTCTGCTTGTACAGGTTTGAGGCCCTGCGGTTTGAAATCTAAATGGAATAGTGTTTTGAGGAATACTTTATCATGGGGTTTTGTCCATAGTCGAAGGACAAAAACAAACAACATAAAAAAAACAACGACGATTTAGTTAGACTTTCCACACAACAAAAGTGTTCCATTACAGTAAATTTGATATTTTATCATTGTCCTCGTGAGAGCCAGTTTCATCATAGCGCTTGATGGTTTTTGAGACTGCACTTGAAGAACCTTTCAAAGTTCTTGACATTTTCCAGATTAGCTGACTGATGTCTTAAACCTGTTGTCCTTATTGGAGTCCTACAGTGGAATTAATAACACTATTTGTAGTACTGAGCTGTAATAATAGTCTCTCTATTCTATTTACAGTACCAGTCAAAAGTTTGGACACACCTACTCATTCAAATGTTTTTCTTTATTTGGAGTATTTTCTACACTGTAGAATAATAGTGAAGACATCAAAACTAAGGCTCTTGTTCTTATTTGTGTCCTTCAGTAGTGTTTTCTTTGCAGCAATTCACCCATGAAGGCCTGATTCACGCAGTCTTCTCTGAACAGTTGATGTTCAGATGTGTCTGTTATTTGAACTCTGTGAAGCATTTATTTGAGCTGCAATTTCTGAGGCTGGTAACTCTAATGAATATTTCCTTTGCAGCAGAGGTAACTCTGGGTCTTCCTTTCCTGTGATTGTCCTCGTGAGAGCCAGTTTCATCATAGCGCTTGATGGTTTTTGTAACTGCACTTGAAGAACCTTTCAAAGTTCTTGACATTTTCCAGATTAGCTGACTGATGTCTTAAGTAATGATTGACTGTTGTTTCTCTTTGCTTATTTGAGCTGTTCTTGCCTTAATATAGACTTGGTCTTTTACCAAATAGGGCTATCTTCTGTATACAGTACCAACCCTACCTTGTCCTAACACAACCGACTGGCTCAGAAGAAATTCCACAAATAAACTTTTAACAAGGCACACCTGTTAATTGAAATGCATTCCAGGTGACTACCTCATGACGCTTGTTGAGAGAATGCCAAGAGTATGCAAAGCTGTCATTAAGGCGAAGGGTAACTACTTTGAAGAATCTCAAATATAAAATATATTTGGATTTGTTTAACACTTTTTTGGTTACTACATGATTCCAAATGTGTTATTTCATTGTTTTGATGTCTTCACTATTATTCTACAATGTAGAAAATAGTAAAAATAAAGAAAACCCATGGAATGAGTAGGTGTGTCCAAACTTTTGACTGGTACTGTACATCTGAAATGTTTATGGATTATGCTTGATATGCCTTGAAATTGACTGAGCTGTAGGCCTACCAAATCAAATTAGGAGTAAGGGCAACTGTGAAAAGGACTTAATCATTATGACTGTAAAATCCAAACTTTCGTTGCTTTTGTAACCAAATCCTGCAAATTCAAATAACCAGGAAAAAAAATGCAAATAGATTTAATTGGGTATATTTTTATTGCTAATGATTTGTTATGGAATCAATAGCCTGTACTTCTCTGTGCAATATGGCCTGGCTTGGTTGTTTACTCTCATGGGAGACTATTTACTATCAAGTTGCTGTAATGGTGTTAGTAAGGCCAGTAGGTGGCATTATTGTTGTTCCTCTTGAACATGGCTCGGGGATATCAACATCAGAGAACAGTGGCAGATAGCCTACATTGGGATGGCACACATTGAAAGGTCATGTAGGCCTCTATGGTGTCACATAAATGCTCCTATCAGGCCAATACTATTCTGGGAATAGTATAACTACCCATGTTATGAAACCCAGCATAGTTTAACATAACACCAGCAGCAAAAACAATTAATGTGCTGTGAGCATTCCCACAAAATCAATTGGCTACTGCATTATTCCAGCAGGCAGCCGCGCATTGGCAGTAAATTAAGTGAATTACTGTGCCCCAAGACAATTGAAAGTCCACAGCTTCCGGCGACAGTTCCCAGTCCAGAGCTCCCGGCGACAGTTCCCAGTTCTCCAACGACGGTCCACAGTCTGGAACCTCCTGAGACGGTCCAAGGTCCGGAACCTCCTGAGACTGTCCACGGGTCCGGAACCTCCAGAGACGGTCGGCGGTCCGGAGCCTCCAACGACGGTCTTCGGTCCAGAGCCTCCTGCGACGGTCTGTGGTCCAGAGCCTCCGCCGACGGTCTGCGGTCCAGAGCCTCCGGCGAAGGTTCCCGGTCCGGAGCCTCCGGCGCCGATCTACAGCCCAGGTACTTCGCCCTGCACCGGAGCCGCCCCCGACGGTAGATGCCCACCCGGACCCTCCCCTATTGAGTCAGGTTTTGCGGTCGGAGTCCGCACCTTTGGGGGGGTACTGTGACACCCTGACCATAGAGAGCTTTTTATTCTCTATGTTGGTTAGGTCGGGGTGTGACTAGGGTGGGTCATCTAGGTAATTATATTTCTATGTTGGCCTCGTATGGTTCCCAATCAGAGGCAGCTGTTTATCATTGTCTCTGATTGGAGGTCATATTTAGGAAGCCATTCCCCTTTGAGCTTTGTGGGATCATGTTTTTGTGTAGTGCATGTAAGTGCACCACCATAAAAAAGCCAGACTATGGTTTGCAACTGCACATGGGGACAAAGATTGTACTTTTTGGAGAAATGTCCTCTGGTCTGATGAAACAAAAATATAACTGTTTGGCCATAATGACCATCGTTATGTTTGGAGGATAAAAGGGGAGGCTTGCAAGCCGAAGAACACCATCCCAACTCGTGAAGCACGGGGGTGGCATCATCATGTTGTGGTGGTGCTTTGCTGCAGGAGGGACTGGTGGACTTCACAAAATAGATGGCATCATGAGGTAGGAAAATTATAGTGAATATATTGAAGCAACATCTCAAGACATCAGTCAGGAAGTTAAAGCTTGGTCGCAAATGAGTCTTCCAAATGGACAATGACCCCAAGCATACTTCCAAAGTTGTGGCAAAATGGCTTAAGCACAACAAAGTCAAGGTATTGGAGTGTCCATCACAAAGCCCTGACCTCCATCCTATACAAAATTTGTGGGCAGAACTGATAAATCATGTGCGAGCAAGGAGGCCTACAAACCTGGCTCAGTTACACCAGCTCTGTCAGGAGGAATGGGCCAAAAATCACACAATGTATTTTGGGAAGCTAGCCGAAATGTTTGACCCAAGTTAAACAATTTAAAGGCAATGCTAGCAAATACTAATTGAGTGTATGTAAACTTCTGACCCACTGGGAATGTGATGAAAGAAATCAAATCTGAAATAAATCATTCTCTCTACTATTATTCTGACATTTCACATTCTTAAAATAAAGTGGTGATCCTAACTGAATTAAGACAGGGCATTTTTACTAGGATTGAATGTCATGAATTGGGAAAAACTGAGTTTAAATGCATTTGGCTAAGGTGTATGTAAACTTCCGACTTCAACCGTATAAAGGGGAGGAAATGATGAAGGTAACGAAGACCAGGTGTGAAACATAATGATTAACAGGTGCACGTAATGATGAGTGCCAGTTATGCGTAATGATGAATCCCAGGACCGGTGGATAGTATTCCTGCGACATCTCCCCCAACACATTAGTTGTGTGCCCTCAGGCCCCTATTCTACTACCACATATCTACAACACAAAACCATGTGTACGTGTGTGTATATTGCGTATGTTATCGTGTGTTTGTATGCATGTGTCTGTGCCTATGTTTGTGTTGCTCCACAGTCCCCGCTGTTACATTAAGGTGTATTTTTCTCAGTTTTTGTTTCCTAATTTCATTTCTTGCATGAGTTACATGATGTGGAATAGATTCCATGTAGTCATGGCTTTATGTAGTACAGTGTTTTGAACATGTACATCAAGTTCTGTTATGATTTGAATAACCGTGTCTGATTTACATGCATTTGTGTGCCAGACTACACCCATGTAAATGTTTATTGGTCAATAGCTGCCATATTGTTGGAGAAGCCAGCCTGGAAAATGTTGCCTTGGTCCATAGATGCTGTATATCGTTATAGTAGAGTTTCCTGCAGATCGGTCATTCAGTGCCAGAGGAGTAGCGTTTTAAGTGTTTTTCACAAAATTAAAAATGGTTGAAACTCCATCATGGCAGACTTTATAGTCCTTTAGGCAAATATTTTTCATGTGAGGCCTAGACCTATGTACCGAATTTCATGACTCTAGGTCACGCAGGGTGAGTTTGCATTTACAATGGCTTGTTATAGCACCACCATGTGGCTAATTGGCATGGCATTGCCTGAGAGCGTGTGGACTATGGGTATTTAACATCATGCCTAGTTACACCCTCCTAAACGTTACCATCTCAGAGGAATTTGCATGTTAATTTTCCGTGATTGAAGAACAGGAACAATAGTAAATATAGCTGCCAGCAGCAATGTTGGGGTTCAAGCTGTGGGCCCACTGTGTCACCATCAGGACAAATTGGACACATCGCCCTAGGAGGAGCTACTTCTGTACTGCTTACCAAGTTTGCCAAATATCACAACTCAAAATTAAACAGATCATGCAAGATGCGTATTTTGGAAAACATGTTATAACGTTGACTGCTTTAAATATCTTCTTCTCCAGGACCTATCGGCACTAAATTTTCCAAGACTCTTGCTCAAGCAATATGGCCGCAACATGCAAATGGAATGATTTTTCCTATCCAACAATGCCCCCATGCAGCTAAACTTAACCATATTTTACAGATTAGCTAGAGTCATATCCCTTAGCATGTGAGCCAAATGTAATCACTCTGAGTCATACAGATCAAGAGATATAAACATGTTCTCGAAATATGCTTAAATATGTTGAGCCTTGACAGTGTTGGAACATGTGTACCAAGTTTGGTTACAATACAAATATCTGTGTCTGATTTATATGCATTAACGTACCAGACCATGCCCACATTAATGTTTATTGGTCAGTAGCAGCCATGTTGTTTGACATACTAGTCTGGAAGATATTGTATTGAGAGACCTTGGACCATGGATGTCATATGTCAATGCTCATCCGGATTGGCCCAGTGGTTCCGGAGATGTCATTTAAAATCTCTACAAGATCGGTGGGTCCCCTGCGGGACGTTTGAGCTAACATAGGCTAATGCGATTAGCATGAGGTTGTAAGTAACAAGAACATTTTCCAGGACATAGACATATCTGATATTGGCAAAAAGCTTACATTCTTGTTAATCTAACTGCACTGTCCAATTTACAGTAGCTATTGCAGTGAAATAATACGATGTTATTGTTTGAGGAGAGTGCACAGTTATGAACTTGAAAATGTATTAATGAACCAATTACGCACATTTGGGCAGTCTTGATACTACATTTTGAACAGAAATGCAATGGTTCATTGGATCAGTCTAAAATTTTGCACATACACTGCTGCCCTCTAGTGACCAACATCTAAATTGTACCTGGGCTGGGCCTTTCTCTTGCATTTCAAAGATGATTGTACAATTTGTTTTTATAAATGCATAGTTTTTTCTTTGTATTACCTTTTACCAGATCTAATGTGTTATATTCTCCTACATTCATTTTACGTTTCCACAAACTTCAAAGTGTTTCCTTTCAAATGGTATCAAGAATGGGCATATCCTTGTTTCAGGTCCTGAGCTACAGACAGTTCGATTTGGGTATGTCATTTTAAGCGAATCCTTAATTAAGTGTTATTCACAAAATTCTAAATGGTGGAAAATCCAATATGACAGACCTGGGTCCATAAGGCAAATGTATTCCTTGTGAGAAGAGGGACCTATGCGCTGAATTTCAGGACTTTAGGTCATATGGGTTGAGGGTTGTGATCTTTCAAAGTTTGCAATTTTAATCACCTTTTATTGCGCCACCTTTTGGCCAATTGGCATGGCATTGCATGAGAGGGTGTGGACTTTCGGCCTTTACCATCATGTCAAGTTCCACCCTCCACGGCCTTACCATCTCACAGAAATTTGCATGTTCATTTTCTTCGCAAGAACTGGTATAATAATAATAATTGAAGCTGCAAGCAGCTGGGTTCAGCTGTGTGCCCACTGTGCCACGATCAGGACAAATTGGACACATTGGTCTAGGATGAGCTACTTCTGTACTGTTTACCACGCCAGCCAAATCTCAGAACTCAACATCAAAAAGATACATCAGAACTCATCAGAACTCATCAGAACTCATCAGAACTCAAACTGTTGATGCAGTATAATATGCTTTTGATGTATGTTGGACCATTTCAATGATGTTAACTACTTCAAACGTCAGCTTCTCCAAAACCGCTGGGCCGATTGGAACAAAATGTGGTATACAGCATCTATGAATGGACATCTTTAAACATGCTATTTTCCAAGACTCTAGCTGAAACAATATGGCTGCTGTGAGCCAATGAGCTTGCATGAATGGTTTTTCCTGTCCAACAGCACCACAATGTAGCCAAACTCAACCATATTTTACAAGTTAGCTTGACTCATATCGATGAGCACGTGTGACAAATTGCATCACTCTACGTCAAATAGATCAAGATATATAAAAATGTGCCCGTTATAGCGCCACTATGTAGTTGATATGAATGTGCTTGAGTGTAGAGTATTCACAGTGTTTGGAACAAGTATATCAAGTTTTGTTACAATAGAAATATCCATGACTGTTTTAAATGCATGTATGTGACAGACCATGCCCACGTGAATGTTTATTCATCAGTTGCAGCCATGTTGTTTGACATACTAGTATGGATTATAGTGTGTTTACAAAACTTGATCATAGATGCTATATATCAAGTTTTATGAAGATCGGTCATTTGGTGCCAGAGGCGTAGCGTTTTTAAGTGTTTTTCACAAAGCTCTAATTGCCAGAAAATCCATCATGGCAGACCTTGTGAGTTCTTGAGGTAAATGTGTTCCTTGTGAGGACAGGGACCTATGTACCAAACAAACTTCTCTATATAACACAGGATGAGGGGCATGAGCTTTCAAAGTTTGCAGCACTTGGATACTTGCAAGAAAATGTGATGGAGTCCTGACTGTTATTGAATTCAACCTGCAGGTGGCTAGTTGTAATTGAGTGGGTGTGTCTTGGTGGTGGCAAGGACACACCCAAGAAAATGCCCACAACAAACCACACCCCCAAGCCAACTCACATTTGGCTTCTGTCATGGCCACCAGCATTTCTTGAGGAGCTAGCCAAAAAACAATGCCAAATCAAGGGGTGCAGTTCCCAAATACAAAAGACATAAGAATGGTTGTTTTTTTCTTTGTATTATCTTTTACCAGATCTAAAGTGTTATATTCTCCTACATTCCTTTCACATTTCCACAAACTTCAAAGTGTTTCCTTTCAAATGGTACCAAGAATGTGCATATCCTTGCTTCAGTGCCTGAGCTACAGGAGGTTAGATTTGGGTATGTCATTTTAGGCGACAATTTAAAAAAAGGGTCCAGTCTTTAAGAGGTTTTAAGGTGCATTACCACCACCAACTCGACTGGAGTGTGGACCTCAGTTCATCTTTCAAACACCCATGTGGGTATATGCTCCTAAAAACTGTTGAGGAGATAGGATAGGCAGGACAAGCATGTAAGATCCTTCTACTATAAGGATTATTGACGTTAGGCTTCTTTAGTCCATTATTGGGTTAGGTAGAGGTTAGCCCAAGATGTACTCTTATGGAGCCTACTGTTACTCCTTAATGTCCAAGGAACTTCTGTGGTATTTTCAGAGGCAGACTGGTCTGAATCGATTCTCAATTGCGATACGGTTCTAGAAACGTAAAGCCCTTTACTTTCATGTCACATCAAAATCATTTCACAAATGCAAAATATGCACTTACTCAGTAGCGGTGTGTGGGTAAAATCCCTGGGGAAGCCATTCCTTGGGGGAGAAAAGTAATATTACAACCTATGTGTTGTGGTATTTGCATTGTTTGCATCTATAACCTGTTAGTCCAATGATATGCCTTGACACCATGATATATAGGCTTAAGGCTGAGACAATAAGAAGACACAGTGGCAGAATAAATTCAACCACACCTTTGTTTCATCACAAAACCGGAGAGCAACATCTGTCTGGTGAAGTCCACAAAACATGTTGCATGTAATAAACCGTTACATGACCTACAGCATGATCAAGCAAGTTAATGTTTCCAACATTTTTAGACTACTAAACAACTATTGATTTATAACAATGGAGAGTTATCACAAGTCGCAAAGAAAACAAGAGCTGCCTCCACTAATCCAGCATCATATCAACTTCAAAATGTTAACATAATCTAATCACCTATGCTTAGTCTGACACAATGACAACAAAAACATGTCAAAAACGATTTAGTCCAATAAATGTCAGCTAAATATGATGTGGGTGTCCATGGTACTGATTTCTGTATGTGTGTGTATGCACTTGTGTGCGTGCTTGCAAGTAGAAAAAACATGTTGACTCACCCTATTTGTGGAGAATTGCCAATGCCATCCTCTTTCACGTTGCTTAAACGGTTTATGACTCTGTCATACAGTACACGTTTTACGTTTTTATTGTCCTAGGCTACCTGCCTAAAATGATTGCTCACTGGCAAATCAAATCAAATCAAATGTATGTATATAGCCCTTCTTACATCAGCTGATATCTCAAAGTGCTGTACAGAAACCCAGCCTAAAACCCCAAACAGCAAGCAATGAAGGTTTAGAAGCATGGTGGCTAGGAAAAACTCCCTAGAAAGGCCAAAACCTAGGAAGAAACCTAGAGAGGAACCAGGCTATGAGGTGTGGCCAGTCCTCTTCTGGCTGTGCCGGGTGGAGATTATAACAGAACATGGCCAAGATGTTCAAATGTTCATAAATCACCATTATGGTCAAATAATAATAATCACAGTAATTGTCGAGGGTGCAGCAAGTCAGCACCTCAGGAGTAAATGTCAGTTGGCTTTTCATAGCCGATCATTAAGACTATCTCTACCGCTCCTGCTGTCTCTAGAGAGTTGAAAACAGCAGGTCTGGGACAGGTAGCATGAACAAGTCAGGGTTCCATTGCCGCAAGCAGAACAGTTGAAACTGGAGCAGCAGCACGGCCAGGTGGACTGGGGACGGCAAGGAGTCATCATGCCAGGTAGTCCTGAGGCATGGTCCTAGGGCTCAGGTCCTCCGAGAGAGAGAGAGAAAGAAAGAAAGAGAGAAAGAGAGAATTAGAGAGAGCATACTTAAATTCACACAGGACACTGGATAAGACAGGAGAAGTACTCCAGATATAACAGACTGACCATAGCCCCCAGACACAAACTACTGCAGCATAAATACTGGAGGCTGAGACAGGAGGGGTCAGGAGACACTGTGGCCCCACTTTGCCAAAGTACAGCCCCCACACCACTAGAGGGATATCTTCAACCACCAACTTCCTCTTCCTTTCATGGGCAATGATACACCAGGCCAGCTAGTTAATATTAGCCTACTATATCTAGCTACATGTTGAACTTCCTCCCTCTCAGGCCAGGGGCACAATGTATGAATTTATGGTAGGATCAGAATCGCCATTATAACCATTGGTCAGTAAGGTAAATTAAGTAAAACCCAAAGTCCAAATCTCTATCTTCATCCTTGGCTAATTTAGGAAAGGGCCAATCTCAATGCTGATTGGCTATTATTATTATTATTTTTTTTTATCAAGGGAGGCCAAATGATCGCTGGCTTCCCTTACATTCAATGCTATACTCTTTTTGACCAGATGATTTTGTATGTTTTTATTTCTCTTCTCCTTCAGGATTCTTCTTCTTCTTTGGACTTTATATGGCGGTTGGCAACCAACTTTAAGGTGCATTACCACCACCAACTCGACTGAAGTGTGGACCTCAGTTTATCTTTCAATCATCCACGTGGGTATAGGCTCCTAAAAACTGTTGAGAGAGGCTGGGAGAGGCGGGACAAGCGTCACAAATAGAATCAAGTTCTATTTTAGCGCCTGGCTACGCATACGCTCGTTGACGCGCAGGAGCAGTGTGATTGAATAACATGTACGGTGTACATTTATTTTGCAACGCTCGCGCACGGTGTGGTCAGCATGTTATGTGTAATGGGTTCCTGAGAGGCGCAGCGGTCTAAGGCACTGCATCTCAGTGCAAGAAGCGTCACTGCAGTCCCTGGTTCCGTAGGGTGGCACACCCAAAGGGTGG
Organism: Oncorhynchus mykiss; assembly: GCF_013265735.2. Lineage (NCBI taxonomy): Eukaryota > Metazoa > Chordata > Actinopteri > Salmoniformes > Salmonidae > Oncorhynchus > Oncorhynchus mykiss. Next base: position 12,529,897 of record NC_048587.1, on the reverse strand, counting down.
CGCACAATTGGCCCAGCGTCGTCCGGGTTTGGCCTGGGTAGGCCATCATTGTAAACAAGAATTTGTTCGTAACTGACTTGCCTAGTTAAATAACGGTTAAATAAAAATTGTTAAATGTGTAAAAAATTGTTTAAATGGAACTGGGTTATGATCAAGGGCTATGTAGAGGTAGACACATTAGTAGACATATTTTCATAATGCATTGTAGTCAACGGCAAGTGATAACTCAGCACAATGTATCTGCCAATTTTCTCTGTAATGAAAAAAAAACGGTTTTAGTGATCAACTACAATCACAGAAGGAGTGAAAAGAAGTCTACATATTCCAATTGGTGAACTTCCCCTTTAAGACGGGACACGGTTGTTTCCTTGCTTGCTTGTCGCTTCCTGAATTTAGGTTACGATTGTCTGTGATATAGTGCCATGTAAATCAGATCCTCGATCACAAAGCACGCTATACAAAGATATTGGAGTGACTTTCGCTACCACTAAAAAGTGAAGACAACCATTTGCTGAAGGCTTGCCTTGACACTAACTATGGACTATTTGGTAAGTAAATAATATACCCAGATGCATGTTCTTTCTCTAAGTAGCCTACATGGTATTGAATACATGTACAATTAACGTTAGTTTGAGCCATGTTGCTACCTCCGTGTGTCAAAAAGAATACGAGCAGTAGGTCTTGCTGACAAATGATTTACATTAAAATCATGATGTTTACAGTATTGCTGCAACCTATAGGCTAGTAAAGTGTCTAGAACAGTGGAGTGAGAGAAGTTTGTCTACACAATCATATTGCTTGCCCTGGAGCGCTACAATGTTGCCATCGCTCGCGCATTGTTACAGTGACTATAGCACGTTTCTATTGACTTACTAGTTGAATAACACCCCCGGCATTTATAATTATTTCGAGGTTGAACCTTTTTCAAGTGTGAGGATCATTTTCTTTAGGGTAGTTTTTATTTTGTATATATTCAGAGAGAATAATGTGGCATAAAAACAAATATAAATGAATCTGATATGGAAACCTCAAGCATCTTCCAGAGGTGTTGATTCTTGTGAACAACATTTGGTTTTAACTGCCTCAACAACCATTCATGCTTGTAGGCATACCCTTCTAGTTGTAGGTTTGTAGGTTTTATAACCCCTGCGTTTGCAGTATAATGCAGGGTGTTATTACATTTGTTCAAGTGAATAATTGGCCAAATACATTATAGAAATGGGGCAAAATTGTCATAAAATGCAGTGTTCTTATTATGGAGTATAGCCATCACTAATGCTGTAGCTTGACAGGTTTTGCCCCACAAAACTTGCAGGCAATCTCATTTGCAGTGATTGAAGACAAATGAAGGGATGTTTACACTGAGATTTCCACACTGAGCCTCATTGTATTGTACTGTACTGTACTACACTGCCTATCATTAGACTTCCTGTTTAGCACAAACATACTATGTGGCTATAGGCTTATATACTGTAATACGGTGGATACAGATATCAGCAGCCACATGTTCGTCTTTGGACATCAGTACCTTCAACACTTTTTTTTTTGCTATGGAACTTAACTTTTTTTTAATCACTTGCACAGCACTGTATTATCTAGGTCATGGTGAATGCAGCCTCCAAACCCAGATACTAAAGGCAAAGAAATTCCCCCCTATTCTGAATTTCATGGATTTGCTCAGTTTTGTAAATTCCCAGAAACCACTCTTCATGTGGTGTGTTGTACTCTACTCTAGGTCAAACCCCGACTGTATTACGGTCGGTCATACAATGAATCCAGTTGACATTAAATGAAAAGAAAAGGAAATGCGACAAAACCACTAAAGTGATTCTGCATAATCAAATTCATAGTACAATGTGGAATGTTATGCATGTTGCTGATTATAAAGGATATTTTCTTAAGTATTGCACACGCTCAGATGTTGGTATTTGACATGATTATTTGTATAATGTCTAATTTCCATAAGATACAGACCTAAGAATTCATAGAATGTGTTTTCCAAACCAGTGTTGATACTAATGTCATTGAAATCATTGGGTGGACCGCATAACTCCAAACCATGTTAAAAAATACATTCAAATGTAACTTTTTGGGGGGGTGGGGGTGGAAAAACACTTCCAGTGTACATTTAAATGACTAAAATCAGATTAAAAAGTATGTAGAAAAGATAATGGGCATCTGTATATTTTTATAATATCATTAATGAGAACTAACAATCACCAAAATAAAAGCTAGACAGTCGTGGAGAAGAAAACAATTCCAAAAACAATTAATTTAGGAGTATTGATTTTATTATGTTTGAGCAAAAAAAACAGCATTTAGCCTTGACAAAATGCATTGATCTGCAATAAATTGGCTTAAAAATGTCTCTACACCGCCAAGATGGGGGGCCTCTAAAAAATATCTCCTAAGTTCAGCCGTGCCTACGGGCCAACCGCAGACATTTCCGCGCCCACCCCCTAAGCCTCTTTTTGATCCAGAAAAAACTCTGTGAGTGTGTGTATGTTATCACACCATTTTCTCCTTGATGTCTTCCATAGCAGTAGCCTCCTCCTCACACCCAGCACATTCCCAGGAGAAATATGACCTCCCTTTGGACACAACAAAGGTCTCCTTACAGAATACGGCTGGCCTGGGAAACCAGGGGCATGGGTGTTTACGCAACAATAGGGAGAACAAAATAGGCGTGAAGGCTGGGCTACAGCACTGCATTGCTCTCCTAATACAAAGATGGCCGGAACAAATGTTTTGTAACAGGCAAAGTAGGTTATTTGAAAAATGTCAAAAAGAAATGTGTTGGATATCTTGGAGCATGTACACTGAGTGTACAAAACATTAGGAACGCCTTCCTAATATTGAGTTGCATCCCCTTTTGCCCTCGGAAAACCCTAAATTAATCGGGGCATGGAATCTAAATGGTGTCAAGCGTTCCACTGGGATGCTGGCCCATGTTGACTCCAATGCTTCCCACAGTTGTGTCAAGTTGGCTGGATGTCCTGTGGGTGGTGGACCATTCTTGATTCAGATCAGAAACTGTTGAGCATGAAAAACCCTGGCACCTATTACCATACCCCTTTCAAAGGCACTTAAATATTTTGTCTTGCCCATTCACCCTCTGAATGGCACACATACTCCAGTCCATATCTCAATTGTCTCAAGGCTTAAAAGTTCTTCTTTAACCTGTCTCCCCTTCATCTACACTGATAGAAGTGGATTTAACAAGTCACATCAATCAGGGATCATAGCTTTCACCTGGATTCACAAGTCTATGTCAAGGAAAGAGCAGGTTTTCCTAATGTCTCGTACACTCAGTATATGTGGCGAATGGTTCATGTACCTGTTGCATCAGGACTTGCCTTTTGCCCTGAAGCATGATGACAAAATGTAATCACTCCAGTTTATGGAAGATGAAAACTGAGATTTGGCACTGGATGCTTAGCTCTGTCGTCTGTGCTACAGAAGCACTGAACTCAAAGGGTACTACAGCTTTTGCATACATATTTCAGAGTCCTGAGTCCTGACAAAATGTTGTTTTTTTACACTATTTAAGATGGACAGTGAAGCCTAATCTTATGATAAGGCATTCAGATAAGCTGCCCATCTGAAACATGGCTGGTCACATGGTATGGTTCTTTCGTTGCTCCCGACTCTGCTCTACTTGTCTAACCTTGGCAAACCTGTCGTAGAGCATGTTACACAGACAAGTAGACTGAGCAACTGTCGTCAGGGGGTGTATTGTCATTGAAAAGCAAAGCTTCTATTCAGGTTCATTCATTGTCGAATTTGGGTTTGTCATTATGCAAAGACATAAAGGCTCCGTCTGTAAAATGTCAGTACTCTTTATTACGTAAACCTTTTGTTAATGTCATACTGTTGCTATTTTGTTTGCTGTGACTTTACTAGACCTGGAATGATGTGCTTCCACTTACGCAATTAGTCATTCAGTCAATTAAAGCCTACATTTCAAACAAAGTACCTCAGTGTTTGCATTGCAAACAAATACTTTTGAGTTTAGCATGGTTAGTTTGCATGATGTCATGGGAATGCATCACCAGTATGTTATATATCCCCACCAAAGCATTATGTGATGTTAGTTCCAGTGGTTATGAATAGTGGTTGTGTAAGTTTACGGTCCTATGGACCTTAAGCTTATCTCTATTTGATTATGTGAACCTTTTATGGAGACAATCTTTTTTTTGTGTTATCAAGCAGACAAGCATAGTGTTGTAAAAACCAGTGATCTAGAGAGAATATATGTGCTCATCTTTACAGCTTCATAAAATTAATGACATTATGCCTATTTCCTGTTCATTTGTCAAATGCAAATATGATACGAGCAGTTAGTCAATAATCCACACCTAAAACAGTGTATTTCTCTTACATGCTGTGCTTTGTATTTGGAGTACATTAGTGACACTTCTTTCAATGTTCACAGATAGCGATGAGCTTTTAAGTCGATTTGATAACAAACTTTTTCAGTCGCATGTTATTGCACTTTCTCTGTACTATAATTTGTTTGGAGAGGAAAGGTTTCTCCTGTCCATTGGTTACATATGTTATGTCGAATGGTTGATAGGGGCAGAGTTTAGTCAGCTGACTCTTATTCCACCTCCTCACCTGGTCCTGGTTCAGGAATATTAGCTATATGTCAGTCCTAGTCACGTTTTCTCTCTCTCTCTCTCTCTCTCTCTGACCAATTTTCACAACTGCAATTGTGTCACGTTTCCACAGCAATTGAAATCTAATCAGAAGTAGACTTGTTATTGCTTGTTGGGCATTGTATTCCCACTTTCACAAATGTTTAGTTGACAGATGGTGTGTGGAACTGTATATGATGGAAAGTGTGGTGAACATGTCAATTGATTACAAGGTAGGCAAATTGCATTGTAATATGTGTGTTGTGACTTTTCCATTAACATTTTGTGCATGGGATGTGAAGCTGCTACGAGTACTCATGTGAATAATTGACTATGATGTGCGGGGACAGTCAGTGTCTCTGATGTCCATGTTGGGACATGTTTCTGTCTCGCACTATTTTGATCATATAAGGGGAAAATATTCAACCCAAAGCAAGACACTGTAGGATAAAAGCTTTACTTTTGTATGATCTTTAAAACAAAGTATATATATTTTTTTAGCCATGACAATATTTTCCTTTTCTCAGCAGTTTTATCTATATGCATGTGTAGTCCTTGGAATCCTCCATAAAATCCTTACACGTTGCATAGCAGTGCAGATGGATCTGCAACTGTTAGACCATTGTTAATTTGCAATGTAATCTCTCTCTGTTTCTAGAGTGCCTTGGAGGTGTACAAGGAGATGCTGTTGCTCTACCTGGAGGAAGGCAGGCGGCTTGTGAACACCAACTGTGAGGCGTTGGAACCATGGCAGATCATTGGAGCCACTCTCATATCTACCTTAGGAGCAGTCTGGGTCAAAGGCTTCCTGTTTCAGCAAGAAAGTATGTTTTCAGATTCAGTAATGAGGCATGTGTTTATTATATGCATGGATAAAAAGTGACGTGGGTGTTTTTGTGTTCTACATTATGGAGAGTTTTTTTTGGGGGGGGGGGTTTATTCAGACTGCTGCTTCATGATTCTTTACCAGTCTGAGTAAGTGTGCACTTGTTCACTTCCTCTCATGGATTTAAAAGGACTGGCGCAATAATATGCTTTAAACTCTCTCTAGCTCATGCTTACGTCAATCCAATGCTTGAAAATGTGTTGGGTGAAGTGCTCAAGTGTAGGCTGGTAGAGAATTTAGACGCAGGGAAAGGTGTCAGCATTAAAACACCCAGAGTAGAATTTGAAGTATGGCAGGGATTGACTTTAAGGTCTGAAAGGCACAGGAGTATTTTGGGGTTGCCTGAAGATTATGGTTACTTGTTTGAAGTAGCTATTTTTGGCTACTCACAGAGGAGGAATCAGAAAAACCAGATTTTGAGAATTCATTCCTTTTTGGTTGTTATCAGTAAAAATCCCCTGCTCAATGGGAGCAGGCTCAACTTGTACAACTGCTCAGATCACTTATCCAGGGCAATAGGGCAACCCTTATTGTCAATCCCCAACCTCAGAGCAGGCTCAACTTGCACAACTGCACTTATCACTTGCCCTGAGCAATAGGGCAACCCTTAATGTCAATCCCTGTGTGGCCTTGAATACTTATTCCTGATACAATTGTGAGCAAAGATCAGCTGACAAAACAATCTCTGTGATCAGTTAAAGCACTTTAAGGAGAGTGGTTTTTGGTTTAATCAGAGGTGTGCTGGCCAGCAATTTTAAATAACTTTGAACTTTAGTTGCTATTTTTCTTCTTGCTCCAAACTTCAGTTTGGCTCTCTTTTGTACAGTACATGTGTTTTACAGCTATTACAAGTGACATAGAGCCATGTCAGACATTTGTGTTCCCACTGATGTTTTGTGCGTTTTCTAGAATTCCACAGATTAGTGATATTCATATTCCAAATCAGGGGAAATTACAATTCGTTTTTTTTGTTGTTGATGGCATTAACTGGCTGTACACATAATCTCATTTGGCAGGATTGTTGGCAAGAAACGGTGTTCCAGTATTAGCTTGTGGGCCAGCTGTTTGGCCTTTTTGATTTGTCTGCCATCTCTAATCAGCTGTTTTTATTAATCAAAAAGTCCCCATTGAATTCAGCTTGTGGTTTCCTCCCGTGCTCATCTAGCATTCTTTCAACACAATCGTCTCTTTCTTTGTTGCTTAATAGCCCTGACATCCCGAATCAAGAAGCAGTGCTTTCGACTCATCAGAAAAATACCCTTTGTTGGCGCGGCAGTAAGTTTCAAGCGGTTATTTTGTTCCTCTATTCTACAGATGTGCTCGTACTCTTCCTTGTCTAGTGTGGGATGAGTCACTCACTAAAGACTGAGTGTCGGCATTAGGGCGAGGGGGGGGGTGAAACCTTTGACACAGTTTACATCATGGATTTGTGATAATGCTGAGTTACTATTGGTCATTACTGTCTAACCTAACGGAATGACTAAACTGTATTTGGATTCAACTGAAGAGTGTGAATAGGCTACACTTTAATCAGATGGGTATATTCACATAACTGATTTTGCATATCTTATTTTAAATGCTCTCTTGCCACAAATACTAGCCCAGATCTTCCTGGTACGCTATCACCCAGTGTTGTAGTACTCGAGACCACATTTTGAGTGTCTCGGTCTTGTGTCTGATACATTTGTACTCGGCCTTGACTCTGTCTCGGGCAGTGAGGACTATTTCTTCCCAAAACCAGCGGAGTTAAAAAAAAAACCTCATAATTATCAGATTCCATTCAGTAAGCGCATAAATGCGTGTAGTCCGACGTTGTAAATAATAATTTATTCTTAACTGACTTGCCTAGTCAGGTCAAATAAAGGTTAAATAAAAACGATAATAAAGAAACTTATTTGCCAGGTCAAATGTATTCACTCCTTTCTTTAAACATGAATACCTGCAGTCGCCGTATACCCACTTTTTTACGGGCATTGCGTATACTCCTTAATCCCCACTGATACGTATCAAAGTGGCGTAGTGGAAGTATACGATTTATCAATTATGTAGTACAATCGAGAAATAATGTGCAAAGTAGACTACACAATCGCACAGCAAATGAAATATATTCACATGCGTGCCGCACTCAGCCTTGTTTCGGCAGAATATAATCTGCAGGCAGAGCGCACAGCTCTCAACTGGTTTTGGCATGGAGCAGCTCACAGAAGAATGATATTGGTAGCCGGTAGGTAGGAAAAACGTTTAAATTCATGTTATCTACCACTAAATGTTAACTAAGGCAACAATGGGTATGCAAACCAGGTATTGAGAAAGTTTGATCAGTAGTCTTGGTTAGTGGGCTATTTGTGTTGCGCAATTCAGTCATCATGACCTGTTTGCATCAGGGGTGTACATTATTATTTTCCCAGTCCTCGAAAAATAGTCTCTTGATGTGGTTTAAGAATTGTTGTGGATGTCACATAAAAAAGGTGGGGTTTTGAGAGTGCGACTCTGAAAAAATATATGAAAACTAATTTGTAAAACAAAAACTGGAAAACACACAGGGTGCCTTTCCTTCGCTGGGCAGTCCGTTTGGGATTTTTTTAATGTACAATTTGAATATACCTACTTCTCCAGGCACCACTACCCTGCATAGGGCTGATGGAAAGACAGCAGTCACACATAGCATGATGTTAAATGATAAACAGTCCATTCACTCGGACATAATAAACCAGTGTGGGTCCCAATCATAAGAATATAAAACACACAACCATTCGGCTAAGCGTTTCCTAATCTAAATGTGCAACTATTACTTCCCATTGCAAAACATATTTCATGTTTAGCACACAGTGACCTAAAGTTTAAATGCAACAGTGTTTCACACAAGTTATTTTCAAAGATATGACTAATGGCAAGCGAGCTCCAATACAAAAACACAGGAATGTCCTTGTCCTTCAACATTTTTTTTTTCACCATTCTGAATGTCTTAAGAATCCTTATGTTCTTCTGAATTTTGAACACAGAAATACTGGACATTTTAGACTCTTATGGTGGTGCTTTGACAATTACAATCATGGTCTTGAATTTGACTTTTTCTGGTCTCGGAACCCTTGTCCCCCTCCCGGTCTTGACTCTGTCTCACCTACCCCTCCGGTCTTGACTCAGATTTAATTTACACCAATCTTGGTCTGGAACTGGTCTTGCTTTAGTTGGTCTCGAACACAACACTGCTATCACCTCTACTTTCACAAAAACAACTAGCCAGTTTTGATTGCTTTCATTGATTTTTCAATATTTTAGATAAGTTGTCAATGCCAGAGTGTTGTAGCCTAGACATTCTCAATGCCATAATGGGTCACTGCTTCTAGGAAATGGTTTGTGTTGTCTGAGCAGTGATGTGTGTAATGTGACTGACTCCGTGTGTCTTTGTGACAGATCCAGACCCAGCTGAACAAGGCCCTGGATGACATGTCTGTCAGTCTTTGCACACTGAAGGAGGGCATGAACTACACCAAACAGCTGCCTGAACAAGGGCTAACCCAAGCTGAAGTTCTAGACAGGATCAGCGAGTACGAAACACTGAGTAAGTGGCTGAGAGTTATCCCAGGGCATGTTCTGGAGTGCTTTGTTTCTTTGTAGTTAAATGGGGCCGATGACCTACAGTGCCCTACTGCCCTAATATGTTTTGTATTGACTAGATCCTAGAAAATGAAACATAATCTAAGTTTCCATCCAATTGGTGACAGATTTTCATGCAATAATTCAACAATCTTTTCCCACCAGAGATGTGTTTCCATAAAAGGCTGTGCGTGATGACACAGTGCACTTAAAAGTACCTTTTGCGGTTATATTCCCAAGTACCAAATCAAATTTTTTTTTAATGAAAAATGGGTTTCCATTGCATTTTTAATTCTACTGATGGTTTTCTCACAATTGTTGTGTAATATAGCAAGTGTGCCCGTTCTGGTATTGGCACGTGTGCTCACACTGTTGGCTAGAGCGCACATATAGCCTAAATGATCACATTATTATGTCTGTAGCCTAACAAACTGCATGCTTTCCCAACGAGTGGTAGTGGGAGGACCACACAACATGTCATAATGTGAATCCAAGTTTACTTCGATATGATGGTTATTATATCAAGATATGCGCATAAAAGCATTTTCACCTACATTTTTCGCATAATGCATTTTACAGACAAATAGATCCCACCTTGTCTATAGCGTGTTTTGTCAACATTTTTCAGGCCTGTCATTATTTTTTTTTTGTTATACAACATGTACTTTACTCACATAAAGAGTTTGGATGGATACCTGGTTAATTAAAAAGTTGCTTTGGCAAGTTCTAGACTGCCTTTTTTTTTTTCTTCTGTGGAGCCATAATGCAATTTAATGACAATATTATGGAGCCAATGACCTACAGTGCCTTTTTGTATTGACTACTTTTATCCTAGAATATGTGACATGTGTGCCAGGGTGTTTTTTAGCATATTTAATTTTTTAAAATTTGTAGTTGATGTGGAGTTACAGTATATAGTTGTTTCCTGAGGCATTGTTGTTGTCTGCTCTTCACAGATGAAGTGGATTGGGAGAATGGACGAGTGTCCGGTGCAGTGTACTGGGGAGATCAGACACTTACCAAACTTTTGGTGAAGGTATGTCTAGTCCGCAAACCAACCGTTTTTGTCTCGTTAAACTTCTGTGTGTAGTATTCTGAGTAATACGTTTTCCCGAAATACGTGGAATTTAGAGCTCATACTACAGTCGGAATATGCCTTGTTGTTTTGTATGACAAATCCCATATCTTACTGATTCCTTTTGATATTCTTCCTCTTGTCGCTAGGTGTATGGAGACTTTGCATGGAGCAACCCACTTCACCCAGACATCTTTCCTGGTGTGAGGAAGATGGAGGCAGAGGTTGTAAGAATGACGTGTACCCTCTTCAACGGTGGGCCCAACACTTGTGGCACAGTGAGTTTACCTTCAGTACTTCCACAAGACTCACTGACCCAGGGCTTGGGAAATGTTCTACTTGAGAGAATAATCAAAACCTATTCACTGGCACATTCTGAACACGGATTGTTCCTTGTTGTTTCTGCTTTGTTCAGGTCACCTCTGGAGGAACTGAAAGCATATTGATGGCATGCAAGGCGTACAGAGACATGGCCTATGAGCGCGGTGTGAAACATCCTGAAATGTAAGTTCACTGTCAAAATGTAGCCTCCAGATTCTTTTTCTTTGAACTTTCACACCAGATGACCTCAGAACAAGCTTGATTTGCATTGTTGAGATGTTGTCTGTCTCATAAATGGTAATATCACCTGTGAAATACATTTTATATAGTACTGGGAATCATTTGTGTTGTATTTCCTCCCCTAATCTTGCAGCATAGCACCAGTCAGTGTCCATGCCGCCTTTGACAAAGCAGCAAACTACTTTGGAATGAAGCTTGTTCACATCCCCCTGGACAAAAATACATTGAAAGTGGATGTTAAGGTGTGAATATGTATTAGTTCCTGTACAAATGGTTATTCTAAAGAATAAATTCAATCGGTGCTCAACATGCGCTGAAAAGGTCAGAGTAAATGTTGGTGTACAAATTCCCAATTGAACTGTAGCCTAGATCCCAGCCTACTCTAGGTAACGAGAGCATGGTGTGATGTATATGGCACTTCCGTTACTGACTGGGGATCACATCCTCATTTTGGACTGTTCAAGATGAACATTTCAGACATGACCGCAGTAGTTACAAAAAACATGGTGGCAACAACTAGAATTACTCGTTCTTAGTGAGTGTAGATGAGACTTATCATCACCATAATCATTTGTCTTAAAGCAATATTGTGACACCTTCAACTTGTTTTGTATAGGCGATGAGGAGAGCTATCAGCAAGAACACAGCCATGCTTGTATGTTCCGCACCCCAGTTCCCGCATGGAATCATTGATCCTATTGAGGAAGTAGGAAAGGTAAATTGTCTCATTGTTATGTACTTGTAAAAGGAAAGTCATAGTAAGTTTTTTTTTGGGGGGGGGGGGGGGGGGGGGTAATACTTAAAGGCCCAGTGCAGTAATGTTCCTGTGTTTTATATATATTTTCACACTAGGAGGTTGGAATAATACTGTGAAAGGCTGTTTTGAAAAGGCCGCCTGAAATTTCAGCCTATTTTGGTGGGATGGAGTTTTGGCCTTTCATGGCGACATCCCCCTATGGTAAATTAGTTAGGAGTTCCCAACCTCTCTGCCGATAACAGCAAAGTTTCAGTTTTCCACTTCTCACTCAGACTACTCCCACATAGTTGTAGCAAAATTATCGCTTGAGAAATTACTCTTTGCTAAAAAAAATAGTTATATATATTTTTTTTATTTTTTTCTTGAAAACAATCACAGTAAGGTACTTAATGTTACCCAGAAATAATTTGATATTGAACCAAAAATGTCTGCATTGAATCTTTAACATTAATTTGTTTGTATACCTGTGTACTGTAGTAACACTGTAATAACAACATTGTTGTAGCATAGTAATTTACATGAAATTACCTAATCCATCCCACATGGTGTTTTTCAGCTGGCTTTAAAGTACAACATCCCTTTGCATGTGGATGCTTGTTTGGGAGGGTTTCTCATCGTGTTCATGGCCAAAGCCAATTACCCACTGGCTCCCTTTGACTTCAGGGTAAAGGGTGTGACCAGTATATCTGCAGACACACACAAGGTAAGAGGGTGTGGATCCCAGGCTGTCTTACCAAACATTTTGTCCTTCTTGATTTTCGATCATAAGATGCTCATTGTTCCATAGACTTGTCGTTTAACCGGTTATGGTGTTGACTAAGAATAGTTTTTTTGATCTACCTCTACTCTCCAGTATGGCTACGCCCCTAAAGGTTCATCAGTGATCCTGTATAGTGACAAGAAGTACAGGCACTACCAGTACTTTGTGGCTCCAGACTGGCAAGGGGGCATCTATGCGTCCCCATCAGTGGCAGGATCTCGGCCAGGCGGTATCATCGCAGCGTGCTGGGCTACCATGATGCACATGGGAGAGGATGGCTACATAAAGGCCACCAAGAAGATAATTGATACTGCACGTACCATCAAGACAGAGTAAGAGACTCATCTTTTACTGCAGTCTTTATCAGCAGAACCTTGATTTCTGGCTTTCTCACTGAACAAGACTTGGATGTATGGTAAAGCGAGACTATTATAGGTACAATCTGAAACATTATGGTAGTTTTTCTCATCAAGATATTTAACATTTTAGTAATTTAGCAGACGCTCTAATCCAGAGCGATTTTACAGGAGCAATTAGGATTAATTGCCTTGCACAAGGGCACATTGACAGATTTTTTTTTTTTCTTCGCCTAGTTGGGCAGGGATTCGAAATAGGGACCTTTCAGTTTGCTGGCCCAACACTCTTAACTGCTAGGCTACCTGTATTGATATTATTTTTGTTGATTCCTAATCCGTCTGTCAACCTATATATAAAATGTTGTTAAATTTGACTGTTTATAAGAGCTCTTGGCAGGCACATTGTGATCTCACTATTTTTGGATGAGATAAAAATGTTTTGTTTTTGTTTATTTCCGGACAGAATCCGTAAGATAAATGGGGTGTTTGTGTTTGGAGACCCTGAAGTGTCCGTGGTGGCAATAGGCTCTGACGTCTTCGACATTTTTCGTTTATCCAACGCACTGACTTCAAAGGGTTGGAATCTCAACATGCTACAGTATCCATCCAGGTATGTTTTCCTCGCCTTTTTCTCATCTTTGAAATTCAGTCATACTTATCAGTTATAATGTATAGATTTCATAGAATATTGACTATGCACTTTATTTTGAAGTAATACCAGCAAGCAAAGACATCAATCAATTCATGTTGAATTTTTTTTTTTAAGTCCTTTTGTGTTTTTAAACAAAATTATCTTTCCCATCACAGCATCCATATCTGTTGTACTGTACTGCACACACATGAAGGTGTGGCCAAACAGTTAATCAGTGACATCAAAGAGCAGGTGGCTGTCATTTTGAAAAACCCCAATGAGAAGACCACTGGAATGGTGATTGTTAATGCTGACACTGGAATACACTACACAGCAGTGCACCATATTAATCCATTTATTTTATGTTGTAGAAATTGGATAAATGGCTCTACATTCATGTGTTCATGTTCTAGGGAGCAATCTATGGCATGGCCCAGTCCATCCCTGACAGATCCATGGTGACCGAGATCTCCCGAGGCTTCTTGGACTGCCTCTACAGCACAGAGGAGCCCAAGTCGTCTCAGCCTCAGAAGACCCATATGAATGGCAACGGCAAGGCCCACTGAGTCAGGAGTAGGCTGGCTGTGGCCTGGACACACACCTGGGTCATGTTCATTAGGGAACATAATGGTAAGCGTTGTGAAACGTTTTGCAACGGAAAATGAAAAGGAGCGTTTACTGGATAAGCTCAAGTAGTCCCTCCATGATTCAGTCCATTTTCTTCAGGTCGGTGACTAATGAACACGGCCCTGGTTACCAGCCTGCCTCACCTCTGGTCCACCCGCTACATCACTCAACATTTGCCTTATCCTGCCCACCTTTTATCTACCTACTCACCTTTTTTCAGATATGTTCTGAAGCACAAGCCATTGTTTTTAGCTATCGTGAGGAGAATTCTTCAAATATGTAGAAAGTGAAAGCACCTATTGTACAAAAATATATAGAATAGTTGCTCAAACCATTGAGGGGTTTTGGTCTGTTTGTATTAATTGTCCCCCACGATGAAATCAGGGATGGGACTATTGATCTGTCTCCGTACATTCATACGTTAGTCACACGCGATATCTCAGACAGCACTGGCCCGATTTTGACAAAACTTATGTGAATGAAGCATCTGCCGTGATAAAAAAAACACTCAATGCTACTCTTCTGACACCAAATGAGCGATCTGCATGAAACTTAACATGTGGCATCTATGAACTAAGATCTCTCAGCGGAATATTTTCCAGACTAGTACCTAAAACAACATGCCCACTATTGAGTCTAGCTAACCCTCGCAATATTTTGATGGAACTTGGGGGAATTATCTGTCTTTTAGAAAAGTTTGTGGTCATACGCACATCCTTAACAACGTAGGGGCTGGGCTAATAAAGAATATGTGTAAAGAACAGGAAAGCCTGCACACTGTTAAAGCTCCCAATTCGCAGCTTTATTCACAATGTTTCGATCCAAAACAGATCTTCATCCAGTCAAACAGACTGAGTGCTCACATCCCAAAATATACACATTTCACCTCACATGACGCATGGTGGGTGTGGAATTAATTCAATTCACTTTTGCGCATAGTCAATCATATAATTAATCCCAGAGGTACTCATGGTCATAAAGGATTAAATGCATACAAATGAAAACATGGGCAACAGTAAAACGATTTGTAAACTGTTGTAATACCCAACCATATGACCATTACATGCAGGTCGTGCAGTGGCTGTAGATATAATTACAATTACCTATTTTTTTTAAAACTACTTGCCTACCTCCTAATAATTTGATATCAATGAGATGGGCACATGTAGTAGTTACAGAAAATCAAATGAGAGCTACCTTTTGCAGCAATTACAGCTGCAAGTCTCTTGGGGTGTCTATTAGCTTGGCACATCTAGCTACTGGGTTTTTTGCCCATTCTGCAAGGCATAACCCTTTTCATTTCACTTCAACAATTTTGACTTTTTGTATATGTCCATTATATGTAATTCAAATAAAAAAATCCACTTAAATTACAGGTTGTAATGCAACAAAATGGGAAAAATGTCAAGGGAGATGAACACTTTTACAAGGCACTGTATTGGCTGATAGCTTACACCCTTATGAGCCCCCCTATCTCTGTGTAACAGGGAATTCCTGTTCCGCCGGCTCCCTATAGGTCTGTGCTAAAGCCAACTCCCTCTTTATCAAAATGTCTTGCCCTAGAGATCTAGCATTTACAGAATTACTCATTGGCCCAAGAGAGGCACTACAGTAATCGACTGTATGTACATTAGTCACATGCGATATCTCAGACAACTGCACTGCATCATTTGTGGAGGATGACATGTTCATTGTTGCCTTGTTTAACACCTGATTTACTTAACAAAAAGCACATCTCAATAGGTGGTTCAGGTAAATCATGATATCGCTAAAGGGGGACTTTCCTATTTTTCTCTATTGCGCCTCTACTTTTCCTCAAGCAAGGGAGAGGCTGACTTTTTTTTTTTTTTACCCTTTAGTGTGTGTACTTTGGGATATCGCTTTAACAGTAAACAAAAATCGCCAGAGGACATCTTTCATACTCAATGTTCCAGGTACAACAGTGTTTGTCAGTCTCTGATTCATCTACAACAAATAATGGTTTTAACTGAAAAGCACTAATGTCCTAGTGAAATAAATACTTACCCAGTGAACAGGAGGGAGCAATGCTCTCTGCATGTATTTGTAAGGACAACATACTTGAATCTAAGACTTGAGCCCATTTTGAATTTAACATTACCTACCTAGGCTTGTACTATATTGCATATATACATGTATGACTAATTGTGGTCAGTTTGTGGCTATTTGCATCTTTCAGTAATAATTTAGACTGCAAGAAACCCTGGCTGCTGTAACACATGACCTAGTATACTGTACACCGCCACTATGTTATTAAGAATCTGAGACTGCAATCCACTGATCAACATATTCATTACCCCCTCTATTCTTTGAGACAATGGTTTAGCCCTTAATTGAATGGTTTAGACCTGAAATGATCTCAAAGAACAGAATACATACTGAAATATCTTTAGAAGTTGTAAAGTCTCCATCTCAGTTATGTGTTCTTGTAGCTAATTAATTGATTTGGCTTCTAATTTTATCTACCTCAGTTTCTGTTCAATGCAATTGTGTTGCTTGTTCAGTCATTATAGGTCTAAAGAATACCGGAAAAGCCTGCCTCAGTTTTTTTCATATGTAACATTTAAATGTATGGCATTTGATAAACTGCAGTGTTCTTAAAAAAAGCAATAATGGTATAAAACTGTTTGCAAAAAAATAATAAATACTGGATGTACACTTGGTATGCCCCCAAAACACACTTCAAATGATCTTTACATCAAAATGTTCCATGTGCTTTCACATTTGTGTTTGCAGTCAAACTTAAGTGAATATCCACTTTTCTTTCCATGTCTGTAGCTAGGTTTCTATCCAATTGACAACAGATTCATACGAATATTTAAAAAATTAACAAAGAAAATACTGCATGCTCACTTTCCCACCAGTGATGTTTCCACCAAACAGACCTGTTGCGGATAAAACTCATTGCGTGATAACGTAGGGCACAAAACATTTTATTTTTCGCTGAAGTTTATGTACCGACCCCCAAACAAATCTGAAGTTCAATGTGTTTCCATCGCAATCTTCAACTCTACTGACAGTTTTGTCACAAACTGTTGCGTTAATTAGCAAATGTGCCGGCTCTGGTCTTGACACAAGTGCGGGTAGGCTAGTCTACACGATATTATGCATATGAATGTTTTATTTGTCAAGCATCGATTATCATGTTACCAGACTATGACCATCGATATTTAATGGAAAGGAGCATCATGCTCACCGTGCACTTTCACCACGCTGTGCTCACCATTTATTTAATCTGTAATTTAATAAACGGTATGGTTTTCCAAGTCGTAGTGGGAGGACCACACACTATCATCGAGTGACTCAAATTACTTCGATATGATGGTTATTATATTTCTATTTGGCGCATAAAGGCGTTTCCACCGCCATTTCTCTCATCATACATTTTACAGACAAAAAGATCACACCATGCCGAACAAACAAATGATCTGTCGTATTTATAAAATTGTACCGACACTTCCATTTCTTTTGAATACTTTTACTTTACTCACAAAACTGTGGAGGGAAATGTGGTTTGTGTCGTAGATGTTTAACCTTCTGGAGTCATAAAAAGGGAAATAATCTGACAATGTTATAATGATGCGATGGCTTTTAAATCATACAATTTTACTTTTAGCCCAGTCCTGTTGTATAATTCTTAAGCATTGTCTGTGTGACCACTGTTTTTATTCTTATTAATCACTGTGATTTTTCTTATCTGCAACGATTGTGTTTTGGGGTAAATACTAATTTGTGGGTCAATCCTGGTCCTTGAAGGCTTTGATTGGTTTTCTAGCTCAAAATCAATACTTGATTATATAGCAACTATGAAAACCAATAAGACAGGGTGGCCCTCAGACGAGTTGAGGACACTAGCTGGATTACCTGAAAATGTACAGTAAATATAGTAGTTAGTGGAACCATACAGTACCACTGAACAAAAGGGTAAAAGATCTGACAATGTGTAGTTTCTATTTTTTAGGTGGAGCCATCAATGGAGAAATAACCACTAATATGTTGACATTTTTAATAGCCAGGAGTATATTAAATTGCAAAAGAAACAAAGGTAATTTAATGTAAATTGTGATAGTACCTGAATTGCTGCTTAGTGCTTACCCCACCATAGTCTAAATTGTACAGTGTAAATCTTAACAAAGCACCTTGCCCTCAAGGAGGTAGGGTTAAGATCATGCCTTCTGTTATTGTCTAAGGGCATAATCTTCACAGCAATAAATCACATTCACCTGTATGCCTTCAGAGGCCAGATTAATGAGGGCTGTTGGGTAATACCAATGTATAGAATCTCAAAATGTAGATTCTATTTATGTATCGATCAGCCTTATGGATTTGGCTTCGCAACATCAAGTTCAGTAAGGTCCAGTTAATTTATACTGTACATGTAAAATGTTAATTTTAATATCATGAAATGTTTTTGAAAATCTAAAAATATAGTAGCATGAATTTGTAGCTATTTGTATTATTGAGTAGTTTCTTGCTACCCTTCATTATTCCAGAGAAAACCCCGTTGGAAAGCATTTGTTGGCCATGGTTACACTCCTTTCAGCACAACAATTGATTCCAAAATACTTTCAGCACACAGGAAGCTGAGCACCATAACAATTTCAATAAACCTACAACAGCTGTTCCAAGAGATTCATTCAATGTGATAACCTTGTTTTATAATATTATTTCTAGGAGGGGTGAAATATTGAGGCTGACCCCATTTGTCTGTATGCTACACTTTGGACAAATGAATAAACAGACACTTACTGGTTATTCAAACAACTATTTGTCACTAACAAAACATTACACAGGAAAACCATTTCAGACACACAGACCGACAACGTCAGTGTTTTATATAGCAAATATGTTGGAATGAACAAATCGATTTTCCCCAGATTTCAAAGGTTTAGAGTCCGAGCTAAAGTTATATGTACATTAGAAACTTGATTTTACATTACCTGATTCTGCTCAGTTGGGGACAGAGGAATGTTTGATATACAGTATCTATGGTATTTTTTAACCAGGCTAATCACTGGTTGCTAATAAATCCACTTTCCACCAAAGCAATTTTTTAAAAGGTATATTTGGCTTCATCAGTCAAGCAACAAACACCACACCAGCAAAATGTTTGAATTAAAAGTTACCTGTAAACATTAAACATTAATTGGGATTCTGTGATGTAATTTCCTGTTTGATAATTTCCTGTTCCTGTTAAAAGGTTAGTCATCTGAATGAATGTATGGAGAGCGATTAATAGGCAGGCTCTGCTCTGGGTTCCACCACTGAAATTATAAACTGAAATGGCAGCAGGCCACGAGTTGTTTAGAGGACCGATGCTTGGTCAACGAAGGTAGCCAAAGTGATGTCTCTCTGAGAGAGGCCCCCACAGTCGTGTGTGCTGAGTGTGATTTGGACCTGGGGGAAAGGAGAAGATGGAGTGAGGATAAGGATGAGAGACTGCAGGAAAGACATGGTAAATGGAAACCAGAATGACAGGAATGGGTGAGAATGAGACATACAGAGGGACATTTAAATTTTAAAAATGTCAAGTCACAACATACCTTTTACAACGAGTGATGCTAACAGCTTTGTCTATATCTATTTTACCCCAGGCAGTGGGCCTTGGGCAGGGGCTTATTGAAATACCTTGTTGTACACATTAAACCACTCAGGGTGATGGTCCATCTTCTCAGCTTGTAGTGCCACCCTGGACATGAAACCAAAGGCCTGTGATAAAGTAGCAGATTATACTTCCATGGTCTTATTGTCACAGTCAAGTAATATGCATTGTATAGCCTACAGCCATTTATTAGCAAATTTTGTATTTTGTTTGACGTCACATGGTCAGAAAATAATCTGTGCCTGTATTCAAAAAGTATCTCAGAGTAGGAGTGCTGATCTAGCTAGGATCAGTGATGACTTTTAGAACATAATGAATAATATAGCATGGACAGAGAGCACCTGATCTTAGATAAAACAGACACTTTATAAATAATGGGCCCTGAGCCCTAGTTTGAGTATATTGTCCAAGCCTATCTGACCTGGTTAAAGTCTTTGAAGATGAACTCTTTGTAGATGGCATCCCTGCCCACAACCTCCACCCATTGGGCGTTCCGTAGCAGGGGGAGTAAGTGGTCCCTCTCCTCCTCACTCAAACCCTGGATTTTACTGGCCTGGAAGAGCAAAGCAAACATTCACCGGATTCCAATGTAAAGGGGGCAGTTGCACAAATGCAAACTGGGATTGGTTACAAAGAAGCCCATCTGGAATCAATAGAGTGTTGCATAGCATTCCCAAGGCCTGTTCATAAGGGTGCAAATGTTACAGAACGTTCAGATAGAAATGTGTTTTGTAGAACAAGACATGTACAATTACCTGTTATGTAGAATTGGGAATTGTGTCAGCTTTATTAATAAAAAAAATTCACCCTAACTGCAAACACCCTGGTTTTCAAAATGGGGGAGGCCTCATTACTTTCTCCATATCGCATAGAATTCCCATAGAGATAGATAGAGGACTCAAGTGCCCAAAAGCCCGTTTTAGGATGGGTCGCGGACTTTCACCATTTTGGAAGTAGTCAACTGGGTGGGACTTCCTATGGGATAAGGAAGGATCACATAATTCCATCCTGGTCACCAGGAGGGCTCAGCCAATGAATTATACTTGTGAGGAAACATTCCATAACTGCAAATGGCAGTAAATGGCCAACCTTGTCTTTATACCTGTTCAAACAACACACTCTATGTGGCAGTGTGCACACTTTCAGTTTGTTTACCAACTCATAGAAGTAGTGGAAGAAGAAAATGGGCCATTTCAAAATGGAGATGGCATCAAAGGCGCTGCCCATGCTCTCAGACACCATAATGGGACAGATATAATGATGCAATGTCTAAGTCTATGGGAATCCCACAGCGCTTCACACATGTGGTATCACATGAGCTTAAAACTCAGTTAATTCTGAAAGGTAAATCAAAAAGGAGGCTTATGTCAGCTGCAGTTGTGAACGGAAAAGGCACAGACTATGGAGTGCAATAATAAGCAAATCACTCATCTTCAACTAATTTGTGTTATAGAATAAAAGGCATGCAACTGAATGAATGAAGGGAGATATTTTTTGAGGATTTGTCAATGCCCCCAAATGAACGTAATGGTGTTGAGCCAACATAGACACAAAGCAAACATGTCACAATGAAGTAGTCGATACTGCTGATAAAGTGGAACGAAGTCAACAGGTATCTTAGCAACAGGCTAATCTGTTCTATCTGAGAAACGCTGACAGATTTTGGGGACAGCACATTGAGCACAGGCATACAATAACCTGAGGCTTCAACCTCATCTCATCCAATGATTGGCTGCATAGAGACTGTTCCTGTCAGGACAATAATATGTTTTATTGCAAAACAACGTATACACTTTAGGTGCCATCTCATGTTATAATATTGAGTTAGTATTCTGTTCGTCAAATATTCTATTTGGCACGATCAAATGATCAATCAACAGTAAAAACTCATATTGCTTCATCTTCAGTATCTATTGAAGACAACGCAGCAACATAACAATACAGTTGGCACTTGGCTATGAGCAGCGCCCTCTGATAAGATTGAAGCAGTTCACTCACCATGGTTTTTGTCTGTTCTCAGAGAGACAGAGGGCTCGGCTTCTGCTCGTTTCACTTGCAGTGAGTCAATCTGCTATTGCAGTTAGCAGCTGGAATGCAAGCTGGGGTCCTGTTTCAGCTGTCCATGCAGAAGCCTGAAGAGAAATGCCCTCTTCTGGTTATACTGCCCAGCTTGTCTTCAGCATGGCAATCATCATAAATCCTCTGCCGTTGCCCATAACAACGCCATTTCTCTAGCCAGTCTTTATGAGGGGAAATTGAAAAGGGCATCCATGTAGGATTATGTTTTCTTCGTGAAAGGATGATCACACATTATGTTCTCATATACAACAGCACTCACTGTAAACAAAAACCACTGAATGATGTCATTCACATGAGTGCAGGATACTAATATTCAATGGTTTACTGCGATGGAGACGTAGACTTAGCTAAATGAGGACCCATATGTCTGAGCGAGTCGACGGTTACCTCTGTCCCACTGTCGTGGTCCAATGCAGGTCAAAGTTTAATGAGTTGCCCTACTGTGAGATGACCCCTGTGAACTCAGCCCTCACGGGGAGCGCTCATGGAAATTAACTAGTTAATGAAATGAACCGACGGAGAGGATGTGACAAGTGATAATGTTAAATGGCTGAATGAGTGTGGGAAATGAATGTGCCGCTTCAGTGGTTTGGTTTGATTTGCACTGCAAAGGATTTGCTAATGTGCATATATTGAGTGGCTAGAACTCGAGGTAGATGGGTAATGGGGGTTGTTGTACTGATAGTGGGTTGTTTGAGCTCTCTTCTTTCCCCCAAATGATATCACCTTAGAATATGGCTCCCTCTCATCTGTATATCCTTTGGCGTAAGACAGACCCTGGGATGGTACACCAATAGAGTCTTAGTACCAACATATCAATGCACACATGTTCATATTGCAATGAGTTTCAAATGTGTGGGTAAAACCTTTAGGTACCATGTACTATGAATAACCCCTTCATAATACGTTATAAGCACACGTACAACTCCTTATGTGACTGTTTATGTTGTCTTATCCCCTCAATCACAACCCAAAGACACTCCAAGCCAAACGAGGGGAACTACTCTGCACGCATGCATACTGCCCTTGAAACACTATTTGTAACTGTCTGTCATAAAGATGAGTGGCAGTGGAATTGTTTTGTAGTAGGAAATAGAGCTCAGAAGAATTCCAACACAGACACAATTTTTTTTGCTCCTTCTTATACAACCAAGCTAAATGAAGGAAAGCATAATGCAAAGTTGTATTCAGGCGAGTGTTCTCCTTCAGGGGTAAGGGCAAAAGAGGTGGTCTTATTTTGATGTCCAACAGCGAATGTGTAAGGCTGTGTATGCATAGTTGAACAGCAAAGTTCAATCCACGTGGCTGTATATACAGTACCGTGGCTTCACTTTATCAACTGTAACCAAAATGAGCGACGTTTTTACATATTAGATCATTTTCTTCAAGGCAGCATAAAATGACGTGTCAGTTTACTTGTATTTACTGTTACCACTTTATAACCAACTTTTAAAAAAGTACAATGAAATGTGTAGATTTTACATTGAGTATAATTTAAAAGAGGAAAGAGAATTTGCAAACTGTCATTTGTTGTCAGTTGTGACTAATTTCACTTAATTTACTGCGCGGTCATCTTCATTATATAGGCATGCTATTTACAGTGTTTTACGCCTGCTTTATCGTTATGATTCAGATAAAGCTTTTTCATGGAATTGTAAATGACTGTATTCATATTTTTATGAAACCATTGTTTTTAGGACTGCCTGCATTGAAAATGGACCAGGCATGGCTTACCCTCCATAACCTTCTACCAACCAAAGTTGATGTCCTCGACATCTCTGACTACTGTTACAAGGTACAGTGTTTGTCTATAAATTCTACAAGGTTGAAAAGGGGTAAAATTGTCAACTAGAGATTTACAGAGAGGTAACAATATTGTTAGATAAAAATGCAAAAAGACAGTTTCATATTTTAGCTTCGTTCACAGGTGTAACAATGCTCAGTAAATCTGGTTCTGAGTGCACATGCTTGCATATTTGTATAAAACAAAGAACGTCATGCATACAGTGTTTGACGGTGACATCATGCCCAAACATCACAAACCAGTGCATTTTTAGAATCTACTTAACCTGTTTTCTCTTCCATGCAGGGTCTGTACCAGCCCTTTGTCAGTGTTTGTCACAGCTTTGCTGTTACAACCAATGGGGGGTGACACAACTCTCTGCAGGTAATGTATTCACAGATATTGAGCACATAATTAAACATAAGACATAACATCTACACAAGCAAAACATATCAACTGCCGTAGGCATTGTTGCCATCAATGAGCAACATACATGACTTAAAACATGATATACATAGATTTGAATTAGTGTACTGAACATTCCACATAACATCATGATTTGTAAGTAAATCACTACACATTCTAGTTCCTTGTGTTTTTGATAATTAGTCCTCTCTCAGTGGATTGGCTGCAGGTCTGTAACCTTCCCAGATCCTGACACAGAGCAGAATATACTGCTTTGGCATTCTGATGATTGCATTTGAGATTATTTCCTGGGGTGGGAGTGTAATCCTGACCTGCTTTCTGAGCCTGACAGATGCTTCTGCTGAAACTACCTCGCCACGTATTGATCAGAGGCCCTTTGTGGGGTTAATAGGAGCTGACACGCCAATAATGATGGAAAGAGCCATTAAGCCTGCGAAGATACCGGTGGAAACCTCAGAAGGCATGTTACAGCAGTGGCCGTATTTATAAACAATCAGAGCGTTACAAGACATCAGGGTAGAGCATTGACATTTGGGGGTCACCTTAAACGTGCTCCAAGGGATCTGGTTTCACAGGACAAGGCAGGTTCATCTTCTCCTCTTCAGTTGAGGTCTAGTCTTGGACTTCCTATAGATCAATGCCGAGGTCCCTAACCAGAGTGAGCCACTATCGAATTCCTTTCCCCCTTAAAAAAAAAACACTCCAAGTGATAGCTAGTATGTCATCCCCCAGTCGATCAATAGGAGCTTGTAATGCACATTTTTTGGGGAGGGTGGGTGAAACTGGAGACATGTAGGATACAGCTGAAGGCTGCACTACTGGCTTATGGACACTAGGTATCCCCCACGAGCTACATTGATTCCTGTGAGGACCCTTCAGAGGGGAGGGTGTGGAATGGACCATTTACCACTATGGGAAATTCATACAAATGTGTACTGCAACAATGTCGAGTGAATGTGTGACAGATACAAAGGACAATCAAATGCGTGCTTTTTGATGATCACTGAAAAAAACATAATGATGAGCTGGTCGTTCGTTGCCTTTGTGTCTTCCCCCTATGGAGTGCATTGTTGTTGATACAGGCGTAGTCTCCCATCAATGTCACCTGCTACCATATGGTGCATGTCAGTCCAAGTAACACTAATTTGCTTGTGTAAACAAAAACAATTTCCTGTCATTTTGAAAACAAAATATTTAGAACAGCATCCATTTTTTTTTAACTTTGGATACTTTTTTTAACTATAGATAAATAATTTTACTGACAATGTCCAATCAACTGGACAAGATGATTTAAGATATGGACTTTTATGTACGTTTTATGTACTTTTTGTGACATCACAATTACTTAGTACAGTGGATGATAACTGTTAATAATGGCAAATTCCAACAAAAGTGAAAGTAGACAGTACTAAAGTACTTGTGAATCCTTCTAGGAGTAAGGCTCAGCCTGAGACTTTGATCCTCACAGTTCCTAATTGAGTCAGCAAAGAGGAGCCGTGTTGTACACTCCTATTGAGAAGTAATTCTCTCTCCTCTCATGGGACAAGATGTGTATCGATTAGATAAGACAGTCTTTCTTGAAGCGGATAAAAGAAAAGCTTTTCTGTTTGTTTTGGATGGTGCTCTGCATAGGAAAGGGATTGTGGGTTATACATTAGGGAGCATGGAGGGATTAAGCCGTAATGGGATTTTGAAAGCGTCTCTCCATAATGTACACTCTACTTAACAATATTTCAGATTATGTTGTAGATCAGACTTTTAAGGCCAAGTAGCCATTATCTGGCAGATATATGGCTAGTGTGACAGCACCCCCCGCAGTATTATGAGCTTCCATTAGCTTCACTGTCTGGTGATTATAGTCAGGCCCCATAGGGCTCTCACAGCATTAAGTAATGGGCTGGTCATCAGCAGAAGCTAAAGGCAGATGGGCAGGTTAGAGTTAGCCGTTGCAATTTAAAAGTTAACTTTAACCCTATCAGTCTCGAAACCCCAGCAAAAATAGTATTTTCATTTATCTGACTTTCATTTATCTGCATGTCCAGCCCTTATATTTAGCCTCACAATTAAGTGTTTTACCATTTTATTTCAGGACAACCAGGGCTACAAGTAGAATCAAAAACAATTTGACATGAACAGTTGCATTCATGATTTTTATTGACAAATGTCAATAAATCAAAGAAGGTCAGGAGGAAGCAAAAACATAATATAAATTCACTTCTATGATTGCTGTGTACAGAAATGGTTTGCTCAGTGGGAAATTAGTTTGAAGTTAATGAGCATATTACAGTATTATAGACACTGTGTCCTGGGCTATAAAATCTATAAAATCCCTGAATATTACAGTGGACATGCAAGTCCACTCTCTAATGTTATTTGTACTGTATTTTACTTGTATTTATTAAATTAACCTTTTTTTTAAAAAATCAGGACGTCAAACTGAGACCAACGTCTCTTTTACAATGAGCCATGAATGACATAAATTACAGAAAATACACATCAAAATATGAACACAATGCCTGCAGAAATGCCAGGTGTACGTTGGGCCATAGCACACAGTCCCGAGAGAGGCTGGCATTTACCCTCTGGATGGTGGCAGGGTGGAAATCTCTCCTCTGGAGAAGGGTAGATATTGCAATCTTAGCAAGAGGAATGATGGTGGAGGCCCTCTCTATCAGTCCCCTTGGTGATGTGGCCACCCTCTCTTGTAGGGCATGCAGGTCATTGGTCCCCGTGTGAATGATGATATGGCTGAGGGTGACAAGCTGGGCTACAGTCAAGAGCTCCATAGCACTCTCTGTTGTGGGGCCCCATAACTTTGCCACCTTTTTATTAGAGAAACGTTTATTCTCTAATATAAACTTTTCATTGCAGTCCGTCATTAATATAATGCTTGGTTTCTCGTCAGGTCTGTGGAGTGATGGGAGGAATTACGGACTGTGAGATGGGGATGGAGGGGGTCAGCTGGGTTGGTCCATTGGTTGGTTGGGTTGGTTGGTGTGTTCTGATTTAGCTGTTGGCTTGGTCCTGGCTTTCTTTTGGGACTCTTTGTAGAGTGGATGGTGGTGGCGGGGAAATTCCTGCCTTAGCTCATGTAGCTCCATCTGCAGGTCCTCCATCTGGCTGGTGGCTATAAGATGCTGTGGTACTGCAGGTGTCACATGTGAGAGACACATGCCCAGGACTGTGTCTGCTGCAGGCAAGGGAGGGAGTGGGACACTGGTGACTACATACTGGGGCACAGAGGGAGTGGAGGATGCTGTAGGTAGTGGACAGTGGAGAAGTTTTAAGTTCAGCAACAAGAGGTTTTATTTGCTCATAGTAGTGGAAACATTTATCCAGACTGACCCCCGAATCTTGAACCATCACAGTGCCGTTATTATAAGTATTAATGTTACATTTTGGAGGTGGTATCAATGTACAGTTGCCTCATTGATCTGTTTTTCTGACATTTTAAGTTGTTGGTCTTGTGGAGAGCTGTTTTAGGATGAAGTCTGCCCTCAGAGTCTCTGGGGATTCTATTAGCAATTTCTTTTTTCCTGACTCACTTGTAACATTTTCAGGATATGTGATGGCAAGGTCTCTGAAAGAAATGCTTAGAGAATACATCCATCTTCATCTCCATGGTGACCTATTTTAAAAACGCACTCTGCTATAGAATGATGTGCATGTGCCTATTGATAAAAGCACCTATTTAAATAATGTGCCTATAGATAAATTCACTTTTTTAGGAATGATACAAATAAATATATTTATATATATATATATATATAACACATTACACATACTCTCTCAATGTTCAGAATGTTCCCACCTCCTTTCCAAGTGCTCTTTTGCCTTCTTGTTTGTTTGTTTGTCTGAACGATCTTCCAGAAATACCTAAAAAGATCCTTCCTGTTTCTCCCTCTGTTGGTTATCTATGTCCTAATTCTTCTTGTGGTCCTTGTTGGGTTTACAGTCCCCCAATCCCAATCCTTCCTTGTGTTGCCTGATGATTCAGTAGATGAGCCATGCAAGAACCAAGTCGATCAATCTCTCAACATCTCTCCAAACCGTTTCCACAAAATAAAAGTATCTTCCAATTCCTCTAGATGTGCAGAACACAACAATACACTAAAATAAACTGTTCACATATACTAAAATAATTTAACAAAACATTGACATTTAAGGAGGAGCTCATGGAATTGGTTGCTAGGAGACTTGTGTTGCACTTACAGTAGCTCAAACCACAAGTCACCTGCCAGGTTAATGTAAGCAACAATGCTTCCAGTGTGGTTTGTGATATAGTGACGATTATTAAGTATTAATTAAACTAATACACATGACTTAGTCATTTTAGGATCTAATTTCCATGTCCAATGCTGTTTTTGAGTTTAAATGTATCCCTACTCTGTAAGCTATTTAGCTGATAATAAAAATTACTCTACTGTACAGTACATATATAAAGGTTTTAATTACTTTAGCAAAGACACAATTTCCTTTCATATCACATTTCTATCAGGAGGATAAGAAACTAGGGCCAACGCACCATACCCACATTTACCCCAGCATGAATTGAGAGTAATATGGCTTTTTAATGAGTGACTGACAGAGAGGTTGGACTTTTTCAGAAGTGACCTAGTGCGTATTCTTTGTTCAGAGTGGATGTCATAGTGTCTATTCAACCAAAGATGAAATGGCCACTCATTGTTTTTCCACTCTACGACAGACAGGGAGCACCTTGTTTACTTTCCCCTCTGCTTT
Organism: Oncorhynchus mykiss; assembly: GCF_013265735.2. Classification (NCBI taxonomy): domain Eukaryota; kingdom Metazoa; phylum Chordata; class Actinopteri; order Salmoniformes; family Salmonidae; genus Oncorhynchus; species Oncorhynchus mykiss. The sequence continues at coordinate 12,501,362 of NC_048587.1, read as the reverse complement.
GAGGCCTCTAATAACATAGCTTGTTTTCAAATTCTATAGGTCAATGACACTTGTTTGGCCAATTTATTGTAGTTTACCTTTTATATTATATGGCTATTATCTTTCAATATAGCTGTAACGAGTGCGCTGAGAGTCGGGAAGCAAGTTCAGGGAGTGAGTGTTTTAATAAATAAAATAAACACGAAACACAAACAACGCTCCGACATGAAAACAGAGACAACAACACCTGAGGAAAGAACCAACGGGAGTGACAGATATAGGGAAGATGATCAAGGAGGTGATTGAGTCCAGGCGAGTGTCATGAGGCGCAGGTACGCGACACGATGGTGACAGGTGTGTGGGACAATCAGAAGCCTGACCTAGAGGCCGGAGAGGGAGTATATGTGACAACAGCACATTAAGGTGTTAATGCAGTGGTTTAAACTTCACTGTTTCTTACTAAACAATACAGTAGTCATAATAAACCAGTGTAGTAATTGCAGATTTTTGTTGCTGATACAAAAGGTATCTGTAGGTGATTCATAGGATTTCACAGATTACATTATTAAGATTTGAAACCTACCCCAAAAAGCAGTATCTCTATTCTGTCTGTGCCAAGCTGCTGACACATATTAGTCTACTGCACATAGGTATAGTAATCCCCAAAAGCATTCTGTATCATTGATGACAGTCCACTACACTCAATCCATCTTTGTTTCCTTGTTCTGTTACAAAGTAGCCTAAGAGAATGTTCATTTTTGGATACCTTAAGGCTCAGATTACCTAGATTGACAGCTCTGTGATGGATTGGTCTAGTGTTTCATATTAGGGCTGTTTCTCTCCCTCGAGGGACCCCCTGTGACACTGGTTGGGTGACAGAACGCCACTGGGGAGCCTAGAAACAGACGATAGGGAGAAAATCATTTGAGCTGGCCTGGAAGTGGTAGTCAGCTCTAGTCAGATCCTGGTTTGATAGAGAGGTATATAACACTCCTGACATGGACATCCAGACAGGGCTGTGATGTAACCTAGGAAGTTGTTGTCTGGTTTCTCTGTTCAGTTCAGTCGGAAAGGCTTTGGGTCTTTTAAACTTTATGTATTCATCATTTTTTTTAGAATGATTTAAAAAATATATGTTATTATTTTTTTTTATATCTTCCAAATTTACAAGGGAGGTCCATTCTCCGCTTCCCATCTGCACAGGCAGACACTTACCTTTTTAATGGTGCTGCTGACACATTGCTCGCCTATGTGTCATTGCTCCCTACCTGTACAGGTACTGTATTTGATTAATTCTACAGAAGACTTTGTAAATGCTCCTTGTTCTCTGTTTACAGGAGGTGCTGTATGACAAAGCGTATCGAGACCGTTTGCTGCAAAGGCCCACAGTATGCAATGGATGTTGGTAATAATATTCATATTCACTTATTGCAATGCAAATCTCAAGTTAGGATTTAAAGGGAAAGTGCAGTCAAAAACGTGATTTTCCTGTGTTTTGACATTGAGATAAAAAAAAGTTGCATTGGATCTTTCACCCTTCTCTATACAATATATTATGTTTATACATCCAAAACATCACTCGTCTTAAAGAATGCATTGTCCTTTGGAATCAAAACTCAACGAGCTTAGATTTACCAAATGCATTGAAGACGTTTTCGTCAACTTATTCTATGACATTTGAGAGGCATTTGAAATTACTGAAAGCCTCCAGACTCCAGTCAAAGTCATTTGTGAGATGCTAATATGATAATTGATAAAAAATGTTAGCGGAGTCAGCAGACCTACATTAGAGTGATAGATCAAGCATTGTGTCTATCCTCTTGTTTTAGTCCATAACGTGACAGCCTGACAGGTTCATGTGTATTTTTGGAGAGCATGAATAGCTCCTCTCATCTTCTGGAGGAAGAGGCCTTCATCTCCCATATGCTCTCGTGATGGCAGTCAAATCCATCATACAGAATTAGTGCTAGTGTCTTCCTGCTCTGGCCCTCCAAACTGCAGCATGGAGGCCAACAGGCCAGGGTAATCAAACTGGGAGAGCAGAGGGCCAGAGTAATCCAAGCCTGCTATTCAAAAAACAAGGAAGTAGTGGCCAACTCACCACAGCTAGAAGGAAGGATAGAGACATACAAGTCCAACTCGATCCATCTGACTCATTTTGGTACTCTGTAACTGCAAATTCAAGTTTTGTTTGCGTTTGTTACACATTAGCAGAGGCAATACTATCAAGTAAGCATGATTTGACGATTGTAAAATAAACAGAATAATGTTTTTGGCAACACTGAACATTACATGCTGTTTACATTATTACAGGGTATTTATTTACCAGGGCCTAACTTATGTCATGTGTTTAAGTCATGGCATGTACTTACAAGCTTGTTACATGGTTATAACTGGTTGTTACTTTGATATAAGGCCTAAGTATCATAAAGAAGTACCCAAAAAATGAAACTTTGTTGACTGAAATGTTTTTGTTCAGGATGAAACCCAAAGTTGTGTGGATGAGGCTAACACTGCCAAACCAAAATCAACATGACTGCACTCCCTTGATACTTTCTGAGGGTATGTACATGGATAATTGTTTCTCTCTAGCGCCACATACGACTTGTTTACAAGCTAATTGATTTCAGGCTAATCATAAAAGCATGCTGAATTTGTGCAGAACACAAAACATAGTGTGTATTGTATAAGTGTGTATTGTATGAGTGTGTATTTTATAATGAAAGATCATTGGGGTCACTGTCTGGTTACATGGTCACTTAAGCCATTGTTTTCAGGCAATCGCTTTGGGCATGATTTGTAATATCTCTTGTTGTCTATCTACCGTTGAGAAGAGTGTATTTCTGTTGGACAGGAGTGATGTGATTTAATCTCGGATCCCTGCTCTTCTCTCTGGAAACAGGAAGCTGGTGTGGGTTTTACCTCCCCCTTGCCAAATAATTGATGTAATAATACCGTCAACATATCAGCACACATTCACTGAACCATAGATCTACAGCTGAGATAGAAAGGAAAGAGCTTCCCAGAGCAAGGTTTTTAGTATCGCGCAGACTGCTCCATGTCTGCTCCCTTCACTTTAATGTGGGGAAATGATTTGTCAGCTGTAAGAATATATTGGACAGATTATTTTGGAAATGTTGAAATCCCATTCACTGTGTCCGCTCAATCTGACTTAATATTGTTTTGGTCATAGAAAAAAAATAAGAAAGGGAGCGCTGCTAGGATAAAAATAAAAAAACATCCATATTGGGCTTTACAATCATTTACAAAAAGACAAAGAAACTTGCAGTGTTTTGTGTTGGCGGTTGTCCTATCTGTTTTGGTAAAGGGTTTAATTGGTCATCAACAAAAACGAGGACCAAGGCACTCATGTACTTAAAATGCCTTTATTGTTACGGCATGTTCAATGGAACAAAGATTTAAAACCTATACTGAAATCCTTCTGAGTTTTTCATCAGAAAGTACAAAAGGTAACATTGTATATCTTCAAATCAACATACCAAGCCTTCCTCAACTGGGGAAATTAAATTGCTCAACATCACATTGTTTCAAAATGCTTTTAGGTACCAGGAAATGACCATGATGTAGATACCGTATAATACATCTTAATGAATCACATTTTCAAATGCTCTAGAGAAGACAAGTACAAGTTAAAAGCCAAATTAGAAGCTTGTGAAAACAAGTGTTCTAACTGCTGTTCCCTGACACGAACCAGTAGCCTAACTTTTCTCTGGGCTTTTCACATATAGTCAACAACAGACCTCTCATTAGAAATATGTCAGAATGTTGAAATGTGTTTGATGTGCTCTAACAATGCAATTGTTATTTGTCCAAAACTGTTTATTTTCCCTTGAATATATAATTTAAAAAAACTTTGATCAAAAACAATTAAAGAATGTTCAAATGTTGAAAGATTAAAAAGTAGCCACCCTTTGCCTTGAGGACAGCTTTGAGCCAATCAGTTGTATTGTGACAAGGGAGGGGTGGTATACAGAAAATAGCCCTATTTGGTAAAAGACTAAGTCCATATTATGGCAAGAACTGCTCAAATAAGCGAAGAGAAACGAAAGTACATCACTACTGACATGAAGGTCAGTCAATACAGAACATTTCATGGACTTTTAAAGTTTCTTCAACTGCAGTCGCAAAAAACATCAAGTGCTGTGATGAAACTGGCTCTCCTGAGGACCGCCCACAGGAAAGGAACACCCAGAGTTACCTCTGCTGCAGAGGATAAGTTCATTAGTTACCAGCCTCAGAAATTTCAGTCCAAATAAATGCTTCACAGATTTAAAGTAACAGACACATCTCAACATCAACTGTTCAGAAGAGACTGTGAATCAGGCCTTCATCGTCAAATTGATGCAAAGAAACCACTTCTAAAGGACACCAATAATAAGAAGAGACTTACCTGGGCCAAGAAACACGAGCAATGAACATTAGACCAGTAGAAATCTGTCCTTTGGTCTGATGAGTCCAAATTTGACATTTTTAGTTCCAACCTCTATGGCTTAGTGAGACGCAGAGTAGGTGAACGGATGTTCTCTGCATGTGTGGTTCCCACCGTGAAGCATGAAGGAGGAGGTATGGTGGTGTGGGGGTGCTTTTCTGGTGACACTGTCTGTGATTTCTTCAGAATTCGAGGCACACTTAACCAGCATGGCTACCACAGCATTCTGCAGCGATACTCCATCCCATCTGGTTTGGGTTTAGTGGGACTATCATTTGTTTTTCAACAGGACAATGACCCAACACACAGGACAATAGCCCTGTAAGGGCTATTTGACCAAGAAGGAAAAAGATGGAGTGCTGCATCAGATGACCTGGCCTCCACGATCACCCGCCCTCAACCCAATTGAGATGGTTTGGGATGAGTTGGACCGCAAAGTGAAGGAAAAGCAGCCAACAAGGCGTAGGGGTTGGTAATCTTCTCTAGTTGCGCCATGATTGGCTTAGTATTCTGTCACTCATGGGGACACTACTTCACTGCAAAATCTACAGGGAGAGCTAGAAAGTTCAAGCCAACTTCGGTGCTGCCATAGATTTACATTAGAAGTGCCCATCCAAGAAGGCTCAAGGTCATTGGCCACAATTTGAATTCGCGATTTGAATACATTTTATCTACCGTAGCTTTGCTTGGACTGATCATCATGTCAACATCATACTTTCAAAATCTTAGCTAGCAAGCTAGAAAATCAACATGGATCACGTCGACAATCTACTGGCAAATCATTTTCAATCCTAGTCATATGAAGAGAAAATATAGATAACATTTATCGGTGGTCATTAGCCACTTGACAAACATTACACAACAAGTTGGAAATCGCAAATTCAACAATGAGTGGTTTGGAAGGAATCAGTGGCTAACTGCAAGCGTTGCAAAGCAATGACTATTTTTCTTCCCCTGCTATTCATTGGAGTGGGTGTGTAGTCCAAGTCTGGGTTTAAGAGTCTATTTTCAAAGCTTAAAAGGATAAACATTCACCAGAAACAACATGGGCCAGAATAGGACGAATACATTGGCCATGATGTCGGTTCAGCATGATTTCTGTCACGTTCAAAACAAGTGGAAACTCAGAACTGGGAAATCTCAGACTTCAGTGAGTTAAAGACAACAGGGAACTCTGGGAAAAAAAATAGCTTCGACTGGAAAAATTCGTTTTGAATGGTCATCCAACTCGAAATTCCAAGTCAGGAACTCTGGTCTCTTTCTAAAGCTCCGACCTGAAGATCACTGACGTCATGATTCAACCTTGTTTTTTTCCAGAGTTCCCAGTTTATGGTGAAAGCACCATAAATCCAAAGAATGCCAGACTTTGATGACAATTTGCCCACAAGATGGACCGCCGCGCCACCTTACTGTTCAAGTGAGCACAACGGTAAGTCCAAATATGTATTGTATGCTGCTTCACAAATTATGTTATATGCCAGGGAAATATGTATACTGTATCTAAGAAAGTAATATTAAGTGTACAGTATGTTGTGTGGTAATCTGTTAGCGGTCCATGTGCGGCACCCAATAATTTGGTCCCTATCCCCCTCATCACTTAGCCTACTGTTCTGACTTGGTGGTGCACACGTAGCCTATAGCCTGTTTTAAAGAAATGTCATCTAATATTTTAAGAGCTTTCATTATATGCTCATATGCCCCCTTTATTTATCCTACGGCCCTGACTTGGTGTGCTGGGAGAATACTGTAAGAACAGCCCATGTTCTCAATTCTGTTGCTGTACATTTTGAAAGTGCTCAACAAACAGTTATATTGGCTACGTCCATCCTACCTCGCTCATTAATTTCTTAATCAAAATTAAGGATTGCCTCTGATCCGCTCGTCATCCCCTTATGCCATAGTTTGTACATCTCAATTGTCAGTAGAAACCACATGTGTTTAAGCAAGTCAGCCATATCAGTTATGTTTTTTTTTAAAGGGAGTAAAATTAGTCTGAATAACTGTTTTGCTGCCAGACAAGGCTCTGCTGATAGCCAGGTGCATCAGTGGTAAGGATTCACTCCACGGTGCTGAAAAGAAAGCTCTGTTATTGGGACAGCTTTCTGTAGGGCTTAGCAGTTTGTGGGCACCATTTGTCACCACTATAGTGCAACTAATGTATTGTTTAGTGTTGTGTTGTGGCTTTGCTGGCATGCGTCTAAAAAAAAAACATGTTGAGTTTGCCCCACCAAGATTCAAACGCTATAATCGGCAATGTGAATGAATGATACCACAACACGTGTTATGACGGGTTTCATAAAGGTGTTACGAATGCCTTATGTATACCCCCTTCAAGTATACCCCCTTCATTTGTTACTGTATTTTCTCATATCCTATGTAATACAAATGTAAAGATGTCAGAGGATATACTGCTGAGACAACCTGTAAAATATTGATGTTCTCATGCTTAATCAAAACCTGACTCAGGGCTCAAAATTCACATTCCAATGCACCTCAACAGGCTGAGTTATGATCCAGATGCCAGTAACAACTTTCCATTGAGGAGAGGAGGCATTAGTCATCTGTCATGAAGCTACATTTTTTGAAGCCAAAAGGGTTTTGTCTCCTCTGAAAGACTTTTCAGCTCATTCCTCAGACTCCACTGACATGAGTTATAGAGAACAGCTAGACTGCGTAAAAACAATTCTAAAAGGACCTTGATTTTTATCTTGTGTCCACTGCTAAAAGCCTGCAGCAATTTCACGTATTTTGAAGAATACGTACCTAAATATTATTGTAATATATTAGGAGACGCAGCAATACAGCAAAACAGGATGGTGTCAATTACAAAAGTTACCAAGGGACTGAAATAATAACATGGTCTCATTAGAATGTCAAAGTAGTGACATTTAACCTTTGCAGTTATACAGTATGTCACCTAAGATGACATGGTTGGGGACAGGTTAATGGATAGGGTTAGGGACATGTTAATGGATAGGGTTAGGGAATACAACCACTATGTTTAAATGTTACGCTCGTCGTTGGAAGGAGTAGACCAATGTGCAGCGTGGTAGGCGTACATCTTTCATTTATCGATGACACCGGAAAAACAACAAATACAAAACGAAATGCACAGTTCTGTAGGGCTGGAAAGCAACAGTAAAAAAACAAGATCTCACAAATTAAGGTGGAAAAAAGGCTGCCTAAGTATGATCCCCAATCAGAGACAACGATAGGCAGCTGCCTCTGATTGGGAACCATACCCGGCCAACAAAGAAATATACAACATAGTTTTGCCCACCCTGACCTAACCAAATAGAGAATAAAAGATCAGGTCATGACAGTATCCCCCCCCCCCCCCCAAAGGTGCGGATTCCGGCCGCAAACCTGAACCTATAGGGGAGGGTCCGGGTGGGCATCTACCCTCGGTGGCGGCTCTGGTGCGGGACGCAGACCCCGCTCTGCTAGTGGCTCCGTCAACTTCAGTGGCGCCTCTGGTGCGGGGATCGTCGCCAGGGAGCTCTGGACCATGAATCATCGCCGGAAGAATGGATGGATCATTGCCAGGGATTCCGGACCGTAGATCGTCGCAGAAGGCTCCAGGCTGGGATCCGTCGCTGGAGGCTCCGGGCCATGGATCATCACTGGAGTCCTCGGGCCATGGATCATCACTGGAGTCCTCGGGCCATGGATCATCACTGCAGGCTCCGGGCCATGGATCATCACTGGAGGTCTGGAGCGTTGAGCTGGCACCACGTCTCCTGGACAAAGGACAACCCTCGCAACGGCAAGTGCGGGGAGCTGGCACAGGACACACTGGGTTGTGAAGGCGCACCAGAGACACAGTGCGTAAGGCCGACGCAGAATATACTGGGCCATGGAGGCACACTGGAGGTCTGGATCGTAGAGCTGGCACAACGCGTCCTGGACAAAGGACTACCTTCGCACGGCAAGTGCGGGGAGCTGGCACAGGGCGCACTGGGCTGTGAAGGCGCACCGGAGACACAGTGCATAGAGCCGGCGCAGGATATCCTGGACCGAAGAGGCGCACTGGAGACCAGGCGTGCTGAGCCGGCACCACCCGTCCTGGACAGATGCCCATTTTTGCACGGAAAATGCGGGGAGCTGGCACAGAACGCACCGGGCTGTGGATGCGCATTGGAGACACAGTGCGTATCATCGCAAAACATGGTGCCTGACCTGTCACACGCTCCCCACGATGAGTACGGGGAGTTGGCTCTGGTTCAACCCCTGGCTCCGCTAACCACCCTGTGTGCCTCCCCTCCCAATTGTTTTTGGGGGGGGCTGCCTCTCGGGCTCCCGTCGTGGTTGCGAACCCCAGAGTCGTCGTTGATCCTCCTTCGCTGCCTCCGCCTGCTTCCATGGCAGGCTCTTGTCTCCCGCCATGATCTCCTACCATGTCCAGGAAGTCCTCCAATCCCTGCTCCTCCTGGCCACGCTGCTTGGTCTGTTTGTGGTGGGATCTTCTGTTACGATCGTTGGAAGGAGTAGTTCAAGGTGCAGTGTGGTAGGCGTACATCTTTCATTTATCGACGACACCGAAAAAACAACAAATATAAAACGAAACGCACAGTTCTGTTGGTCTGGAAAGCAACAGTACAAAACAATATCCCACAAACTAAGGTGGATAAAAGGCTGCCTAAGTATGATCCCCAATTAGAGACAACGATAGACAGCTGCCTCTGATTGGGACCCATACCTGGCCAACAAAGAAATAGACAACATAGATTGCCCACCCTAGTCACACCCTGACCTAACCAAATAGAGAATAAATATCTCTAAGGTCAGGGCGTGAAATTCAATGTTAACATTCTGACGTATTTCGAATGAGGTACAGTATGTGTGGAGTCAACCCTGTCAATAAAGTACTTCTTAATTGTTACAAAATATGAACAACTTAGCACATTGTGTGCGCCAATGTTATTGATAGAATTGGAAAGGGCGATGTTAATTGAGAGGACAATCTATACTTTTCATTCTGAAAGGCAGCAGTGTTTGGCCACTGAAATAGGCGGCATGACATTTCGTTTCAAGTCCATGACATTTGTAACGACTAGGTTGTACTTGATGTGGCTAGCAATAATGTAAGTTACTCAATAGTGATTGAGTGTAGCCATCCATTTGCTTTAAGGATAAAGAAGCAGTGTATTGAACTGAAAACCTAATTGCTGATGCCTGTAAAGAGATCAAAATCCAAGAAATGTCATGGCGTTATCGTCCAAAAGCATCTATTAGCCATGACGGTGTGTCTGTGTTTGTATAGAAACGACGTGGTGTTTTGTGGTCATTCACCTGTATCTGTCTGGTGTTCATAAAACTGTTATTAATCCAAAAAAACGTTATTTGTATCCTGACAGGCTTGATCTATTCAATTTGCTGATAAAGTGGTAAAAATTAGTCATATGATATTTTGGACAACAATCAAGTCTATACAAAGAAGGAGCTTTACACTGACAATCTTTTGAATTTGACCTAAGTGTATATTTAGTTTTGTATTGTAACATATCTTAATAATTACAATCTGTGTCCCTCTATCAGGCCAATTTCATAAGGCAATGGAAGGTTAAAGAATTGATAGTTTAGTCTGACTAAGATGGTTCTCTTACAGAAGTAGGCCAGAGAGTTGACACCAAAAGCATTACATTAAAAAGATTGGCAATAAGGTACTATATTGCGGCAATTTACACAGAGCTCATCTGGAAAATGGCTTAACCTTTGTTTCTGTTTCTATGATGACTAATGGACGTATTCGTTACAATCTGAATGAGAATGCACAGGAGGTGTGTGTGAAAAAGTGTTTGTGTGCATGTGTGTGCAGAAGTGCATGCATGTATTCAAGTGTCCATGTGTGTCTGTGTATATGCATGTGTGAATGCATGTGCATGCATGTGCGTGTATGCAGAGTTCGCCTGGCTTTATTAGCCCTTTTGAGATGATAGTGCCAGATTAAAATCTTGAATCAGCAGGTTAGGGCTAAAGAGAGTCGTAATGGCTTCTGGTGTACTTCTTAATTGCATCTGGGCAGAAAAAAACAAAGGGAGGCTCAAGCTTAGGTAGACACAGTGCAACTTATCAGACCACCTCTACTGGGAGCGTGCTTTAATCTCTTTATGGTCCTTAAAGACAGCCTAATGTTTTATTTCTTCCATTAAAATGACTCTTGAATCAAAAGCAGAAACTGCCTTTTAAGCTGGTGGAAGGAGTCAAACTGCGATAGAGAAAGCCACTGCACTATACCTGACACTGGGCGTGTTGTGTATTCCACAAAGCAAATCTGTGCAATGTAATGCAAATACACACTTTCTGACACGTGAAACAAGCACCCATCTCCAGTAGCAGCTGATTCAGTGTAGTATTCCGTCACGCATGCTGTGTTTCAGCAGCCCTCGCGAGCAGTAAGTTGTAAGTGTGTCATAAATTAGAGCCAAAGTCTTAAGTCAGCAGTCCTGCACGAGGAGATCTGGAGGACAAGTGTTCATTTCCTGAGTGATTCATAATGCTTAGATTGCATTATCTTGTATTGCATTTCCTTGTGTGACAGAATATATGCCCCACCCTTGGCCTTTGGATCTTTGATTTAGAAGTTATGTCTTTATTAAAAAGGTAAACGATGGAAACTGAGTGGTATTCTAAAACCATTATACAGTATACCGTAAAGACATTTTCTTTATAATTTCATGTTAGGTGTCAAAGACCAATAGAAACAATGTTAGCCTACAAACTGAATCTATTTTTCCCCCCAATATTTTATAGACTTTCCCTGACAATCATGTATTTTGTAAACTATGGAGGTGTAGGGTACTGGATATATGAACATGCACCATGGACTGGTTAGTATACAATTCTATGATACATCACCACACCAAACTCTCTCCACTATCAATGCTACTGTAAATTCAGGCTGTGATGTAATTTCTTATCTGGGCCATATCAAGGACCCTCCCAATGGATCAATAACACTAACAACCTAAGGGGAGATGAGGAGGGAGGCTTGCATGTTACATTTTAATGAAGACTATTACCAAATACATCTCCAACAGTATTTAATAAAGGTGAACTCAATTTAAGTTGTATAATAGCCCCTTCATCACATCCGCTGAATTGTATTGATTCCAGAGGATAGTTGATGGATTTTGATATTACGACGAGGCTCCTTACTGTCATGGAGGTTTGGACGTTTAGAAATCCCTCAGTCTGAAAATCCAACTATAATAAGAAAAGCTGTATTTTAAGGGTATTGAATAAATCATTATTAAATCACACGCTCAGGCTGTTTTGGAGTGTTGCCAAGTTTGTACATAGCAAGCCCTGATTATCTGGATATAAGACCAATAACTATACTGTATATCTGTAGTAGTATAGTAGGTATGTTTTGTTTCTCACAATGAGTATATATAGTCCTGCACTTAAGACAGTATGCATCTGTCTGCCTGTCTGTTTGGTCTATCCATCTGTATTGATACGCATGTCTCGGTGTTCCAAGTCTTACTGTGGCCGATGTTGTGGGTTTGACTGCAATAACTAATTCAATAAATCACTGTTGAATTATTTGCAGGCATGAGTAGAGGAAGCTCTTATACATAGCACAAATGAATGCTGCTCCTACAGTGCAGACACAGTAAATCAGTTCACTCAAGTTACTAAAACTACACTAATGGTGTTTCAGTACCTTTGTTTCAATTTCAGAATTTATTGACAGTGGGTTGTTTGAAGGTTCCTTTGCGAAGACTTTCAGACACTCATTTTTACACAGACAATTATTGAATATTACGCACTAAATAGTTTTGTCCTATGTTTATTTAACACAAAAGGCTCTAAGAGGTCTAATGATGTGATTAGATGTGGCGCTTCATAGTCAGGAACTTTAAATGGGTGGTGTATCACTGTAACAGAATAGCCAATTTAGCAGACCAATCATTATGTCAGCGCAGTCATTTGGTAAACATTACAAAGAATACAGTGAATTATAGATTGACATTTGATATCAGGAAATGCTATTAGACCCTTTAACCAGCAAGATTATCCTTTATCCTTCGGTATTGTGACTAATTAAAGGGATATTACACTAAAATCAAAGTTTGTCAGATTTATTTATTTTTCCTCAAAATGAGTCTTTTGATAAGTCCACAGCCTATGTCTTCTGTTTAGAAGATTCCTGAGTAGTCTCTCAGTCCCTGCCACTGAAAAACATCCCCATCCTGTCACCACCATTTTTACTTTATTTATTTAACCTTTATTTAACCAGGAAGGGCTCATTGAGATTTAAAATCTATTTTTCAAGAGTGTCCTGGCCAAGATAGGCAGCACCAAGTCATTACAAAAATGACAGACAAACAACATGAAAAACTACAAGTAATCTAGTAAAAACCATAGAATTCACAAGAGTATAACAAAATCAAAAACAGCAAATTAAAAACATTGACAGGTCAGGGAATCAAATCAAAATCAAATCAAATGTATTTATATAGACCTTCGTACATCAGTAGATATCTCAAAGTGCTGTACAGAAACCCAGCCTAAAACCCCAAACAGCAAGCAATGCAGGTGTAGAAGCACAGTGGCTAGGAAAAACTCCCTAGAAAGGCCAAAACCTAGGAAGAAACCTAGAGAGGTACCAGGCTATGAGGGGTTGCCAGTCCTCTTCTGGCTGTGCCGGGTGGAGATTATAACAGAACATGGCCAAGATGTTCAAATGTTCATAAATGACCAGCATGATCAAATAATAATAATCACAGTAGTTGTCAAGGGTGCAGCAAGTCAGCACATCAGGAGTAAATGTCTCATGTAAATCAGTCTCAAGATCATTCATCAGTGATTTAAAAATACAAAAATACAAAGTTCTTCCAGTTTAAAAGTATTTTGTAAGGTGTTCCAAGACGATGGTGCAGAGTACATAAAAGCCCTTTTACCAAATTCAGTTCGGACATTTGGAACAGTTAGCAGGATAAAGTACAGCGAACGAAGAGAGTACCCACCACATTTCTGAACAATAAAAATGCCTAAATAAAAAGGTAGTAAACCCAAAATGGCTTTGTAAATAAAAGTATACCAGTGCCTGAGCCTACGAGTGACTAGAGAAGGCCAGCCAACCCTGGTATACAAAGTGCAGTGGTGCGTAAGGGTTTTGCAGTTTAAAATAAATCTCAAAGTGCCATGGTAAAGGGTGTCAATTGATCTCAAACACTGAGCGTAAGCATTCATATATAAAATATTCCCATAGTCTAGTAAAGGCATAAATGTAGCTGAGGCATTATTCCTAAAATAAAATCCCAATTTCAGCTTCAATTTTTTTGTAAGTTGTTGAATATGCAATTTAAAAGAGAGGCCGTCATCAATTAGAAACCCAAGATATTTATTTGAGATTACAACCTCGATCTCCTTGCCCTGATGGGTAGTAATAGGTGCAAGGTTCAGAGGTCTATTTCTTGCTTTAGAAAACACCATTAGTTTAGTTTTGTCAGTATTGAGGATAAGCTTCAATTGACATGGTATGTTGAACAGTATAAAAAGCAGTTTGCAAGTTCTGGAAAGCTTTTGTAAGAGACGAGGCACAACAGTAAATAACAGTATCAACAGCATAAAAACTAAGTTGCGCATTTTTGATTTTTTTTGTCTAAATCATTTATATATATAGTGAATAAGAGAGGACCAAGTACAAAGTCTTGGGGCACACCATTAAAGACAGACAATTTAACAGACATAAGCCCATCAATTTGAGTGCACTGAGTTCTATCAGACAGATAGTTAGCAAACCATGCAACTGCATGCTCTGAAAGACCTACACTCGACAACCATGCTTCACCGTGGGGATGGTATTGGCCGGGTAATGAGAAGTGTCTGGTTTCCTCCAGACGTGACACTTGGCATTCAGGCCAGAGAGTTCAATCTTGGTTTCGTCAGACCAGAGAATCTTGTTTATCATGGTCTGAGAGTCTTTAAGTGCCTTTTGGCATACTCCAAGCGGGCTGTCATGTGCTTTTTACTATGGAGTGGCTTCCGTCTGGCCACTCTACCATAAAGGCCTGAATGGCGGAGTGCTGTAGAGATGGTTTTCCTTCTGGAAGATTCTCCACAGTGGATCCCTGGAACTCTGTCAGAGTGACCATCGGGATCTTGGTCACCTCCCTAACCAAGACCCTTCTCGCCCAATTGTTCAGCTCCAGGAAGAGTCTTGGTGGTTCCAAACATCTTCCATTTAAGTTTATGTTGGAGGCCACTGTGTTCTTCTGGACCTTCAATGCTGCAGAAATGTTTTGGTACCCTTCCCCAGATCTGTGCCTCGACACAATCCTGTCTCGGACATCTACGGACAATTCCTTCGACCTCATGGCTTGGTTTTTGCTCTGACATGCACTGTCAACTGTGGGACCATATATAGATAGGTGTGTGCCTTTCCAAATCATGTCCAATCAATTCAATTTACCACAGGTGGACTCCAATCAAGTTGTAGAAACATCCAGGTTTTCCTCAATGGAAACAGGATGCACCTGAGCTCAATTTCAAGTCTCTAAGCAAAGGGTCTGAATACTTATGTAAATAAGGTATTTCTGGTTTAGTTCGTGAGGTTGGATTTGTTTACAAAACGCGCTAACAAAAGTAGCTATTTGGACATAAATTATGGACAAAATAGAAGAAAAAAAACATTTGTTGTGGAACTGGGATTCCTGGGAGTGCATTCTGATGAATATCATCAAAGGTAAGTGAATATTTATAATGTTATTTCTGACTTCTGTTGACTGCACAATATGGCGGATATCTTTTTGGCTTGTTTTGTCTCTGAGCGCCGTACTCAGACTATTGCATGGTTTGCTTTTTCCGTAAAGCTTTTTTGAAATCTGACACAGCGGTTGCATTATGGAGAAGTTTATCTAAAGTTCCATTCAACATTTATTATGAGAATTTCTGTAAATTGATGTGGCTCTCTGCAAAATCACCGGATGTTTTTGGAACTACTGAACACAACGCGCCAATGTATACTTAGATTTTTTTATATAAATAGGAACTTTATCGAACAAAACATACATGTATAGTATAACATGAAGTCCTATGAGTGTCATCTGATGAAGATCATCAAAAGGTTAGTGATGAATTCTATCTCTATTTCTGATTTTTGTGATTCCTCTCTTTGGCTGGAAAAATGTCTGTGTTTTTCAGTGACTTGGCTCTGACCTAACATAATCGTTTGTGGTGCTTTCGCCGTAAAGCCTATTTGAAATCGGACACTGTGGTGGGATTAACAAGAAGTGTATCTTTAAAATGGTGTGAAATACTTCTATGTTTGAGGAATTTTGATTACGGGATTTCTGTTGTTTTGAATTTGGCGCCCTGCACTTTCATATCGATCCCATTAGTGGGATCTCAGCTCTAAGAAGTTGTTAATAGAAAATGACTCCAGTAAAAGTGAAAGTCACCCACTAAAATACTACTTGAGTAAAAGTCTAAAAGTATTTGGTTTTAAATATACTTAAGTATCAAAAGTAAATGTCATTGCTAAAATATACTTAAGTATAAAAATAAAAAAGTAAAAGTCAATTCCTTATATAAAGCAAACCAGACAGCAACATTTACTTTTTTACATTTGTAAATTTATGGTTAGCCAGGGGCACGCTCCAACACTCGGACTTAATTTACAAACAAAGCATGTGTTTAGTGTGTCCGCCAGATCAGAGGCAGTAGGGATGACCAGGGATGTGCTCTTGGTAAGTGTGTGAATTAGACAATTTTCCTGACCTGCTAAGCATTCAAAATGTAATGAGTACTTTTGGGTGTCAGGGAAAATGTATGGAATAAAAAGTACATTCACTTCATTACATTCCTAAAGAAAATTAAGTAAAAGTACTTTACACCACTGGGGAGAATTGATAAACTCATAATAATAAGTGATAAGTATGACTATTAGGCATAGGCAAAAGATCTTGATGAAATGTCATTTGAAATGTTTGGAGTGCCCTTCATGGTTCTAAAAGGACAGCGCCAGCATCGCACAATGATGTTAAAAAAGTTGAACCAACTTGTGGTGCTGAAGGATAGTTCTGTGCATTTGGCCAGTTCAGGAACAAACCTGGTATAGCTATTTGTAGGCTATAGCCTAATGTAAATACAAATACATACAGTTGAAGTCGGAACTTCAACTATATGTATAACAAACTGTAGTTTTGGCAAGTCTGTTAGGACATTATTTCACTTATAATTCACTGTATCACAATTCCAGGGGGGCAAAAGTTTACATACACTAAGTTGATTGTGCCTTTAAACAATTGGAAAATTCCAGAAAATTAAGTCATGGCTTTAGAAGCTTCTGATTGACATAATTTGAGTCAATTGGCGGTGTACCTGTGGATGTATTTCAAGTTCTACCAACAAATGCAGTGCCACTTTGCTTGACATCACGAGGAAATCAAAAGAAATCAGCCAAGACCTCAGAAAAATTATTGTAGACCTCCACAAGTTTGGTTCATTCTTGGCAGCAATTTCCAAACGCCTGAAGGTACCATGTTCATCTGTACAAACAGTAATGTGCAAGTATAAACACCATGGGACCACTCAGCAGTCATACCACTCAGGAAAGAGACGCGTTCTGTCTTCTAGAGATGAATGTACTTTGGTGCGAAAAGGACAAATCAACAGCAAAGGACCTTGTGAAGATGCTGGAGGAAACAGGTACAAAAGTATCTATATCCACAGTAAAACGAGTCCTATATCGACAAAACCTGAAAGGCCGCTCAGCAAGGAAGATGCCACTGCTCCAAAACCGCCATAAAAAAGCCAGACTACGGTTTGCAACTGCACATGGGGACAAAGATCGTACTTTTTGGAGAAATGTCCTCTGGTCTGATGAAACAAAAATAGAACTGTTTGGCCATAATGACCATCGTTATGTTTGTAGGAAAAAGGGGGAGGCTTGCAAGCCGAAGAACTCCATCCCAACCGTGAGGCACGGGGGTGGCAGCATCATGTTGTGGGGGTGCTTTGCTGCAGGAGGGACTGGTGGACTTCCCAAAATAGATGGCTTCATGAGGAGGGAAAATTATGTGGATATATTGAAGCAACATTTCAAGACATCAGTCAGGAAGTTAAAGCTTGGTCGCAAATGGGTCTTCCAAATGGAAAATGACCCCAAGCATACTTCCAGTGTTGTGGCAAAATGGCTTGAGGACAACAAAGTCAAATCAAATCAAATCAAATTTGATTTGTCACATACACATGGTTAGCAGATGTTAATGCGAGTGTAGCGAAATGCTTGTAGTCAAGGTATTGGAGTGGCCATCACAAAGCCCTGACCTCAATCCTATAGAAAATTTGTGGGCAGAACTGAAAATGCATGTGTGAGCAAGGAGGCCTTACAAACCTGACTCAGTTACACCAGCTCTGTCAGGAGGAATGGGCCAAAATTCACCCAACTTATTGTGGGAAGTTTGTGGAAGGCTACCCGAAACATTTGACCCAAGTTAAACAATTTAAAGGCAATGCTACCAAATATTAATTGAGTGTATGTACACTTCTGACCCACTGAGAATGTAATGGAAGAAATAAAAGCTGAAATAAATCATTGTCTCTACTATTATTCTGACATTAACATTCTTAAAATAAAGTGGTGATCCTAACTGACCTAAGACAGGGAATTTTTACTAGGATTAAATGTCATGAATTGGGAAAAACTGAGTTTAAATATATTTGGCTAAGGTGTATGTAAACTTCTGACTTCAACTGTATAGCTGTATATCGTTGTACTGTTTGCAAGGAGAGCTTTATTGCGAGTAGGCATTTAGTTGTATTGTGTAGCTTTGTTTATCATAAATAAAACTTTGATTTGATTAGCTTGAACACATGGTTACAATATACCCTATTACAAAATAAAAGAAAACAGAGAGGTGAACTATCTTTTCATATAATACATTTTCATAGATTAAACATGCTATCAAATCAATTAGTGAACACAAATCATTACTATGAACAATTGCAGGAAATTCATTTAGAACAACCATATGTTTTGTTGTGGTGTATTCATGCATGTCAATAAATTATAACCTAAGTGCATTATTACCTCCAACTTGGCCCAATTAACATTTCCAATCGCCCACCCTGACATACCAAACTAGAATGGGCCCTGTGTCTCAACAAATAGCCAATGTATGCCAAATATCCCAAGCAGGGCTACAGTAAGTTCCAGAGAGGGACACTTTGGTTTGGGTGTCCTCAGCAGTGGTGTCTCCGTAACCAAGTGGTCAGATATTGTTCTGGGTTCCACTGTTTAAGAATGTGTTTAAGAGGGTCCGTGGAGTTTTATGAACAGACACAGTGAATTATGATTTATTTTTTCTCAACATTCTGATTGGCCGAAGTGGTCAAGCCTCCGCAGTGCATACATGTAGCCTATATAGGTCATCATTCTCCCCACCGCCAGAGAAGACATGGAAGAAACTAGCATTTACCTACCTCTAGGCTGCTATACATATTTATTTAGTTCGTCATATCGTTTTTCCATTGAATTTGAGCTAATTAAATATAATTTATTTAGAATGTATCAGAATTCATTTTCCAGGAATAGTTTTACCAGCTCTGTGTATTCTCAAATTGAAAAAAAGGTGAGGGAGCGCCGCTCCTCCGCACTCTGGCAGCACTACACCCCTGCACTCGAGATGTGCAACACTGTCTAGTCTAGAATTAGATTCCTTCTACTGGAGTTTCAAAATTCTGTAAATGGGAGTTCCTCCTCTTTGTGTATCATCCCTAATCTTATATAGTGTGCTAATAAACTCCTCGTTGGTAATTCCAAAAGGTCAAATGTACAATATTATGCTCAAACAAAGGATATGAGGAAATATAGTTTGGTGAAAATAAAAATGTATACATTTGTCCAGGATAATAATTAATGAGAACAAAATTATTTTTTCAAGAAATTATTTTGAAGCTTCAAATGCTTTATTTTCTTTGCAAATCATCAAATGACAATAAAACGTTAAGTTTTTTCACATTTTTATATTGATAAATTAAGACAGTTCAAAGATCTGTAAGGTATTGATGATATTAATATTCTTCAAAATTAAGGGAAATATTGCATTATATTTCACATTCATAGAAAAGAAATACAGGCAATGACTGCTACTGTTATCAGTAGCACTCATACAAAACTTCAGTCAAAGAATTATGCTAATATATCTGACCTGAGTCTTTGAATTCAGATTCAGATGATGGTGCATGGAAGGTTGTTCAGATGGATTGAATCACGAAACATTTCAATTAGATGATATGATTGACAGCTCAATTGGCATTAGTCTGTGATCCTTGTCTTGATTGGTTTTGGTTATGATCAGCTTGTTGTGGGTGACGTAGTATGTACAGTATGTAAACTCAGCAAAAAAAGAAATGTCCTCTCACTGTCAACCGCGTTTATATTCAGCAAACATAACATGTGTAAATATTTGTATAAACATAAGACTCAACAACTGAGACATAAACTGAACAAGTTCCACAGACATGTGACTAACAGAAATGGAATAATGTGTCCCTGAACAAAGGGGGGGGGGGGGGGGGGGGGGGGGGGTCCAAATCAAAAGTAACAGTCAGTATCTGGTGTGGCCACCAGCTGCATTAAGTACTGCAGAGCATCTCCTTCTCATGGACTGCACCAGATTTGCCAGTTCTTGCTGTAAGATGTTACCCCACTCTTCCACCAAGGCATCTGCAAGTTCCCAGACATTTCTGGGGGGAATGGCCCTCACCCTCCTATTCAACAGGTCCTAGACATGCTCAATGGGATTGTGATCCGGGCTCTTTGCTGGCCATGGCAGAACACTGACATTCCTGTCTTGCAGGAAATCACGCACAGAATGAGCAGTATGGCTGGTGGCATTGTCATGCTGAAGGGTCATGTCAGGATGAGCCTGCAGGAAGGGTACCACATGAGGAAGGAGGATGTATTCCCTGTAATGCACAGCCTTTGAGATTCCCTGCAATGACAACAAGCTCAGTCCGATGATGCTGTGACACACCGCCCCAGACCATGACGGACCCTCCACCTCCAAAATCAATCCCGCTCCAGAGTACAGGCCTCAGTGCAGCGCTCATTCCTTCGACGATAAACTCGAATCCGACTATCACCCCTGGTGAGAGAAAAACGCGACTCGTCAGTGAAGAGCACTTTTTGCCAGTCCCGTCTGGTCCAGCGACAGTGGGTTTGTGCCCATTGGTGGCATTGTTGCCGGTGAGGTCTGGTGAGGACCTGCCAACAGGCCTACAAGCCCTCAGTCCAGCCTCTCTTAGCCTATTGCGGACAGTCTGAGCACTGATGGAGGGATTGTGTGTTCCTGGTGTAACTCGGGCAGTTATTGTTGCCATCCTGTACCTGTTCCGCAGGTGTGATGTTTGGATGTTCCGAACCTGTGCAGGAGTAGTTACACGTGGTCTGCCACTGCGAGGACAATCAGCTGTCCATCCTGTCTCCCTGTAGCGCTGGCTTAGGAGTCTCACAGTACAGACATTGCAATTTATTGCCTTGGCCACTTCTGCAGTCTTCATTCCTCCTTGCAGCATGCCTAAGGCACGTTCACGCAGATGAGCAGGGACCCTGGACATCTTTCTTTGATGTTTTTCAGAGTCAGTAGAAAGGCCTCTTTAGTGTCCTAAGTGTTCATAACTATGACCTTAATTGCCTACAGTCTGTAAGCTGTTTATGTCTTAACGACCGTTCCACAGGTGCATGTTCATTAGTTGTTTATGGTTCATTGAGCAAGCATGGGAAACAGTGTTTAAACCCTTTACAATGAAGATCTGTGAAGTTATTTGGATTTTTATGAATTATCTTTGAAAGACAGGGTCCTGAAAAAGAGACGTTTCTTTTTTTGCTGAGTTTATGTATGCATGTTTTTCTGCAGGGAGACAGAAAATGCAAATAATAACAAGCAATAATTATAGTACATGACTGCATAATTAAGTTATTAACAGCTTTAATATTAATAAATTACAATAGAAATCCACAATTATTCAGCATATCATATCAATATACAAATCAAGCTATGCAAATATGGCAACAAGATAACAATATTAATAATGTCAAAAGTGTGATGCAATAACATGTGGTGGGATAGGCCAGAACTTGAGCAGGCTAAATTGTTAGTGGCTATTTAGCGTAGCATATAGCATGTGGGGCAAGCATCGAATAAAATATAAAGCTCATAAAGCTGGTTGGCAAACAAACCTGCAGTATTATCTCCAAAACAGGCCTTAATTGGCTTTTTTTTAAACTAGTGCACAAACTGTGCAAACCATGACGTGTTAATTAACAACTACATGTAGCATCAAGAAAACTGATCAATTAATTGAAATGGCTGTTTGACTTGGACTATAAGCAAAGAGTGACCATTAGCAGCCAAAATGCTCCACAAAACAAATGTTCTTGTCGAATGAATGAATTTCCTTCTTTGTTAAATTCCCCAGTTTCTGTGTTGTTTTGGGTTTGTATTTGTATGTTTGTGTATATGTTTCAGGATGGCTTCCTGGATTCCAAGCAGCTGATTGGTCGGCCCCATTGCAGTTTGGAGCTCTGACCCTCCCCCTTTTACTTTCTTTGCTTTGGTTCCGTCCAGAACCCCCCCCCCACATTTACCATGGTAATGAAATAAATTCCCTGTGAACGGTAATATTCTCTGCCTCTGTCTTCCTTACCCCCACCTACAATACCATACCTCTTTCACTCCACAGGGAGTTGAGTTGTAGCGGGATGTTGCGTTCCCTCCACCAAGAGGCGTACGTAACATTCTTCAACGTGGTAACATTTTTGTACTCACGTTATCATTGACGCATACTTTTTGGATTTGTTTTGGAGTGTTTCACCTGAGCTTTATACATGCTCTTTCCTGTCTACGTTTGTGAAGGCCCTGAATACAGGGGAGGCAAACTTGCCTGTTTTTATACTTGACCATAGAGTTTGCTAAAGGGCACACCTGACACAAATGACCTCTCTCCACCTCCATGCCCCAGACTTGGGGAATTCTGAACAGTACGGCAGCACAATCCTTGAAGTTCACATTTTGCCTTTAATCGAAACAATTGTCTCCTGATATGGGGGCCCAAATTCTTCACAGAATGTTTGGTTGAGTGGGTATTATTCCAAATAGATTTGCCATCTTAATGCCCAAAAGTCATGGGTTAAATTCCTGCTTCAACTGTCCAACTTTCACTCCTTCTGTGTCCTGTTTCTATTATGTCTAAGCAAAGCCCAGAAAAAAATAAATGTGTAATTCTTATTGAGATTTTTGTTGATTTAATATATTTTGCTTAAGTCTGTTTTATTGAGTCCATGTTGTCTACTAATCTCAAGTCTGAATCGGGCCCCATGTGCTGAACGTAAGAAGGGTGGTTCAGCATAAGAGTTTAGTCCTGAAGACTGGCTGAGTGGACTAATGCAATGTTTTGACAAGCATGAGACCCGGATTCACAACCACCTTCTCACGTTATGACCCAATTTTGTACGTTACCCCTGTTATAACTTACATAACCGTAAACATTAACTGTCACGCCCTGACCTTAGAGAGCCTTTTTATTTCTCTATTTGGTTAGGTCAGGGTGTGATTTGGGTGGGCATTCTAGTTTGTCTATTTCTTTGTTGGCCGGGTATGGTTCCCAATCAGAGGCAGCTGTCTATCGTTGTCTCTGATTGGGGATCATACTTAGGCAGCCCTTTTTCCCACCTTCAGTTGTGGGATCTTGTTTGTCTGTAGTTGCTTTTTGCACTGCATATAGCTTTACGTTCGTTTTCTTATTTAGTTTGTTTTTCGGTGTCCTTTTGAATAAAGAAAAAATGTAGGCCTACCACGCTGCACCTTGGTCTCATTCTAACGATGGACGTAACATTAACCCTATAATTAGTGTCATTGTCTACCCTATGAAAATAATTACATTCCCAGTGTCTTCTTTAAAATGTTAATTAAAATATTGTCTGACATTCAGCAGTAATCAATATTTACACTATAAACCATTGGCATTTCAAAACCATTTGATGGTATGAGAGACAGTCTGCCAAAACATGCCGTTTGTGTGCAAAACATGCACTGAAACACCAGCAATGGTTTTCACAAGACTCTTAAAAACGTCAATATTCAGATTTAGGACTAAGGTGTTTCAGAGTACTTCCATTCTGTTTTAAATTCAATTGAGTGTATTAAAACATTTACATTTACGTACCCTCCAGACACCAGATCTCAGCTTAGGTGCACTACTTTTCACGGTTTCACTACGCAATGATGGTGTTTTGAGTCTTTCTACTTTAACAGTGTACAAGAAAGTAGTAATGTGTTTCTCTGTGACATAGAATTGGTGAGCCGAGATGTCTCCATTTGGAATCATAATAGTTTTATTTTATTGCTAAAGGAACGTTGTGAACCATAAATCATAATGCCTGCATGCACCAGGAAAATACAGGAGTAATGTAACATGCAATAAGTAATTCAAGTTATAATGTCTATCTAAACTTTGCTATTCAAGTAAGTCAGGAGCTAAATCTGTGGCAAGTCATTACAAACTTTCAACCCTAGCATCTTCCTGTTTCCATATGACCTTAAAGTGATGAGTTTGGAAGACTATTATTTAGATACCATTAGATAACTTCATAATCATAATCCTGCAGGGACTTTACACAAGTAAACCATTCCAATTATTCCTGCATTTAGCCTGGCAACCAAGAACAAGAGCTAGGATGGATTGAACTCTACAGTTTGTAATGAAGTCTGGCAGTGTGGGGTGGCGGGCAGCGGCTGGCTGCCAGAGACGTGACAGTGTTAAATGAGGAAAGCTGTCAGGATGGCGTGGAGTTATTGCTGTCCACCAAGGGCCAGAACGGGCGCCCTTCACACATTAGCCAACCCCGGCGCTAATGGACTTTCCTAGGTGGATGTCTCTGTAACCGGGTTAACAAAAATATTGTTATTCCTCGCAGTGGCGAAACACAGCATCATGGGACATTGTGCAAAAACAACCAGTGTTGCTGTAATGGACAATTACATCAGATAGTGTTACATGGTACCAGCTGTAGACAGTAGATGCTGTATAGTGTAAAACGTCTCATAATAGGATGATGAGTTTTACCATCAACCACTGGAGACAGTGTTGTTTTGCCCCTTTCGCTCTCCCTCTCTTTCCATCATGCCCTTGTTCTGTTCAATATGTTGAAATGCTCATGTGTCACATGAAGACGTTATGATCTTTGACGTGTGTTTTACCCATTCGAAATGGCCAGTCCCTTGTTGAAATGACAAGGTCAGCTTCACTGCCCATCTACAGGTTGGTTTAAGTTTTGGAGCACAAGTCAGCTAATAGCTGTTATGAGGTGATTGCGTGTACAGCAATAGTTTATTCCAGGGTTTGGATTCATTTCTGTATTCAACTTTGATTCAAGTCCCGCTCCATAAAATGTCCTTCTGTTTGATTCTTCATCAGGATGCTCTGTTGCAGGACACCCATTAATTTCCACTTTGCAATAAAATCGCCACTTTCCAACTGGAAAAACTTTCTTGACTTCTTATATAATATTGAGCTTTAACAGTCTAGGCTACCACGCAGAAGACTCATTATAGCTATTTATATCGATCAAAGCCATATGCCACCAGAAAATGAACAAAAAAAAAAGTGTGCAATTTTAATATTGATGCATGACTCATTTATGTAAAGAACAAGCAGTAGCCATAATGATTCATTTCAAAGTAACTTTCGTAGATGCTTGCATATTGAACTTGATAATGATGAATGTCGTGAGAGATAGCAGAGATGAGGGACCAATCTCGGAGAGGTGTAATTTACGGACTTAACAAACGTGTCATTAGTCATCCAAAGCGCTTTCTCCTTTCCTGTGAAAAAAATAAATTTCCGCTTCTTATTTGATTTGCCCAGATCAATGGATGGGATTATATTGTTTTTTACAGGACTTTGTGCCGCCAAGAGGTTTTCAATTAACTAATGTGGAGATTACCATCAATCTCTGAACCGAAGGCCATTCCCATCCTCCCCAATTTGCCTGGGCCTGGAGGTAACTGGGAATCTTTGATGAGCTTTCCACCTCCCTGACAGACACCTCGACATCCGAAGACTGACACCCATTTCCTCCCATATCCTCCCATAATGCATCCTGTCATCCTCCCTCGGGGAAGGTATTATTGTGGTCTCCCAGCTGTCGATGGGTGATGCTATTAATTTCCTGAGCAAAGATTAGCTTAAGTCTACAGAAATAGTTTTGCATCATTTAAAGAACTTCAGTATTTCATTTTCTCATTACATCTATTATGCTCACTGTCGAGCCTGTAACTCCAGTATAAAAGTATAACTCTAGACAGCCATACAGTTGGAGCTCTTGTACTGGACATGTATTTGTTGCAGATGGTTCATTTTTGTTCTCAAAATAACACCCTATATAGTGCACTACTTTTGAACAGAGTAGTATCTTGTGAGAATTTGACCAAAAGTAGTGCCCTATTAGCGAAATAGGGTGCCATTTCAGACACAGACCAGAATGCAGCTATTCTCTCTGTGTTGTCTATGCTGACAGTATTACAGTGTTCTGGTCTATTCCCACAGGTACAGTATGTGTGAAGGGTCATTCTATTTGTGTTACAGTATTATGGTCTTAGCTGAAGATCCCTGGAGTCCTCCATTGTCTTGGATTCACCTACTTCATACTGTCTCTGATGCAGACTTTCTGGGGCCAGAGAGAGATCTCACTGAGCTGGGAGAGACACTGACTTAGTCAGGTTCATTTTCATCTGTAATTAGACACTGGAAAGCAACCTTATATGACCATAGTGTAGCTGGGTGCCAAGCACAGGTTTATGCAATATATAACCCCAGGCAAACTAGGGTGCTACTCATAAATAACATCCTGCCGACTACGCCAAGTTTAACATGACAATTATATGAATTTTGCTTGATCTTAACTATAGGATTGCTCGTGGAACCCTGTGGTCTTGTATTGGCCAGAGTGGATGTTCATTATTCTCTTGGAGACACAATGGCTGCGTCTCCCCTTTTTTCTGCCCATGCCTAACAGCCCCACGTAAGTCAAATATACCTGAACACACTCAACAGGCTTTTTAGTTTATCATGTGATTATCACCATAAAAGTCATGATTGATGATGACTATGTCATGTGTCAAGTCCAATAAACAATTATATTCTCTATACAATGCCATGGAATTTGGATGTGTGACTCTGTCCTAATATGGACACCGTATGAATTCTTTTTAAACCAAGGAGAGATAATAAATACAATAATTTTGAACACTTCTACATGCTGTGGTGATGTGATAATAGGGCCATTAAACTGGGGTGATGCTGCGACTGTGGCTGTAGCTCAGCTTGTGTTAGTGTGCCGCATGTGTTGCGCTTGCTAGCTGGTGTTATGAGCCACTGTGATTTATGGTTCTGTGGTGGACGCTTCAGAGGGCATAATTAGCCAATCTCAGTCTGTCATGTGCAATAAGAGGAGGCAAGGCAGAGGATCCATCTTCTTCTCTCTCCCTCATCCCTGTCTCTCCCTCATCCCTGTCTCTCCCTTCGCTGTGCTTCACACCTATTCCTCCTTTTCAGTTTTTCTGTGATCTTCTCTCCTCTGTGCTTGACCCTGCCTGGCACTGTTATGATACTAAGGCAGCTTAGTATGTTTCAGTAAATGTAGATTATCAGAGCGAATAAAGACCATTTCAATTGTCCTTGTCTTTCTCATAAACATGCACACATGTGTTGGGATTTGATTTGGATGTGACAAAAACCTCATACATCTGCACATTGATCTGGTTCTGGCACTTACTGTATGCATTCTGAAAGCATTCAGACCCTTTCCCTTTTTCCACATTTTGTTACGTTACAGCCTTATTCTAAAATGTATTAAATAAACGTTTTCCCTCATCAATCTACACACAATACCCCATAATAACAAAGCAAAAACAAGTTCCTAGACAGGATTGTGTCGAGGCATAGATCTGGGGAAGGGGACCAAAACATTTCTGCAGCATTAAAGGTCCCCAAGTACACAGTGGCCTCCATCATTCTTAAATGGAGTAATTTAGGAACCACCTAGACTTTTCCTAGAGCTGGCAATAATGAGCAATCGGGGGACAGGGCCTTGGTCAGGAAGTTGAGCAAGAACCCGATGGTCACTCTGACAGAGCTCCAGCACGGTGGTGGAAGCATCATGCTGTGGGGATGTTTTTCAGAAACAGGGACTTGGAGACTAGTCAGGATTGAGGGAAGATGAATGGAGCAAAGTACAGAGAGATCCTTGATGAAAATCTTCTCCAGAGTGCTCAGCACCTCAGATTGAGGCGAAGGTTCACCTTCCAACAGGAAAACGACCCTAAGCACACAGCCAATACAATGCAGGAGTGGCTTCATGTCACGTTCTGACCATAGAGAGTCCTTATTTTCTATGGTAGAGTAGGTCAGGGCGTGACTGGGGGGTTAGTCTATTTTATTATTTCTATGTGGGTTCTAGGTTTGTTTTTCTATGTTGGTGATTGTGTATGATTCCCAATTAGAGGCAGCAAGCGGGTAATCGTTGTCTCTAATTGGGGATCATATTTAAGTAACTGTTTTTCCCACCTGTGTTTTATGGGATATTGTTTAGTGCACGTAGCATCTCTGTAGTCATGGTTTGTTGTTAGTTTATTGTTTATTTGTTTTTGTCTTTGCTAAGTTTCACTTTCTAATAAATAATGTGGAACTCAACATCCGCTGTGCCTTGGTCCGACATTTATTCCAACGAACGTGACACTTCAGGGGAAGTCTCTGAATGTCCTTGAGTGGCCCAGCCAGAGCCCGGACTTGAACCTGATCTAACATCTCTGGAGAGACCGGAAAATAGCTGTGTAGCGACGCTCCACATCCAAACTGACAGAGCTTGAGAGGATCTGCAGAGAAGAATGTGAGAAACTCCCCAAATGCAGATTTGCCAAGTTTGTAGCGTCATACCCAAGAAGACTCGAGGCTGTAATCTCTGCCAAAGGTGCTTCAACAAAGTACTCTGAATACTTATGTAAATGTGATATTTCCATTTTCTTTTCTATAAAATGTGCAAACATTTCTAAAAACCTGTTTTTGCTTTGTCGTTATCGGGTATTGTGAGCAGATTGATGGGGGGTAACAATTGAATCCATTTTAGAATAAGGCTGAAACGTAACAAAATGTGGAAAAAGTGAAGGTGTCTAAATACTTTCCGAATGCACTGTAGCTCCATTCTTCTGTGTTTTATTTGATTCCTCTTGCGTTACTATTTTATTGCTATTTTTGAAGTCTGCCTCATTAGGAAGGGCTCATAAGCAAGCATTTCAAATTGGATTTGATTTGTTTGGCAGTAGAAGTCGAATCTAGAATTTTTGCATCCAATACAGGTTATTTGGGTGCTGTGGGGGGGGGGGGGGGGTTGGAATACTGGCCTGTATCCTAACTGTACTGGAGGGGCAGTCAGGTTATTAGCTAAATCTGGTGCAATTGTTGTACATGGTCCCTGACAAATAAAGAAATAACATCTACCATTGACAAACATGCAGGGTAAGGAATATTACAGTTTCTCTTTCCCATATGTGATATAGTATTTAACATTTGAACACTTATTTTTAAGTCCGTAAACGATAAAGAGAGAAACTAATAGGGAATCTAATAGAAAGCACTTTATTACACAGTAAATTCAACATTAGATAGATTATTTCACATTAGTGAAATTCTCTTAACATTAACCTGCTCCATATGAAATGGCTTGCTTGTTATTTCTTCTCATGTTGTACATGCAGGCAATGTATCATCCTACCCAGCCCTTTGACCCAGAGAGGGTTCTGGATCACAGGGCGGCTGCTGAGTGGAGGACGGCTCATAACGATGGCTGGAAAGGCAGAGAATGGAATGGCATCAAACACATGGAAACCATGTGTTTGATGTATTTGATATCATTCCACTAATTCCGTTCCAGCCATTACAACAAACCCGTCCTCTCCAATTAAGGTGCCACGTTGGGATGCAAGTTAGCAACATTTTACCTCAATATTTTTGTACCGTTTTACCAGATGAATATATTTGTACCTCAATCTTCACTTAAGAAAAGGCCAAAGGTTTCACATCCATCTTATGCATGTGTTTAAGATATTTCAAGACTTAATATAAGATACAGTGTGGAAATCATGTAAACTCGCACTTAGAAACAAACTTGATTTCAGCCTTTTATTTCGTTTCAGTTTTTCATTTTGGTCTCTCAATTAATTTAAGTTTTTAATGATTTCTCCCTGCATCATGACACGAAGGTTGAGTCATTAGTCTACTAAAATGGAGGTTGGCTCAGGGAGATTTACCGCCTCATGTCTGCACAACTGCTCTACTTTATTGACACAGAATGTCGTCTGAAGGTGAGGACGGAGCTTTGGAGTCTTTAGGGTGAGAGCCTTTAAAACAGCTCACGCACTTTGATGGCGACAGCGTCCTGTTAAACCATTTTCACAGTGGTAAGTTGCCATGCGAAAGTAGCTCAATTCCCTGTATGCGGTTAGCGCTGAGCCCTTCAGTCAGCGAGTCTTAAATGACACGCCAGGTGTCCTCTCCCCTCGTCTGTGTTTGCCCATGCTAATGTCCTCAGCTGAGACATATTCATCATCACCAAATTAATCAGAGCTCGCCGTTGCCTTCCATGCCACATCTGGCATCATGGGAATATGAGAAATATCTATATACTATCTTTAATGGCTCATTCATCCCCCTCCTCTCCCCTGTAACTATTCCCCAGGTCGTTGCTGCAAATGAGAATGTGTTCTCAGTCAACTTACCTGGTAAAATAACGGATAAATAAAATGGATAGGACTAACATCCATACCTCCTGTTGAAGATCCCGTAGGGCTGCATGTGCACGCACACATTGCTTTATGCTCATGGATTGAGAGATGCGATTTATGATATTATGCTTCTGACCAGATTCTATTTAGATCATTTATTCCATTTTTATGGATTGATTGGTTTTTAATCAAATTAAACTAAATACAAACTTATTACAAAGATTCATCGGCAATGGGTTTATGTTGAGAACACACCTGGCTTGAATGCAATACAATTTCCTTGAAACTTCCATGATGTTTATTAAGCATTACATTTGGGAGCAGTATAATGGTGAGTGGACATTCCCCCTTTCTCATTATATTGGATCTTTTTCCAGCTCCTGTGAAATGTTTGAATGTAAGTAAAATCTCCATAGCCTAAGTTGCCTTGTCTGTATTATACACCCACGGGGAGCAATTATGGTGTCTGTACAGATGTCGGATCTTAATTGGACCCTTTTTCGTCGTAGGAGGAGAATAATCCTGCAGCAGGAGGATTTGAATATCTGAAGAAATATTTTGAAACGCTGTCACGGGGCAGCTGGAAATGGTGTTTGTATACAATGTAGTATCGTACCTACACCGTACCTTATGTAGGCTATGTGCATGCTACAGCGCATCTCGTGTGAATTCTTATATGGATTATGCAGTGCATTCAGGGATGTTTTTCAGCAGTAGGGACTGGGAGACTAGTCAGGATTGAGGGAAAGATGAATGGAGAAGAGTACAGAGAAATCCTTAATGAAAACCTGCTCCAGAGCGCTCAGGACCTCAGACTGGTGCAAAGGTTCACCTTCCAATACAACAACAACCCTAAGCACACAGCCAAGACAATGCAGTAGTGGCTTTGGGACAGTCTCTGAATGTCCTTGAGTGGCCCAGCCAGAGCCTGGACTTGAACCTGATTGAACTTCTCTGAAGAGACCTGAAAATAGCTGTGCAGCAACGCTCCCCATCTAACCTGACAGAGTTTGAGAGGATCTGCAGAGACGAATGGGAGAAACTCCCCAAATACAGGTGTGCCAAGCTTGTACAGTAGCCTCATACCCAAGAAGACTCGATGCTGTAATCACTGCCAAAGGTGCTTCAACAAAGTACTGAGTAAAGGGTCTGAATATTTATGTAAATGTGATATTTCAAAAAAATATATAAATTTATTATAAAAAATAAATAAAAATAAATCCTGTTTTTGCTTTTTCATTGTGGGATATTGTGTGTAGATTGAACAAAAAACAAATTAAAACCATTTTAGAGTAAGGCTGCAACGTAACAAAGTGTGGAAAAGGTCAAGGGGTCTGAATACTTTCCGAATGCACTGTAAGTATCTTCTGTTCCAGAGGGTAGTCTCTTTCTCTCAGTTCTTGTGTGTCTCTCATGTGTGGTTTCAAAATGTACAAATCCTGCATATGAATTACATTGAGCTCCAACATCATGACAAAGAGCTCATGTTCTCCTCTCCGTTTACATTGCTCTGCTGAAGTGTACAATTATACCATTCCCTAAGACTCAATACATAGTAGCAGTAGTCCAAACACACAGATCTTGGTTTTATGCTAGGCCTACAGTATAAACCAGTGTTCCCGCACTATTCAAAGACAGTATTGTGTTGACATTTGTCCTTTAAATCATATTGTTAGCTAACATCAATTTTATCTACCAATCATGAAGTCCAAGATAAGCTAAATGCCTGGACCAGAATTGAAGTACACTCGTGGTATTGATGTAAAGATAAGTCATTATGAAATAAATGTGATTCTTACATACTTGGGGGATCATTTAGTGGTAATGTTAATGTTTTGGTGGGACAGTGCTCAATGTGGGTGGTCTCAAAATATAAAGGGGCACAAGCTGTCCACTATTTCATTTGGGGGG
Source organism: Oncorhynchus mykiss (assembly GCF_013265735.2). Classification (NCBI taxonomy): domain Eukaryota; kingdom Metazoa; phylum Chordata; class Actinopteri; order Salmoniformes; family Salmonidae; genus Oncorhynchus; species Oncorhynchus mykiss. The sequence goes on along the minus strand of NC_048587.1, from coordinate 12,469,226 downwards.
GGGGGGGGGTGTGGTCTGTCCCATGGGGAAAACAAAGCTAAGTGTTATATGAAATTCAGACCCCTCTTTGCATCTGTTCGCCAACAAAGGGAAGACCTTCCACTCAAACGAGATTGACAAATCCCATGTAGTGATTTTATGTTTAGCCTAATCATGTGGACTATGTTAATTATGTCAAGTATAGGGAAACGTGCATGCTGCAGAGCTGTCAGAGTTGCACTGCATTGGCTGTAGTGAGAGGCTCCATGATAGTGGGAGGGAAGGTACCTTGAGTTCCAGGACCCTGTGTCCAGGGGTGGTGATGGAGAGGTTTTAGCTGGATCAGAAACCCTTTGAAGTCTCACTACAGCAAGGAAAAACAAGGAACCAAAACAGACTTGAGGCCTCTTTAAAAACTGTTGGAGGAGGACTTTGCCTTGTTATAGAGTTTTATTAAGTCTTATTAAGTTTTATTCCAAACATTCAAATTTGTGTGGGTTCGATTTTCCATTAAATCATAATTCCTTTTATGTTGACAGATCTATTTGATAGAATATATTATGTTAACGTGTAGCCATTCTTTAGAGAATTTTCTAGAACAAAACAGACCCTAATTTCGGTACAATGATACCTTATTAAAAGCAGCTTGTATAAATGGGATTAAGATGCACCTCCCTATAAAAAAGGGAATGTATTTGTGTGTTCTGTGAACCAGTTCAACATCAGAGGTCCCATCAGGGGCATTTAAACGTTGTTATTATCCTCAACACCTATGACAAATCTTGTCCATTATGTTTCTTGTGTTGAATCTTATTAACTACTATTGTAAGGGAGAGTGGCTTGGGGGAAGCAAAAATAAATTAGATTTCATGTTGCTCTTCCCAGAGGCGCAAGGTGATAGAGTAAACCTTCAAGTAAAAACATTATCAGCCTGTTTGTTCTATTTTGATATTTCTATCACACGGTTTACCAGTCAGCAATAGCAGCATGAAAATATTAGGCTAAAATACTCTTTACTGTATGCTGTTGTTATGTTTGAGGTGTCCCATAGAACAGGCAGTTAACCCGCAGTTCCCCGGGTGCCGAAGATGTGGGTGCCGATTAAGGCAGCTCAGAGGGGTTGTGTTAAATGTGGAAGACACATTTCAGTTGAATGCATTCAGTTGTACAACTGACTAGGTATCCCCCTTTCCCGTGGCAGACAGATGTATGAAATCGAGCACACAGCCATGCAATCGCCATAGACAAACATTGGCAGTAGAATCGCCTTACTGAAGAGCTCAGTGACTTTCAATGTGGCACCGTCATAGGATGCCAGTTCATCAAATGTATGCCCTGCTAGAGCTGCCCGTCAACTGTAAGTGCTGTTATTGTGAAGTGGAAACGTCTAGGAGCAACAACGGCTCAGCCGCAAAGTGGTAGGCCACACAAGCTCACAGAACGGGACCGACGGGTGCTAAAGAATGTAGCATGTAAAAATCATCTGTCCTCGGTTGCAACACTGTCTCTGGAAGCAACGTCAGCACAATAACTTTTTGTTGGGAGCTTCATGAAATGGAGCCATTGGACTCTGCAGCAATGAACACGTATTCTCTGTACTGATGAATCAGTTTGGAGAAGGCCCTTTCCTGTTTCAGCATGACAATGTCCCTGTGCACAAAGGGAGGTCCATACAGAAGTGGTTTGTCGAGATCGGTGTGGAAGAACTTGACTGGCTTGCACAGAGCCCTGACCTCAACTCCATTGAACACTTTTGGGATGAATTGAAATGCAGACTGCGAGCCATGCCTAATCAAATCAAATCAAATGTTTTATTTGTCACATACACATGGTTAGCAGATGTTAATGCGAGTGTAGCGAAATGCTTGTAATCACCCAACATCAACAATCACCCAACATCAGTGCGCTACCTCACTAATGCTCTTGTGGCTGAATGGTAATGCTCTTGTGGCTGAATGGAAGCAGGTCCCGCAGCAATGTTCCAACATTTAGTGGAAAGCTTTCCCAGAAGAGTGGAGGCTGTTAAAGCAGCAAAGGGGAGACCAACTCCATATTAATGCCCATGATTTTGGAATGAGATGTTGGACGAGCAGGTGTCCACATACTTTTGGTCATGTAGATCTGTTTGCTCATGTCAGAAAAGTTGAGGGTGTAATGCTTGTTCTGTAGAGGTGTCCCTCCTGCCTTCATTTTCTCTTAAGTGTTTCTGAGATACGAACATGCTACAAACAAAGTCACTACATTTGTCGATGATTACCTTTTTATTGGAATTCTAGCCCGTCTTACTTATAGTCACGTGGATCAGTGTTAAGTGTCTTTTCCCACATGGCTAGTGAAATGAGTCAGACTGATTGACCAGCTGTTATTGTCGACTCGTCTGATAAGACGTGACCTTCTAGGAGAGGTTTGAAGCTGTCCTTGAACAGCCTCTTGTATCAGAAATGTGCTCTTGACATTAGTGGATAGCTCTGCCTGGCAGAGTAAGGAGCTAATTGATGCAGCCAGACAACCACAGAGTGTTTCATACAAACCTATAATACTCATGGACCAGAGACAGTGTTATATACAGTACAGACTCAGCTTCAGGCAGAACAGTAACACAGTTGGTGTCCGAAACCTCATGTTTTTTTTTACTTAAAATATAATAATGTCCTCTTTTAATTGCGAATGAGAATTGTGCCTATTCTTTCTGATTCACAGACTCAGCTCCAGACAGACAGTTGACCACTAGGAGGGACAGACAGAATTCAGGTTTCAGTAATGTTGTTGTGGCATGTTTTCTGTCTGACTGACGGTGCCTTGATATTCCGGGGCGACCATGCATCCTCATCCCAATAAACAGCAGCCAGAGTTAATTAAAGCTCAATGATAAAGGCTGGGGACTGAGAGATTGAAATTGAGCGATTGCCCCACATACCAGCCCGTCACACATCCTGCTTGCGTGCATAGCCTGGAGACTCAATCTAGCCACAGCCAGGCTATTTCCACACCATCGATTCTGTCATCCATACAAATGATGGATATCCACCTAACAAGCATGTGTGGGTTCGAATCTACAGGGTTTCTTACAGGAATGCAAAAGCCCAACACATTTTTTAAAATAAAGCTAGTCATATACTGTAGGTAAATAAATAGATAATGCTATAAAAGTGTGTATTGATATATGACATAAACAAATATGCATATACAGTGTATAAGAATTTCTAGGACCGAAGCATTCTCCTTCTAGACTAACAGTGGATTCACCATGAGCTGGGAGAGATCCAACTATGGCTCTTTCTTCCAGTTGGTTTACAGTTCTGTATTTCATGTGGGCATCTGGGCGAGACCTGGGGGACCTTGTTGATCGGAGGCTTAGATAATCGGTTAATCTGCCTGACTCGCTTGATTCTGTTGGCCCACGTTTTAGAAGGCCCAATACTACTGGCTTTATCGCCTGCATCGATTTGAAATCTGTTTCATTTCCACCCTCAGGGAATCTCCGCAGCCATCCTTTCTAAGTGCACACGAGACAAAGGATTTATACTTGTCAATAAAAACCTTTGGTAAGTGCTTCCTGACCCTCTAAATCCAGCCAATTTTCCTCACAAAAGAAAGGATGAGTTTCCAGCAGGCACAAATCAAGGCCTGCTAAAACATGCGTTTACTTACCTTTAACGACAGATACGAATGTAAATAATCACCTCGGCTGTCAGGGAGTGTGAGGCAAGCCTGTCAAGATCACTCTTCTTTACAGCCAAGAGAAAAACAGGCTTTTTTACACTCCCTCCCTACCCACCATCGTGGCAGGAAAACTGTTCCTTCACTGGCACACTGTAAAAGGTTTTTACCTGGAATCAAAAAGAGTTCTCCTACAAGGACAGCTGAAGAACCGTTTATGGTTCTAGGTAGCCCTCCCTTTTCTAAGAGTGTAGAGGGACAATATGGGGTTCAGGGGACAATGTCACTATGGGAAAGTCACACATAACTCACACAGAGCTCACTGTATTCCCACAGAGTATATCCCATCAAATGCTATTTAATGAACATTTCAATCACTGTAATGATTTTGCATGAAAGTACAACAACAGCTACAGTATATACACTATGTGGACACCCCTTCAAATTAGTGGATTCAGCTATTTCAGGCACACCCGTTGCTGACAGGTGAATAAAATGCAATCTCCACAGACAAACATTGCCAGTAGAATGGCCTGTACTGAAGAGCTCAATGACTTTCAACGTGGCACCCTCATAGGATGCCACCTTTCCAACAAGTCAGATCGTCAAATTTCTGCCCTGCAAGAGCTGCCCCGGTCAACTGTACAGTAAGTGCTGCTATTGTGAAGTGGAAATGTCTAGGAGCAACAGCGACTCAGCCGCAAAGTAGTAGGCCACACAAGCTCACAGAACGGGACCACCGAGTGCCGAAGTGCCTAAAAATGATCTTTCATCAGTTGCAACACTCACTAACGAGTTCCAAACGGCCTCTGGAAGCAACATCAGCACAATAACTGTTCCTCGGGAGCTTCATGAAATGGATTTCCATGACCGATCAGCCATACACAAGCCTAAAACCACCATGTGCTATGCCAAGAGGCGGCTGGAGTGGTGTAAAGCTCACTTCCATTGGACTCTGGAGCAGTGAATCACATTTCACCATCTGGCAATCTGACGAACAAATCTGGGTTTAGAGGATGCCAGGAGAACGCTACCGGCCTGAATGCATAGTGCCAACTGTAAAGTTTGGTGGAGGAGACATAATGGTCTGGGATCTTTTTTATTGTTCGGTCTAGGCCCCTTGGTTCCAATGAAGGGAAATCTTAGCGCTACAGCATTCAATTACATTCTAGACGATTCTGTGCTTCCAACTTTGGGGCAACAGTTTGGGGAAGGCCCTTTTCTGTTTCAGCATAACAATGTCCCCATGCACAAAGCAAGATCCATACAGAAATTGTTTGTCGAGATCAGTGTGGAAGAACTTGACTGGCCTACACAGAGCCCTGACATCAAACCAATCACACACCTTTTGGATGAATTGGAACGCCGACTACGACGCAGGCCTAATCGCCCAACATGAGTGCCCGATCTTATTAATGCTCTTGTGGCTGAATGGAAGCAAGTCCCTGCAGCAATGTTCCAACATCTAGTGGAAAGCCTTCCCAAAATAGTGGATGGAGGCTGTTATAGCAGCAAAGGAGGGACCAATTCTATATTAATGCCCATGTTTTTGGAACGAGATGTTTGACGAGCAGGTGTCCACATACTTTTGGTCATGTTTTGTATGTTATAGTGGTTATATTTCTTCCACACTTACAATACATGTAATTTGAATATAAGTCATTTTCATGTCATGTCAGACAGAGTAGAAATTAACCTCTGATATGTAAGCAGAATCTCCCATGATTCTCCCATAGGATCTTCTTCTCTATAGCCATGTTCATGCTTAGCCATTATACCTACCCTGGTTTTATAGACAGTTCATCATGTGCAGGTTATTGAGCTCTTGAGTATGAGTCCCTGCCGGAATATCTCAAAGTAATTAACTCCCAGCCTTAGTGTATTTTTTGGCCCTTCTTCAGATGAGATAAAAGATGCCTACTGCTGCTGCAAGGATCTGGGATGTGGCCATTTTACATTAGATGATATTACATCAAACATTCTTGCACTTAGGAACAGACAGGGACATGACTCGCTGGCATGGCTCCATGGGGCGCGTGCCAAGGATCCACTACTAACACTAATGCATCATAGTAGCCTACCATACTGTAGCTCGGCATCAGCAGCAAAATCTATTATTTATTTATATGGCTGCTCAGTGTTGTTTACGCTTTGTTGTTCGCACTTTGTACTGGTCACCCAAACTGTTAATCACAAGTGCCGAGCTTCCCCATGGAAAAGTGTACACATAGTGCACTCCTCATACATACAGTGGAGTCGGGAAAGTGTTCCCGACCCATTGACTTTTTCCACATTTTGTTATGTTACGGCCTCATTCTAAAATGGATTAAATAAAAAAACATTCCTCGTCAATCTACACACAATAACCCCTAATGACAACATTAAAACATTATCTTTGGTCTTCTTTGTTGCCCTCTGATAAATGCCCTCCTTGCCTGGTCTGTGAGTTGTGGTGGGCGGCCCTCTCTTGGCAGGTTGGTTGTGGTGCCATATTCTTCCCATGTTTTCATAATGCATTTAATGGTGCTCCGTAGGATGTTTAAAGTTTCAGTTTTTTTTTTATAACTCAACCCTGATCTTTACTTCTCCACAACTTTGTCCCTGACCTGTTTGGAGAGCTCCTTGGTCTTCGTGGTGCCCCTTGCTTAGTGGTGTTGCAGACTCTTGGGCCTTTCAGAACAGCCAGGTGTATATATACTGAGATCATTTGACAGATCATGTAACACTTATATTGCACACAGTTGGACTTTATTGAACTAATTATGTGACTTCTGAAGGTAATTGGCTGCACCGGATCTTATTGAGGGGCTTCATAGCAAAGGCGGTGAATACATATGCACACACCACTTTTCACTTTTTTATTTTTTAGATTTATAAAAAAAATATATATATATATATTTTTTTTTTTTTCATTTTTTTTTTTTTCATTTCACTTCACCAATTTGGACTAGTTTGTGTATGTCCATTACATGAAACCCCCAAAAAAATCTATTTAAATTGCAGGTTGCAATGCAACAAAATAGGAAAAACGTCAAGGGGGATGAATACTTTTACAAGGCACTGTTTTCAAACCCTTTGCAATGAGACTTGAAATTGAGCTCAGGTGCACCCTGTTTCCATTGATCATCCTTGAGATGTTTCTACAACTTGATTGGAGTCCACCTGGGGTAAATTCAATTGATTGGACATGATTTGGAAACGCGCACACACCTGTCTATATAAAGGCCCACAGTTGACAGTGCATGTCAGAGCAAAAACCAAGCCATGAGGTTGAAGGAATTGTCCGTAGATGTCCAAGACAGCAGTGTGTCGAGGCACAGATCTGGGGGAAAGGTACCAAAAAATGTCTGCAGCATTGAAGATCCCCAAGAACACAGTGGCCTCCATCATTCTTAAATGGAAGAAGTTAGGAACCACCAAGACTCTTCCTGGAGCTGGCCGTCTGGCCAAACTGAGCAATCGGGGGAGAAGGGCCATGGCCAGGGAGGTGACCAACATCCCAACAGTCACTTTGACAGAGCTCCAGAATTCCTCTGTGGAGATGGGAGAACCTTCTAGGGGGACAACCATCTCTGCAGCACTCCACCAATCAGCCCTTTATGTTAGAGTTTCCAGATGGAAGCCACTCCTCAGTAAAAGGCACATGACAGCTCGCTTGGAGTTTGCCAAAAGCCACCTAAAGGACTCAGACCATGAGAAACAAAATTCTCTGGTCTGATGAAACCAAGATTGAACTCTCTGGCCTGAACTCCAAGTGTCACATCTGGAGGAAACCTGGCACCATCCTTACAGTGATCCTTGATGAAAACCTGCTCCAGAGTGCTCAGAACCTCGGACTGGGGCCGAAGGTTCCCCTTCCAACATGACAACAACCCTAAGCACACAGCCAAGACAACGCAGTAGTGGCTTCGGGACAAGTCTATGAATGTATTTGAGTGAACCAGCCAGAGCCCGGACTTGAACCTGATCGAACATCTTTGGAGAGACCTGAAAATGACTGTCCCCATCCAACCTGACAGAGCTCAAAAGGATCTGCAGAGAAGAATGTGAGAAACTCCCCAAGAACAGGTGTGCCAAGCTTGTAGCGTCATACCCCAGAAGACTTGAGGCTGTAGTTGCTGCAAAAGTTGCTACTCAACAAAGTGCTGAGTATAGGGTTTGAATACTTATGTAAATGGTTGTTTTATTTTTTTATACATTTGCAAGAATATCTAAAAGCCTGTTTTTGCTTTGTCATTATGGGGTATTGTGTGTAGATTGATGAGAGGGAGAACATGTATTTAATACATTTTAGAATAAGGCTGTAACGTGACAAAAAGGGAAACTCTGAGTGCACTGTATACAGGTACAGTGCCTTGCGAAAGTATTCGGCCCCCTTGAACTTTGCGACCTTTTGCCACATTTCAGGCTTCAAACATAAAGATATAAAACTGTATTTTTTTGTGAAGAATCAACAACAAGTGGGACACAATCATGAAGTGGAACGACATTTATTGGATATTTCAAACTTTTTTAACAAATCAAAAACTGAAAAATTGGGCGTGCAAAATTATTCAGCCCCCTTAAGTTAATACTTTGTAGCGCCACCTTTTGCTGCGATTACAGCTGTAAGTCGCTTGGGGTATGTCTCTATCAGTTTTGCACATCGAGAAACTGAAATTTTTTCCCATTCCTCCTTGCAAAACAGCTCGAGCTCAGTGAGGTTGGATGGAGAGCATTTGTGAACAGCAGTTTTCAGTTCTTTCCACAGATTCTCGATTGGATTCAGGTCTGGACTTTGACTTGGCCATTCTAACACCTGGATATGTTTATTTTTGAACCATTCCATTGTAGATTTTGCTTTATGTTTTGGATCATTGTCTTGTTGGAAGACAAATCTCCGTCCCAGTCTCAGGTCTTTTGCAGACTCCATCAGGTTTTCTTCCAGAATGGTCCTGTATTTGGCTCCATCCATCTTCCCATCAATTTGAACCATCTTCCCTGTCCCTGCTGAAGAAAAGCAGGCCCAAACCATGATGCTGCCACCACCATGTTTGACAGTGGGGATGGTGTGTTCAGTGTGTTCAGCTGTGTTGCTTTTACGCCAAACATAACGTTTTGCAATGTTGCCAAAAAGTTCAATTTTGGTTTCATCTGACCAGAGCACCTTCTTCCACATGTTTGGTGTGTCTCCCAGGTGGCTTGTGGCAAACTTTAAACAACACTTTTTATGGATATCTTTAAGAAATTGCTTTCTTCTTGCCACTCTTCCATAAAGGCCAGATTTGTGCAATATACGACTGATTGTTGTCCTATGGACAGAGTCTCCCACCTCAGCTGTAGATCTCTGCAGTTCATCCAGAGTGATCATGGGCCTCTTGGCTGCATCTCTGATCAGTCTTCTCCTTGTATGAGCTGAAAGTTTAGAGGGACGGCCAGGTCTTGGTAGATTTGCAGTGGTCTGATACTCCTTCCATTTCAATATTATCGCTTGCACAGTGCTCCTTGGGATGATTAAAGCTTGGGAAATCTTTTTGTATCCAAATCCGGCTTTAAACTTCTTCACAACAGTATCTCGGACCTGCCTGGTGTGTTCCTTGTTCTTCATGATGCTCTCTGCGCTTTTAACGGACCTCTGAGACTATCACAGTGCAGGTGCATTTATACGGAGACTTGATTACAAACAGGTGGATTGTATTTATCATCATTAGTCATTTAGGTCAACATTGGATCATTCAGAGATCCTCACTGAACTTCTGGAGAGAGTTTGCTGCACTGAAATTAAAGGGTCTGAATAATTTTGCACGCCCAATTTTTCAGTTTTTGATTTGTTAAAAAAGTTTGAAATATCCAATAAATGTCGTTCCACTTCATGATTGTGTCCCACTTGTTGTTGAGTCTTCACAAAAAAATACAGTTTTATATCTTTATGTTTGAAGCCTGAAATGTGGCAAGAGGTCGCAAAGTTCAAGGGGGCCGAATACTTTCGCAAGGCACTGTAACTGCCTAAATAAAGGAAACACCAACATGAAGTGTCTTAATAGGGTGACCACGAGCCAGAACAGCTGCATTGCACCTTGGCATAGATTCTAACACACAGCAGGTAGTTGTCACCTAGTCAGCTCAGAGATTCGAAGCAGCAACCTTTTGGTTATTGGCCAAACTCTTAACCGCAAAGGCTACCTGTTGTCCCTTGTTTTAAAACATCTACAAGTGTATGGAACTCTATTGGAGGGATGTGACACCATTCTTCCACAAGAAATTCCATAATTTGGTGTTTTGTTGTTGATGGTGGTGGGAAACGCTGTCTCAGGCACCACTCCAGAATCTCCTATATAAGCATTTCGCTACACCAACAATAACATCTTCAAAATATGTGTATGCGACCAATAAAATTTGATTTGGTAAGTGTTAAATTGGGTTTAGATCTGGTGACTGAGACACACACACACCCTTAATTAAAACCCCCATATGCTCCTTTGAGACCCCTCTTCAAAGTCACTGAGATCTCTTCTAGCCATGGCACCCAAAATAATGGGCAACTGGACATTTTTATACATGATCCTAAGCATGATGGGATGTTAATTGTTTAATTAACTCAGGAATCACACCTGTGTGGAAGCACCTGCTTCTAGGAGGACGTTGTGTCATGTCATTGGAGGAGTGGGTGAGTGACTGACTTTTTCTCCTCATATCGGAAGAGTAATGGGGTTCCTTAATAAATAAAAACACAAATAAATACAAGTAGCACAATAAAGTGAATTTGTGTTGTGCATTTATATACAGGGAGCTCCAAAATTATTGGGACAGTGACAATTTTGTTGTTGTTTTGGATCTGTACTCCAGTACTTTCGATGAGGTTAAAGTGCAGTTTGTCAGCTTTAATTTGAGGGTATTTTTATTCATGTCGGGTGAATTGTTTCGAGGTTACAGCACTTTTTGTACATAGTCCCCCCATTTTAGGGGTCCAAATGTATTGGAACAAATTCACTTAGTGTAAATCAAATCAAATTTTATTTGTCACATACACGTGGTTAGCACATGTTATTGCGAGTGTAGCGAAATGATTATGCTTCTAGATCAGACAGTGCAGCAGTATCTAACAGGTAATATGGAACAGTTCCACAACAAAACCTAATATCTAACAAATTCCACAACAAAACCAAATACATCCAATCTAGTAAAATATTAAAGTGTATTAAAGTCATAAAAAGTTATGTTGACCCATATTCATAGCACTCAATGACCACATCAAGCTTTTTTGTTGGATGCATTTCCTGTTTGTTTTAGTTGTGTTTCAGATTATTTTGTGCCCAATAGAAATGAATGATAATGTATTTTGTCATTATGGAGTCACTTTTACTGTAAATAAGAATAGAATGTTTCTAGACACTTCTACATTAATGTGGATGCTACCATGACTACGGATAATCCTGAATGAATCGTGAATAATGATGAGTGAGAAAGTTACAAAGGAATAAATATCATACCCCGTTGGCCACTCTCTCCTGTGGTACTACATCCTCTTCGGCTGGGAGATGCGCTTTACGGACAGCCACTGTAAGGGGCTGTTCCAGAGCCTGTGGGCCACCTCTCTCTGGGTCACACTCCTGCTCTAGAGGAAGAAGTTATTTCTCAAAATCTAACAGCAACACAATCCCACTCCTTTCATCCACTGTCTGCTTTCATTCTGAGCCATTGTTGTGGGAATTATTGCAAATGCTCGATTTATTGTTTTACTGTAAAGTGTGTTGTGATTTTAAATTAACATTAAAGTTTGATTTGACAGTATATACGTGGATTATTATTTTATATGTGTAATGAATTACATTGTGTTCAATGGTATATTGTATGTGGTATAACCACACAATAGTCTCTTCTTGATAATGGTATGAAATCTGGCCTTATGCTTACAGCTCAATTACTCAAAAACGGGAGTTGTATTGAAAGCAGATGTTTGATTTACTGTCTTGTATGGACACCCCGGGATGTTTTATTTGGTGTCAGTTGTGTTAGGCACTGAATATAGTGATTAAATCAAATATACTGAGGTGGTACTTAACAAATTAGAGCCAGCGATTCCCCAACACCAGGGTAGCTATTATGAGTCTGTTGCCATGGCCACTCCACCTCTCTTAGGTGGAGTGTGTGTACCATCTGCTCTCCAAGTGACAACACTTTAATGGGGGTCAAGATTGACAGCTCACTAAGGAGTGTCATTAGGAACAACACCTCTTGCACTCATATTAATGCAAAATCTGGGCAATAACACATCCACTCAATTTTCCCACTGATATCAAAGCTGCTCAAAATGTCCCAGAAATAAAACTAATTTCAATTCGTATTTCAATACATTTCTGCAAAGTTGTTTGTGGAGTTATATCAGTTGGCCCAGCACACGCAATAATTAAGCTTTTAGAACTAGGCCTACATTGTTCCAAGCACTCAGCAATAACTATATTGTAAGGGTCGGTTAGCTAAATAGAATTTGAATGATTGATTGATGTTGTCTTGTGGAATTCCTATGTTCCATCTCTGTATTACTGAGATACTAAAGGGAATCTGTCATGATAAGATTTAATCTCCCTTCCTGGGAGGACCATTCTCAATCATCTCTGGGTAATTGCTCACTAAAACAATTATTTCACGATGTAAGTTTCTGTAAATTAGCATGAAAAAGTACTGCAATTATTTAATATACGTAATGTAATCATTTGCATCTTGAATAGCTGTTAATTTTCATTCTGTAATTTTCATATTTCAGTGTTTAAAGCATGTTATCTTCTTGTAATAAAATAATGCAATATTTTCCATCTCTAAGTTCTTAAATAGCAGTAACGATATGGTGTAACATGGTGTAGTGGTTTTGGTCATTTGTGTTTGGTTCAAATCCCAGGAGAAGCATCCTGCCTTCTTGAACGAAGGACAACACTGTAATTTCCGTGTAAAGTACACTACCTACCCACTGGGCACAGAAGTCAGTTCAACGTCTAGTTTTGATTTACATTTTGTTGAGTTGTCATCTAACGTGAATTTAATGTGAAATAGACAAAACATTTCACCATATCATTTGATTTAGGCTGAAAGTTGGGTAAAAAAAAAATCTATTTATGACTTTTTCCAAATCCAATCAGTTTTCCACACTGATTCAACGTCATCACATTAAATTAATTTGTTGAAATGACATGAAAACAATGTTGATTCAACCAGTTTTTGCCCAGTGGGTGGTGCCTAGCTGTAGAAATGTAGTACTCGCAAAACACCAGTCTCAACGTCAACAGTGAAAAGGCGACTCCGGGATAGTGGCCTTCTAGGCAGAGTTCCTCTGTCCAGTGTCTGTATTATTTTGCCCATTTTAATATTTTATTTTTATTGGCCAGGCTGAGATATGTATTTTTCTTTGCAACTCTTCACTGTTGACATTGAGACTGGTGTTTTGCGGGTACTATTTAATGAAGCTGCCAATTGAGGACTTGTGAGGCGTCTGTTTGTCAAACTAGACACTCTAATGTACTTGTCCTCTTGCTAAGTTGTGCACCGGGGCCTCCCACTACTCTTTCTATTCTGGTTAGAGCCAGTTTGCGCTGTTCTGTGAAGGGAGTTGAACACAGCGTTGTACGAGATCATCAATTTCTTGGCAATTTCTCACATGGAATAGCCTTAATTTCTCATGACAAGAATATAGTGACGAGTTTCAGAAGAAAGGTCTTTGTTTCTGACCATTTTGAGCCTGTAATCGAACCCACAAATGATGATGCTCCAGATACTCAACCAGTCTAAAGAAGGCCAGTTTTATTGCTTCTTTAATCAGTACAACAGTTTTCAGCTGTGCTAACATAATTGCAGAAGGGTTTTCTAATGATCAATCAGCCTTTTAAAATGATAAACTTGGATTAGCTAACACAACGTTCCATTGGAACACAGGAGTGATGGTTGCTTATAATGGGCCTCTGTACGCCTATGTAGATATTCCATATAAAATCTGCTGTTTCCAGCTACAATCGTCATTTACAACATTAACAATGTCTACACTGTATTTCTGATCAATTTAATGTTATTTTAATGGACAAAATGTGTTTTTCTTTCAAAAACAAGGACATTTCTAACTGAACCCAAACCTTTGAACGGTAGTGTACTTATACAGTATTGTACAAATGCCAATATCTCCTAAGGCACATGCCTTTCTATGAAACTGATCTGATGCTATACTAACTCTCCAGAAAGTAAAACCTCGGATAACGTTGTGGTTCCACATGTCATGAGATCGATGCCGCAGTTCCTTGTTTCCATATTGATTCACATCGACCATATGTCTCTGGATACCTATAGTCTGACATATGGTAACTTTAGCTTTGTTAATACGTTCTAATGGCAATGAGCCACATTCGCTTCTATATAATTGTCCCCTGATATAGTAATATTACCCTTTCTTTCTTTGAATTATTATTATTATTTTTTTACAGAACATTGTTTAGATGTATTTAAAGTAGTATTTGCGGTACAGGCAATATGGACAGGGATGGTGAACAGTTGTCTGGCTGAAAACCAGAGGTTACTGCAATGTTAGGGTGGGTGACACATTGCATGGGAAAGTTAACAGAAATACACTGTCAGAGAGATCCCGAAACACATCCGACACATCTCTGGTTCAACAAACAGGCACTCTGAACCAACCGACATGATACATAAGACGTGGACTTTATTCCCTGAACTGAGTGAGCTAGTCAGTTAATTAAAAAACACATAGGCCTGCAGCTAAAAAGCTTGTTGCATAAAATCATATTTTTTATATATATACATATACAAGGCACTTGTCATCTCCCGTCTGGACTACTGCAACAACCCCTGCAATTTATCCAGAATGCTGCAGCCCGCATGATTTTCAACCTTCCCATGTTTTCACATGCCACCTCTCTCCTCCGCACACTCCATTGGCTTCCAGTTGAAGCTTTCATCCACTACAAGACCATGGTGCTTGTCTACAGAGCAGTAAAGAGGAACTGTCCCTCCCTACTTTCCAGCTATAATCAAACCCTACACCCCAACCCAAGCACTCTGTTCTGCCACCTCTGGTCTCTTGGCCCTCCCACCCCATCAGGATAGCAGCTCCCACTGAGCACAGTCCAAGCTCTTCTCTGTCCTGTTCTTACCAAATAGGACTATCCTCTGTATACCACCCTTACCATGTCACAACACAACTGATTGGCTCAAACGCATTAAAAAGAAGGAAGCAAATTCCACAAATGAACTTTTAACAAGGCACACATGTTAATTCAAATGCATTCCAGGTGACTACCTCATGAAGATAGTTGAGAGAATGACAAGAGTGTGCAAAGCTTCATCAAGGCAAAGGGTGGCTACTTTGAAGAATCTTAAATCTAAAATATATTTGTATTTTGTTTACGACATGTGTTATTTCATAGTTTTGATGTCTTCACTATTATTCTACTGACTGTAAAATGGCAGGTTTGGGTTTTTCCAGTGGGTCAAAATCACATTTCTACAGGTGTATGCCAAGACAATATTACATTTCTATTAATGATACACTACATGACCAAAAGTAAGAGGACACCTGCTCATCGAACATCTCATTGCAAAATCATGGGCATTAATATGGAGTTGGGCCCCCCTTTGCTGCCATAACAGCCTCCACTCGTCTGGGAAGGCTTTCCACTAAATTGTTGCGGGGACTTGCTTCCATTCAGCCACAAGAGCATTAGTGAGGTCGGGCACTGACGTTGGGCAATTAGGCCTGGGTCGTAGTCGACGTTCCAATTCATCCGAAAGGTGTTCGATGGGGTTGAGGTCAGGGCTCTGTGCAGGCAAGTCAAGTTCTTCCACACCGATTTCAACAAACCATTTCCGTATGGACCTCTCTTTATGCACAGGGGCATTGTCAGCAAAGTTGGAAGCACAGAATCATCTAGGTTTCCATTGTATGCTGTAGCATTAAGATTTCCCTTCACTGGAACTAAGGGTTCTATACCGAACCATGAAAAGCAGCACCAGACCATTTTTCCTACTCCACCAAAATGTACAGTTGGCACACTATACATTCAGGCAGGTAGCGTTCTCCTGAGATCCGCCAAACCCAGATTAGTCCGTCGGACTACCAGATAGTGAAGCGTGATTCATCACTCCGTAGAACGCATTTCCACTGCTCCAGAGATCAATGGCAGCAAATTTTACACCTCTCCAGCTGTTTGGCATTGCATATGGTGATCTTAGGCTTGTGTGCGGCTGCTCGGAAAACCCATTTCATGAAGCTCCCAACTAACAGTTATTTTGCTGATGTTGCTTCCAGAGGCAGTTTTGGAACTTGGCGCTGCAGCACTCAGCAGTCCCATTCTGTGAGCTTGTGTGGCCTACCACTTCGCGGATGAGCCATTGTTGATCCTAGACGTTGCCACTTCACAATAACAGCACTTACAGTTAACCGGGGCAGCTCTAGCAGGGCAGAAATTTGACAAACTGACTTGTTGGAATCATCCTATGACGTTGCCACATTGAAAGGCACTGAGCTCTTCAGTAAGGCCATTCTATTGCCAATGTTTGTCTATGTAGATTCCATGGCTGTGTCCTCAATTTTATACACCTGTCAGCAACAGTTGAGGCTGAAATAGCCGAATCCACTAATTTGAAGGGGTGTCCACATACCATTGTATATATAGTGTATTACTAAGGCCAGGTTAATGTTTCATGCATGAGTTACTAGCCATTAATTTACTGTAATGTGTAGCCTATAGCCAATTGGGTTATCAAATCAAATCAAATCGTATTAGTCAGATGCGCCAAAAACAACACAATACCTTACAATGAAATGCTTACTTACGAGCCCCTAACCAACAATGCCGTTTCAAAAAAAATATGGATAAGAATAAGAGATAAAAATAACAAGTAGTTAAAGAGCAGCAGTAAAATAACAATAGTGAGACTATATACAGGGGGGTTCCAGTACAGAGTCAGAGGTAGTATGTACATACAGTGCCTTGCGAAAGTATTCGGCCCCCTTGAACTTTGCGACCTTTTGCCACATTTCAGGCTTCAAACATAAAGATATAAAACTGTATTTTTTTGTGAAGACTCAACAACAAGTGGGACACAATCGTGAAGTGGAACGACATTTATTGGATATTTCAAACTTTTTTAACAAATCAAAAACTGAAAAATTGGGCGTGCAAAATTATTCAGACCCTTTAATTTCAGTGCAGCAAACTCTCTCCAGAAGTTCAGTGAGGATCTCTGAATGATCCAATGTTGACCTAAATGACTAATGATGATAAATACAATCCACCTGTTTGTAATCAAGTCTCCGTATAAATGCACCTGCACTGTGATAGTCTCAGAGGTCCGTTAAAAGCGCAGAGAGCATCATGAAGAACAAGGAACACACCAGGCAGGTCCGAGATACTGTTGTATCAGTTTTGCACATCGAGAGACTGAAATTTTTTCCATTCCTCCTTGCAAAACAGCTCGAGCTCAGTGAGGTTGGATGGAGAGCATTTGTGAACAGCAGTTTTCAGTTCTTTCCACAGATTCTCGATTGGATTCAGGCCTGGACTTTGACTTGGCCATTCTAACACCTGGATATGTTTATTTTTGAACCATTCCATTGTAGATTTTGCTTTATGTTTTGGATCATTGTCTTGTTGGAAGACAAATCTCCGTCCCAGTCTCAGGTCTTTTGCAGACTCCATCAGGTTTTCTTCCAGAATGGTCCTGTATTTGGCTCCATACATCTTCCCATCAATAATAACCATCTTCCCTGTCCCTGCTGAAGAAAAGAAGGCCCAAACCATGATGCTGCCACCACCATGTTTGGCAGTGGGGATGGTGTGTTCAGCTGTGTTGCTTTTACGCCAAACATAACGTTTTGCATTGTTGCCAAAAAGTTCAATTTTGGTTTCATCTGACCAGAGCACCTTCTTCCACATGTTTGGTGTGTCTCCCAGGTGGCTTGTGGCAAACTTTAAACAACACTTTTTATGGATATCTTTAAGAAATGGCTTTCTTCTTGCCACTCTTCCATAAAGGCCAGATTTGTGCAATATACGACTGATTGTTGTCCTATGGACAGAGTCTCCCACCTCAGCTGTAGATCTCTGCAGTTCATCCAGAGTGATCATGGGCCTCTTGGCTGCATCTCTGATCAGTCTTCTCCTTGTATGAGCTGAAAGTTTAGAGGGACGGCCAGGTCTTGGTAGATTTGCAGTGGTCTGATACTCCTTCCATTTCAATATTATCGCTTGCACAGTGCTCCTTGGGATGTTTAAAGCTTGGGAAATCTTTTTGTATCCAAATCCGGCTTTAAACTTCTTCACAACAGTATCTCGGACCTGCCTGGTGTGTTCCTTGTTCTTCATGATGCTCTCTGTGCTTTTAACGGACCTCTGAGACTATCACAGTGCAGGTGCATTTATACGGAGCCTTGATTACACACAGGTGGATTGTATTTATCATCATTAGTCATTTAGGTCAACATTGGATCATTCAGAGATCCTCACTGAACTTCTGGAGAGAGTTTGCTGCACTGAAAGTAAAGGGGCTGAATAATTTTGCACGCCCAATTTTTCAGTTTTTGATTTGTTAAAAAAGTTTGAAATATCCAATAAATGTCGTTCCACTTGATGATTGTGTCCCACTTGTTGTTGATTCTTCACAAAAACATACAGTTTTATATCTTTATGTTTGAAGCCTGAAATGTGGCAAAAGGTCGCAAAGTTCAAGGGGGCCGAATACTTTCGCAAGGCACTGTATATGTAGAGTTATTAAAGTGACTATGCATAGATGATAACAGCTAGGGGGGTGGGGGCATGCAAATAGTCTGGTAGCCATTTGATTAGATGTTCAGGAGTCTTATGGCTTGGGGGTAGAAGCTGTTTAGAAGACTCTTGGACCTAGACTTGGTGCTACGGTACAGCATGCCGTGCGGTAGCAGAAATAACAGTCTATGACTAAGGTGACTGGAGTCCTTGACAATTTTTAGGGCCTTCCTCTGACACCGCCTGGTATAGAGGTCCTGGATGGCAGGAAGCTTAGCCCCAGTGATGTACTGGGCCGTTCGCACTACCCTCTGTAGTGCCTTGCGGTCAGAAGCCTGAGCAATTGCCGTACCAGGCAGTGATGCAACCAGTCTCTCAGTGCTCTCAATGGTGTAGCTGTAGAACCTTTTGAGGATCTGAGGACCCATGCCAAATCTTTTCAGTCTCCTGAGGGGGAATAGGGTTTGTCGTGCCCTCTTCACGACTGTCTTGGTGTGCTTGGACCATGTTAGTTTGTTGGTTTCTTGAAGCTCTCAACCTGCTCCACTGCAGCCCCGTCGATGAGAATGGGGGCATGCGCTGTCTTCTTTTTCCTGTAGTCCACAATCATCTCCTTTGTCTTGATCACGTTGATGGAGAGGTTGTTGTCCTTGCAAGAGGTCTCTGACCTCCTCCCTATAGGCTGTCTCGCCATTGTCGGTGATCAGGCCTACCACTTTTGTGTCATCAGCAAATGTAATGATGGTGTTGGAGTCGTGCCTGGCCGTGCAGTCATGAGTGAACAGGGAGTACAGGAGGGGACTGAGCACGCACCCCTAAGGGGCCCCTGTGTTGAGGGTCAGCGTGGCGGATGTGTTGTTACCTACCGTTACCACCTGGGGGCACCCGTCAGGAAGGTCAGGATATAGTTGCAGAGGGAGGTGTTTAGTCCCAGGGTCCTTAGCTTAATGATGAGCTTTGAGGGCACTATGGTGTTGAACGCTGCGCTGTAGTCAAGAAATAGCATTCTCACATAGGTGTTCCTTTTGTCCAGGTGGGAAAGGGCAGTGTGGAGTGCAATAGAGATTGCATCATCTGTGGATCTTTTGGGGTGGTATGCAAATTGGAGTGGGTCTAGGGTTTCTGGGATAATGGTGTTGATGTGAGCCATGACCAGCCTTTCAAAGCACTTCATGGCTACTGACGTGAGTGCTACGGGTCGGTAGTCATTTAGGCAGGTTACCTTAGTGTTCTTGGGCACAGGCGCTATGGTGGTCTGCTTAAACAAGTTGGTATTACAGTCTCGGACAGGAAAAGGTTGAAAATGTCAGTGAAGACACTTGCCAGTTGGTCAGCGCATGCTCGCAGTACACGTCCTGGCAATCCATCTGGCCCTGCAGCCTTGTGAATGTTGACCTGTTTAAAGGTCTTGCTCACATTGGCTGTGGAGAGCGTGATCACACAGTTTTCCGGAACAGCTGGTGCTCTCATGCATGTTTCAGTGTTATTTGCCTCGAAGTGTGCATAGAAGTAGTTTATCTTGATTGTTAGGCTCGTGTCACTGGGCAGCTCTCGGCTGTGCATCCCTTTGTAGTCTGTAATGGTTTGCCTTGCCTGGTTTGCCAGCTCAAGCCTTTAGCTCAGTGAGGATGCTGCCTGTAATCCATGGCTTCTGGTTGGCGTATGTACGTATAGTCACTGTAGGGAAGACGTCATCGATGCACTTATTGATGAAGCCAATTACCAATGTGGTGTATTCCTCAATGCCATCGGAGGAATCCCGGAACATATTCCAGTCTGTGCTAGCAAAACAGTCCTGTAGCTCAGCATCTGCTTCATCTGACCATTTCTTTTATTTATCTAGTCACTGGTGCTTCCTGCTTTAATTTTTACTTGGAAGCGCGAATCAGGAGTATAGAATTATGGTCAGATTTGCCAAATGGAGGGCGAGGGAGAGCTTTATATGCGTCTCTATGTGTGGAGTAAAGGTGGTCCAGAGTTATTTTTCCTCTGGTTGCACATATAACATGCTGATAGAAATTTGACAAAAACGGATTTAAGTTTCCCTGCATTAAAGTCCCCGGCCACTAGATGCGCCGCCTCTTGTTGAGCGTTTTCTTGTTCGCTTATGGCGGAATACAGCTCATTCAATGCTGTCTTAGTTCCAGCCTCTGACTGTGGTGGTATGTAAACAGCTACCACAGATGAAAACTCTCTCGGTAGATAGTGTGGTCTACAGCTTATCATGAGATATTCTACCTCAGTCGAGCTCAAGACCTCTTTAGATATCGTGCACCAGCTGTTATTTACAAAAAGACATAGTCCGCCGCCCCTTGTCTTACCAGACGCCGCTGTTCTATCCTGCGTATAACCAGCCAGCTGTATGTTGATGGTGTCGTCGTTCAGCCACGACTCCGTGAAGCATAAGATGTTACAGTTTTTAATGTCCCGTTGGTAATGTTCAATGTAGCTCATCGACTTTATTCTCCAAAGATTGCACGTTTGCTAGCAGAATGGAGGGAAGTTAGGGTTTATTCGATTACCTACGAATTCTCAGAAGGCAGCCCGCCCTTTGGTCCCTCTTTCTCCGCCTCCTCTTCAGCAGATCATAAGGATCAGGGCCAGTTCCCGAGAAAGCAGTATATCCTTCGCATCGGGCTCGTCAGAGTCGTGAAAGGAAAAAATGATTCTGCTAGTCCGTGGTGAGTAATTGCAGTTCTGATGTCTAGAACTTATTTTCAGTCATAAGAGATGGTAGCGGCAACATAATGTACAAAATGAGTTATAAAAGTAAGTTACAAACTACGCAAACAAACAAACAAAAAAACACAATCGGTAAGGGGCACTGAGGACATCTGCTTTCTTCTCCGGCACCAGGCCATTGAGGCTGGTCTGATGGTATTAGATTGTATTGTATTCTAAGGTATAACTTGACTCTCTAGAAGATGTTAGGGTCTCCTTCCATTTGAAGCACTTGCTTCAAACTATTATATGTACTGGAGAGCAGCACAAAGTATAGTTGTTATGTTCATGTGGTGGGTAATATTTGATCTATATGCATATTATATACATGTGACTCGTAATAAGACTAGTCAATTAGCCTGATCAAATGTTTATCTGACCCCATGTAAACCATGTGCAATTAAGTATTATGCGTTTAGCTCACTAAGCTCAAGGAATGGTCATGAGGAGTGAATATCAAAGCAAGTATTATTTAATGAATGGATTCACATTCAAGGCATAAAGCTTAAGTCACGAGGCAATACTGACATTAACATTTCATAATTCTAGGCATGGATCATAGCCTCGACAGCACCCCCTCCACAAACATCTTCCCACAGCCATAGACTGGATACAGGATAAGAGAGAGAACAAAACCATTTAATTCCATTTAGAATATTTGAAGGTGTAACTCCTTCAACCCAAAACCAACCACCACTGACCAATCAAACAATACCAAGTTTACAGAAATCTGACCACCAGGCCCAATCTCCACGGGGTGTCACAGCATCTAAAGGCTTAAGTATGGGATAAGACCAATGTAAATAAGACAGGAATTCTGAGAAGAACATAAAACCCCTTTTAATAGAGTAATTTAGAGTACACCCTCTACTGAGATACAAGTCACCACAGAGATCATACATACATCCATACGTACATACATATAGCTTCAGAGTCCTCTTTAGGAGACAAGTTTCAGATAGATACCAGACATGGATTCTGTAGTATTATTCTACCACACAGTCAATAGTCAGTCCTCTAGATACTTTAACAGATACATTTTGTCCCCTCAGAGGAGGAATGGCTGACTAGACCTGGGGCATTATGCTTTGTGCTTTCCTTGTGTTTCTGGATCATTTGCCATGCAGCTCCAGGTGACAGGGAGCACATAAATGAATGCCGAGCCTACATTAACAATACACAAATAATGTGATTTAAATGACTGTGATATTGAACATGTTGCGTTGCTTTTTTGAAAGTCTTGCAGTGTGTGCGTTTGTGCATGTGGTTAGGCATGCGGGCATGTGTGATTCTCTCTGTGTGTGCATTTGTCTCTGTGCCTTTCTCTCTCTCTGGTGTTTGGCTGTACAGACGTTGATTGAAGTGATTGTTGTGTGATTGACTGGTGTGCTGCCCTGGGGCAGAGTAATGCATCACTCCACAGAAACCAACCGAAAACAAGATAACCCGCCAGCCTGAGAGTAATCCTAGACTAAGACAAAAAGTTTTAGGGTAACAAGGGCCAGCTCTCACTATAACCCTTGGTTAGGGCCTGAGCTACACAGAGAACAGCTAAGACAGAGCACAGCTCCCATTCACAGGCTTGGATGCTTTGTGTAAGAAATGCCTGTTGGTTTAAAACAATTATAATTGTTCTGTAACGCCACCAGGGGAAATGTCCTAATAGATTAAATCAAGGTAATCATCACCATCACTGCCTAGCACACCTCATATGAAATATCCTTGAAACAAATGGGAGTCTTTTTTTATTGGGCCCCCAGTGGAATGGATACGTCAACGGAGGACTAGGCGCCTTGGCACAGCATCCAGCTAAACCCTGCCATCCACATGTTGGCAGAAGTTCAGTAAGTGTGCACACTCACAGAGCTGACTGGTTATCAATCTATGGTGAACAGATGGTTTGAAATGCTCAGATATATACGTTTCAAGGTATTTTATGATGGCAATACAGTATTTTCAACAGACCTACTTATCTTTTCAACAAATTCTGCCATGGGGCAGAGAGAACAAAGTGCAGTTTTATAATGTTATTCTACTCATTTTGTCATGAGTCTTGAAATGTTGATGCAGGGAGTCAGGAAGCAGGTGGAGAGTTTAATATAAACAAACACGTAACGATACAAAACCAAGGAATGCATCTGAACATGGAAACAGAGACAATACCATCTGATGGGAAATAACAACTGAGTGCTATATATAGGGGGAGTAATCAAGGAAGTGATAAGGTCCAGGTGTGCCTGATGACGAGGCACAGGTGTGCGTAATGAAGGGTTGCCAGGACCAGTGGTAAGTAAACCAGCGACGTCGAATGCCGGAGGGGAGGAGCAGACGTGACAAGTCTGAGAGAAAATGTTGCCATTTTAAAGCTAATTTCCTACAATTCTACACATTTTGCCATGGGGCAGGCAGAAAAATGTCCTGTTTTATAGCTCCTCTCATGCTATTCTTCACATTTTCCTATGAGGATGAGAGAAAAGGTTGCAGTTTTAATACTTATTTCCAACTACTCTACACATTTTGCCATGAGACTGAGAGAAAACGATGCAGCTTTTAAGTAACTGTCCAGTGAAAATCTAACTTTTAAATGTTCGTCTTCTGGTAACTCATACACAAATACTCACATTTGTGGCCAAAGCATAAATTGGAGAGAAAAACACTTCTTCCTCTATGAGGAAATAGCAAGCATTGTTTAAATGGTCTGTTTGAGATATAAGTGTGAGATGCGGTTTTTAATGTCATCCTCCTGAGGAGGATGAGCTGGCCAATCAATGTTCTACTCGCATTCATAATTTTTATGACCGTTACACACCCACACCATTCTGTTGTTGGGGTAACGCCCACACCATTCCAACACAGAAAATCTGCTTTTAAACATACTTAATTCAAAACATTTGGAAGGAAAACTATTTCACTCATATTGTAACTAATTATAGGGCATATTTCACAGAAATCTGGAAACACTGGACAGTTACTTCAAAGGTCGAGTTTGGGCAAAACGCAAAAGAATTGCTTTAAACTTTAGAACCGATCAATGCACCATCCTACCGGGTAATGTAACGCTTAAAAACTGACTGGATTAATAAGATATTTAGCTACAGAAGTGCCATTTATTTTATTTATTCACATTTTGGGGGGTTCTAACCACCAACCCCCTCTTTGGAGGATAAAAATAACCTATATGTCACTTTTTTTACTTTTTTACAGTAGTTACATAGCAAGAATAAATGAATTTTACATTTTATATACAGTACGAGTCAAAGGTGTGGACACACCTACTCATTCAAGGGTTTTTCTTAATTTTGACTATTTTCTACATTGTAGAATAATAGTGAAGACATCAAAACTATAAAATAACACATATGGAATCATGTAGTAACCAAAAAGTGCTAAAAAATATATTTTAGATTTTAGATTCTTGAAAGTAGCCACCCTTTGCACACTCTTGGCATTCTCTCAACCAGCTTCATGAGGAATGCTTTTCCAACAGTCTTGAAGGAGTTCCCACATATGCTCAGCACTTGTTGGCTGCTTTTCCTTCACTTTGCAGTCCAGATACAAAACCATCTCAGTTGGGTTGAGGTCAGGTGATTGTGGAAGCCAGGTCATCTGATGCAGCACTCCATCACTCTCCTTCTTGGTCAAATAGCCCTAACACAGCCTGGAGGTGAGTTGAGTCGTTGTCCTGCTGAAAAGCAAATGATACTCCCACTAAGTGCAAACCAGATGGGATGGCATATCGCTGTAGAATGCTGTGGTAGCCATGCTGGTTAAGTGTGCCTTGAGTTCTAAAAATATCACTGACAGTGTCACCAGGAAAGCACCCTCACACCATCACACCTCCTCCTCCATGCTTCACAGTGGGAACCACACATGCAGAGATTCACCTACTCTGCGTCTCACAAAGACAAGTCAGTTGGAACCAAAAATCTCAAATTTAGACTCATCAGACCAAAGGACAGATTTCCACCGGTCTAATGTCCATTGCTAGTGTTTCTTGGCCCAAGCAACTCTTCTTCTTAATGGTCTTTTAGTGGTGGTTTCTTTGCAGCAATACGACCATGGAGGCCTGATTCACGCAGTATCCTCTGAACAGTTGATGTTGAGATTTGTTACTTGAACTCTGTGAAGCATTTATTTGAGCTGCAATTTCTGAGGATTGTAACTCTAATGATCTTATCCTCTGCAGCAGAGGTAACTCTGTGGCGGTCCTCACCGAGAGCCAGTTTCATCATAGCGCTTGATGGTTTTTGCAACTGCACTTGAAGAAACTTTCAAAGTTCTTGAAATGTTCCGGATTGACTGACCTTCACGTCTTAAAGTAATGATGGACTGTCATTTCTCTTTGCTTATTTGAGCTGTTCTTGCCATAATATGGACTTGGTCTTACCCAAATAGGTCTATCTTCTGTATACCACCTCTACCTTGTCACAACACATCTGATTGGCTTAAACGGATTAAGCAGGAAAGAAATCCCACAAATTAACTTTTAACAAGGCACACTTGTTAATTGAAATGCATTCCAGGTGACTACCTCATGAAGCTGGTTGAAAGAATGCCAACTGTGTGCAAAGCTGTCATCAAAGCAAAGGATGGCTATTTTGAAGAATCTACAATATAATGTTTAATACTTTTTTGGTTACTACATGAGGGGCTCTCTACTTTCATAGTTTTGATGTCTTCACTATTATTCTACAATGTAGAAAATAGTAAAAACAAAGAAAACCCTTGAATGAGTAGGTGTGTTCAAACTTTTGACTGGTACTGCACATATCACATATATAACTTATAATAAATATTTATTTATAAAAATTAAAAAAAATGGGGGGGGGGGCAGTCGACCTGTTCTGAATATTGGGGAGGAGACATATTCCCCCACCCCGGTGGCAATTTCACCTATGCCGGAGATGGTATTGGTTTATGCTGCTCTGGCTGGACAAGAAAATACATCGCAGCATATTAGCTTGATTTGAACCTCCCCCTGCTACAGCCGGCAAGCAGCAAAAACTGCAGAGACCAGCCTATCAATGGGACAGGGACGCCGTCAGTGAGTGAGGACTTCATTGTTTGCCCGGAGGAGCTGCGTGCGGGAAAACTGATTCTGTAATCTGGTTTATCCATAAGGTCTCTACGTGTGATTTTTGCTTATTCATCCTGAAACTTTCACTTATGATTGGCGATTATGGGGCCAACGTGTGGTTTCTCTCTGGGAAACATCGTTCTGGTCCTCCTGCTGTTGTGTGAAGGTAAGGGTCAACCTCAATTAGCCTCTATCGCATTTCATGGTTTTCTGGAAATAAAAGTTGAAATCTAAATAACCATATCTGAATGATATATCTGAAACATAGCCTAGTTTGCATGTAGCAACATGTAGTTTACACCTTTGTTATTACTAAAATGAGTTTCACTTTACAGAATAGGTGGATTTATTGGTTTTCCAGATGAAATCAAATGGAAATGTACGTAGTCAACCGAAACGTTATTGTCGCGGTGTATTCTATGAATAACCGTGCGTAAACGTGCGTAAACGCGTTTAGAGGCTGAAAGTTTAACTATAGGGACGCAAACAAACCTGTTCTAGGTGGGGTGTAGCCTATCATTGTTTGTCCTCTCCTCAGCATCAATCTCATGACATATTTTTGAGTTAATGGTCCAGATGATATTTGTCCTACTGAAATGTATGTGACGAATGGCAATTCGACTAAATGTGCACAAAATTCAAAATCTCTTTCTGCTAATTCAAATACAGGACGCTAGTTCCTAAAACATTACAAAGTTGTGAGGTCCTATGACTTAATACTCAAAGCAAATTCAGATAGCATATTTATGGACTAAAACGAATATTCAATTTGGTTAGTTTGGGGATTTGAATGGAATTCAGTCAGTAAGTAGTCTATTTATAACAGTAAATTGTTATAAGATGCTATAGAAATGCTGCTGGCATACAGTATACATACATTGTCCTTTAGATCGTGATATGCATGGCATGGTACATGGTCTCTGTGAGTATAATGCATACAGCTATATATCATAATAGTATAATCCCATTCACAATCCCATTGCCCAACTGTACTAACACTCTCCCCAACCAGACTATATGTATAGTCTATGGCTCAAGGTTTTGTAAATCGCAGTGTGTGGCCAGGTCTCTAAACGGAATGGTAGTTCAAAGGAAGACCATTGTGTAAAAGTAGGCCTTTTGATTGAATGAAAAATCTATTTCTAATAATTTAGAGCACATAAAATGGAAGGGGGCGGTGGGATATCAGCAATATGAGACAGGATAACCAGTTTTAGCTCTATTTAATTTACTTTTGAGAGAAATTAATACACGTGCTACGATATCTCCCTTTGGAGAGTTGAGTACGATAATTAATTAAATACTTTAAGTTGTCATAGTTGTGTAAATGTTGTTTGGTTATTTTTCATGGTGGCAGCAGTAGGCATCTAGTAACGCTCTTTACGTAATTTACCACTCTGCCTTTATGTTGTTTTCAGTCCGCAGGGGATATCTTTGAAGTAAACTCGCAATAAGCCACGCCCAAATGGTTTTGAGGGCCTGGAGTAACGATAAGTGGCGTAAATGACCGATTGGAGTGTCATAAAATGTGCAGATTGTAACAGAAATGGCCCTATAGACTCCATTGTTTTGAACCAACGTCCCCACGTTTTTTAGGCCAATGAAATTATGTGTTGTTTATCAAGTTGAGTAGGCCTAACCTAGATTTCGAGAGTCATTTATCAGTTATTTTGTAGGCCCTAGTCCTAATTACAGAGGAGCTGAAAACACCATCCAATGCTACGCGCGCATTGGTTGGATTCTAGACATTGCCAGGCTGTCAGAACAAAGACCGGTGCCGGTCTGACGGCAGGTGTGCGGCAAGTGCTCCCGTCTCTGGGTAAACAGTACGTTTGTTTTCCGAATAGAGAATATAGCCAGTTAAACAACTGAATCCCACCATTCTAATAGCAAATTATGCCTAAAACCCAAACTGAAGACAGGGCAGCAAAATATATTTTTTTCATGATGGGGTTTTTCTTTAAAATGTATGGTTGGTCAAGGGCTAGGATATGCCTCTCTCTGGTGGTCACAACAATAAGGTGAGGTGAGGCCCTTAAGAGAGCATGACTGTAACTTGGCAAACAGTGGAGAGATGGAACTACAATGTCTTTTGACTGAGTTTGACTGTATTTATTTGTAATGTAACCCCTGAAATAGGCCTTTATCCAACTTGTAAATTAGATGACATGTTATACAGGTAGAAAGTTATCTTTCAAATGCAGATAGCAACTATTTCAGATCATAGTGAAATAAAGAAAATTCAACAATTAACTAGCCACAGCAATAACAATAGCTTTAATTGAAAATTAATATATTTATATAACTTATTTTGATCAATGCATCTGTACAGGGACTCTGCTTTAAAGGTGCAAAATGTAGAAATCGCTCTGCCATTTCCTGTTAGCTACATTTCTAATAGTTTGCCTAATTTTAGATTGTGACAAAACAAGCAATGTATAGAAAATCATTGTACCTTCGAAACCACTGTGAAATATCTTTTCAATAACCAAAAATATTGTATTTTCAGCTGTTTGAAGCTGTTGTACAAAATCGAAATAATGGACATAGAATCGACCTAACGCTTCTTAGACATTCTTCCAATGAGAATGACAGAGCTATAACTCACATTTCTATGTGAATTTGGTCAGGTCACCCAAAAAGTTACATATTGCAGCTTTAAATCTCGAGCCATTGTAGAGTTTAATAGTTTGACATTAAACAGTTCTTATTTTTGTAATGATACCCTGGACAATATGTCCGCCCCAAGTAACCAATTACTGCTAATCTACATGCATGTTTTCAGCTTATTAAATCAAAGAAAGGAAACTGGCGATCAGTGCTGCTGTAATGGCTATCAATGTGTTGAAATGGTGGCTGGTTGGAGAGATTGTGCACACGTACACAGGAGGTGTGCAGGAGAAGCCTGTTCTAAAAAAAATTTTTAACACAAGTTACGTGGTTTGAAGAAGGTTAAAATAGTATTTATATTCAGTCACTGGCAGAAAAAAAAACATTTCTCTCTTTGTTCATATGTATATTTCCATGTGCGTTAGGAAAGCAGTCGATGTACAGGTTGCCGAAAGATCAACACTATTTGATTTATCAGGCAGCCCAGTTCTGACATGGTTGTGGTCATATAATATATAATTCAGATCAACTGACTCATTTCCATGTGTCACGATCTTGGAAATGAGCGGACCAAAGCGCAGCGTGAGTATAGTTCAACATATTTAAGTGAAACTAACAAACAAAATAACAAAACTTACAAAGACCGTGAGGACGTAGTGCCCAAACACACTAACAAACAATCAATATCCCACAAAACCCAGGTGGGGAAATAGCTACCTAAATATGATCCTCAATCAGAGGCAACGATAAACAGCTGCCTCTAATTGGGAACCATATTAGCACCAACATAGAAATAGATATACTAGATCACCCCCTAGTCAGGGTGTGGGGGGGGGGGGGGGGGGGGATTAGTGTCAGTGGTGGCTGCAGTGCAGGTTGTAGCCCCCCACCCAGACCCCGGATCCGTCCATCGTGCCGGGCTGAACGCCGTGCCTGGACTGGGCATCAGCGCAGAGGAAGGCTCCAGCCATGGAGCGGGACTGGACATCGGCGCAGAGGAAGGCTCCCACCATGGAGCGGGACTGGACGCCGTGCCTGGACTGGCCACCGGCGCAGAGGAAGGCTCCCGCCATGGAGCGGGACTGGAGGCCGAGCCTGGACTGGCCACCGGCGCAGAGGAAGGCTCCCGCCATGGAGCGGGACTGGACGCCGTGCCTGGACTGGCCACCGGCGCAGAGGAAGGCTCCCGCCATGGAGCGGGACTGGAGGCCGAGCCTGGACTGGCCACCGGCGCAGAGGAAGGCTCCCGCCATGGAGCGGGACTGGAGGCCGAGCCTGGACTGGCCACCGGCGCAGAGGAAGGCTCCCGCCATGGAGCGGGACTGGACGCCGTGCCTGGACTGGCCACCGGCGCAGAGGAAGGCTCCTGCTCTGGAGCTGGACCGTGAACCGTCGCCGGAGGCTCCGGACCGTGACCCGTCGCCGGAAGCTCCGGACCGTGAACCGTCGCCGGAAGCTCCGGACCGTGATCCGTCGCCGGAAGCTCCGGACTGTGGATGCGTACTGGAGGACTAGTGTGTGGAGCCGGTACAGGTGGCACCGAACTGGTTACACGCACTTCAGGGCGAGTGCGAGGAGCAGGCACAGGACGTACCGGACTGGGGAGGAGCACTGGAGGCCTGATGCGTGGGGCCGGCACAGGTTGCACCGGACTGGTGACACGCTCTTCAGGGCGAGTGCGGAGAGCTGGCACAGGACGTATCGGACTGGGGAGGCGCACTGTAGACCTTGTGCGTGGAGCCGGCACAGATGGCACCGGACTGGTGACACGCACTTCAGGGCTAGTGCGGGAAGCTGGCACAGGACGTACCGGACTGGAAAGGCGCACTGGAGACCAGATGTGTGAAACTGGTGCAAATGGCACTGGACTGGTGTCATGCTCTTCAGCACTCCTGTGCTGCAGCATTCTCATCGCTACCACCTCTCTCCAGAATCTTTCATCAAATTCCTCCTCCGACTCCCAAACAGGCTCTGGCACTCTCCGCTGCTTCACCGCCAGCTCCATGTGCCCCCCCAAAAATCTTGGGGTTTCTGTGGCCGTGGTCCCCAGCATCTTCGCTGTCCTTCCATGCTCCTTGGCGACTCCCACCAAGGAAGGGTCTCGTGTCCTCTCAAGTACCTCATTTTCACACTGCTTGGTCCTTTGTTGGTGGGATATTCTGTCACGGTCTTTGAAATGAGTGGACCAAGGTGCAGCGTGAGTATAGTTCCCCATATTTATTTAAGTGAAACTAACAAACAAAATAACAACACTTACAAAGCCCGTGAGGACGTAGCGCCCAAACACACTAACAAACGATCAATATCCCACAAAACCCAGGTGGGGAAATAGCTACCTAAATATGACCCCCAATCAAAGGCAACGATAAACAGCTGCCTATTATTGGGAACCATATTAGCACCAACATAGAAATAGATATACTAGATCACCCCCTAGTCACGCCCTGACCAACTACACCATAGAGAACCAAGGGCTCTCTATGGTCAGGGCGTGACACCATGTTTGCTACCATTACATTACTGTGTTCTCTCTCTTGTGTACACTTAGCTACCAGAAAGCCTATTAAATGTGTTATTCTTCTCAATTAAAAAATGTACTGTATTTCCTGAACAAACAGCTCCTATACTATGGGAAATATGATATGCCCAGATGTTCAAATGTTTTCAAGTTCAAGTTACCAAGATCAGCAAAATTGAGAATGTTGGAGCTTCATCTTTAATGAAAGCCAGGAAGTGTAAAGTGATCTGGAGAATTGCCAAACCCTTTCCATATCGTCCTGAGACCCAGATATACATTTTTGTCCTCTCTAGTGGTCCATATCTCTGAGGCCATGCAAGCCAGTGTATTAAATCCTGTTGTCCCTTTGAGAGGACATTCTGGGCTTTTCAATGATATCACATGTGGGGGTGTGACCTTGACAACTATATCTTCCTGGTTATTAAAAAAATTGATGCAAATTTTAGGGTAATTTGAAAAGAAGTGTGCGTAATTGTTAATTATAATTTTTGTGAGTTTAATATTCATATGGTTTCTAGTAAGTGAATAATCTTTTTTTTTTTTTTTACATTAAATAAGAACTTATCAAGAAATGTCTTACTGTACTCATTGACTGTAATGTAATTGTTTTCCTATTAACGTCCGAATGACCACTACGGGGGACAATTTTGCACTTACAATAAAAGATCAATATGTATTTTTAATATTTTTTTTATAACATGTTTTACTTTCACCCCAAACAATTATGTAAAGTGTCTCAGGAGGATAATTTGACAACAATTCTCTGGGAACTGAAGGTAGCCTGTTATGACCAAAGGGTGGGTGGGTGGGCGGGTGGGTCGGTCTCTCTGTCTCTCTCTCTGTCTCTCTCTCTCTCTCTCTCTCTCTCTCTCTCTCTCTCTCTCTCTCTCTCTCTCTCTCTCTCTCTCTCTCTATATATATATATATATATATATATATATATTTACACATGTTTTGGGGAAAGGTGGATTGGGGGCAATTGTGCAGTATTTAGAAATCAGAATAAGAGTCTGGTAGCAGCGGTTGTGATGTGTGTGTAGCATGAATGTATGCAGTGCCTTCAGAACGTTTTCACACCCTTTGACTTTTGCCACATATTGTTAAGTTACAGCCTGAATTTAAAATGGATCACATTTATATGTGTTTGTCTCTGGCCTACACACAATACCCCATAATGTCAAAGTGGAATTATGTTCTTCAACATTTCTACAAATTAATTAAAAGTCAATAAGTAGTTGAGTCAATAACTATTTGTTATGGCAAAGTTGCTTAACAACTGACACTGTTGGTATCAGACCTCATAACATTTTTGTCATTTACAGATGCTCTTATACAGAGTGGCTTACAGTAGTGAGTGCATACATTTTAATATTGTGTTTGTACTAGTTGCCCATGGGATTCAAACCCACAACACTAGCATTGCAAGTGCCATGCTCTACCAACTGAGCCACACAGGACAACAGGCACCGTTTTGAGTAGATGTCCTGGATGGCTGGGAGCACGGTTCCAGTGATGTACTGGGCCATCTTCACCACCCGCTGGAGGGTCTTGCGTTTGTGGACAGTGCAATTCCCATACCAGGCCATGATGCAACCAGTCAGGACGCTCTCGATGGTGCAGCGGTAGTATTTGGAGAGGACCCGGGGTGGCATGCCGAATTTCTTCAGCCGCCTTAGATAGTAGAGACACTGTTGCGCCCTCATGAAAAGAGTGGTGGTGTTGTTGGTCCATGTCAAGTCCTCAGTGATGTGGACCCGAGGAACTTAAACTGCAGACTCTCTCAACTGAAGTCCCATTGATGTGGATCGAGGCATGTTCCCTCCGTCTGCTTCCTGAAGTCACCAATCAACTCATTTGTTTTGCTGACGTTGCGGGAGAGGTTGTTGCTCCAACTTGATGATGGAGCTGGTGTAGTGCAGAGCCACGCTGTCGTGGGTGAACAGGGAGTACATCAGAGCGCTGAGGACATACCCCTGGGGGGGGGCCCTGTGTTAAGAGCCAGTGTGGAGTAGGTTTTGTTGCCAATCCTCACAGCCTGTGGTCTGACCATCCGGAAGTCCAGGATCCAGTCACATGTGAGCACATGTGAAAGCACTACATGAACACAACAGCAGCATGGACAACTAAGGTAGAAAAGCATCGATCTGTGGATCTGCTGTTCTGAAGGTATTACCCTATTTGTCGCCCTGGGATGACCTCTGACCCTTGTAACCCTAACCCAAGTGGTAGTGATCAGCCCCCTCCACCTCCCACAGGACATTTTGTTAGCAGCTGGTTAACCAGCCTCTCCTCCTTGCATTAGCGCCAGTATTTTCATCAGCATCTACCACTTTTGAGAAGGACCAGACCAATAAATCTAATTTGATACATGACACTATTTGATTTAGGCCCTTATTACATTATATGATTTAGTTAAGCTTGTGTCTTGGGTTCCTTATGCAGACATAAATGTTTTAAATGTTTCACTCTTGCTGTTTTCTTTTAGTATAATTGGAAAACATGAAGTTATTTTCTGGAGTGTTACCCCATTTCTTTCTTTTTATTCCAGTCATAGTTTGGTTTATGTGTATTTTTCTTTGGTGAAAATCTACAGTACTGTACGTACACTAGGAGAAAAACACGTTTTGTGTTCAATGTCAGTTCGCCACATCAACAAACGAGTTTGAGACGAAAGCTCAGCTGTGCTCTACTCTTGGGTCAGTAACGACTTTGCCCATAGGCAGTAGGTCGCATGTGTCATAGGAGTTGATACACTGTCCTCAATCTCAGTGTTAACACTGTTATTTCATCACATTTGCACATGGCGGCAACACACAATTTAGAGATGACCTAAATGTGATGTTCTATTGACATTTTTGGTTTGGCCATAGGAATTGTTTATAAGCATACATCATTTTTAAGGGGTGGCGGTGTTTTTCCGAATTCTCTGGAAGTCTCTTACCGATAGCAGAAAATCTGAAGCTTCTGCACATGTGCAGGATTTTCTTCTTTAAGCACAGTCTCCGCTCTACTTGTTCGGCTGCCCAGAGAACAGGCTACTCCGGCGACTTTCAATGATGAATGGAGAATGGCGCTTGTTTCAAAAATGGTATTACTTTCGGAACCGCAGCCTTTGTTTTTCTATAGACTCCAGCTTTAAGATGTGATCATCCTCATCATATTTACTGTATTAATATTGTGTAAGTGAACTGTTTCTGTCATGGGTAAAGTCATACAATTGGTCACCCAAAAAACACCATAATGATTTAAATGTGCTTCTCTCTCGAAGACAGAGGTACTCATTGGATTATACTTAATTGGTTTATTGCCATATGTCTACATTATGAGAGACCAAGCCCAGTGTCTATGTATGTTTAAGGTAGTCTACTGCTGCAACTACCTTTCCCTGCTCTGGCACTGCCCCTGATCCTTCAGAGAGTTACGGGTCACATTTCCAACCCATTGCACGGGCACAATCTAATTTGCTTTGGTGGAAGGACAAGAAGACATTGATTGAAATTGTGTCCTCGGGGCATTTAGTGCTCTTTTTTTTCACATGGGTCTTGACAAGTTATTTTCCTCTGGTCGGTGATGCGTGCTGTGTTTAACCAATCATTTACAACAATGAACACCACAAAGACTAAAGCTGGGTTCGTGTTAAGCCTCTTTCTCACTATCTCTTTGACAAGCCAGGGTAGAGATGGGTGTAGGAGTGGCTCAGCGTTGCGACGTCTTTGGCAGTGGCATTTTGACCCTTTGGACTAATAAGATTTTGTATTTGTTTGATGAAATTATGGATCCTCTCTTTATGTTCAAGGGAATTATGATTACATAAATGACATAGATAGCATGCCAACTCGATTGAATATGCAAGGCAAGCCTGCATGTAAAGGCATTTTTTAAACAATAGTATGGAACACATTGACATAGATTTTGACATGTAAATATTTAGCAATATAATTGCCCCATAGAATTTCAACTGACTGTTATTTTAAAATACAACATACTGGTTGTCAAAATCAGTGACCCATCGATAAGGAAGTTGCTGTTGCTGTGACCAAGCAAGCATGAATCTTGAGAGGTGGTAAATTGTGAGAAAATGCCAAGAGGAGGCAGAGCAGTCATTGCTTATGATGTTGACACAGACAATGTGGAGGCTACTAATACAGGTATCAATAAAACAATCCATAAAACAATCAATAATCAATAAAACATTGATATTTTTTTATTTTAGTCATTCGGCAGACACTCTTATCCAGAACGACTTACAGTAGTGAGTGAATACCTTTTCATACTTTTTTTGTACTCAAGTCAATAAAATGTATTTATAAAGCCCTATTTTACGTCAGCTGTTGTCACAAAGTACAGTAACCCGGCCTAGACCCCAAAGAGAAAGCAGGCACATTGGCCTGGAAAAACTCCACAGAAGGAACAAACCTGGAGGTTACTGTAACATAAGGTTACTGTAAAAACAGCATAATAGCATAACAGTAGATTTTTGAAACTGGCTTTTCAACAGCCACGGTGGTGATACTGTATCTGGACATTTCACGTAAGTGGCCTGATGATAATGAAGACATCACAATAGATGCTCTGCTGCATGATGTGTCCTCTGTTTACCTTCTAATGTCCTAGTCATTCCCAGAGGAATCCTTCAACTGAATTTGTAGTTGCAGCGAGGCTAGCTAATCCCTAAGGAGACGTTATATTAGATTTATTGATGACTTATGAACATGGAACATTGCATTTCGGTTCTTGTAATCTTTGAGGCTAATTGGGCTACGTTATGAGGATAATTGGTTATTGTATTACGATTCAAGTTAATCTACCTGCATGTAGTTTATCTATGTGCGTCAAGCAAAGAAATTGGCTAAAATAGTAAAATATCCCCTTACCCCTTACTAACTCAATTTCTTATTAAATTGCAAAGCCATCACAGAGAGAGGCCACAGAAAGCAGTTCCAGAACACAATGGCATTTTTGCATATTTGGTCTACAGAAATCATGTATCTGTGCTTACTGGACACACTGCCTCATGATGTGGTTATACTGCTTGTAATGGATGAATATTAATTAATTAATTAGCTCCATGGACAAAACCAATTCGGTCTCAAATTCAATCCAATATGCAGTAACTTGAACCCAAAACACTAATGGAACCAAAAACATCACTGTGTCTGTGTCATGCTCGTTCTCATGTGTATGAAATGATCACGTTACATTGTTATGGTTCTTGAATCGTTTCTCAGTTTGAGGTAGGCCTATCCTTATCACTAGTATGTTGCTTCATAGTGAGATTTAGCTTATCAGCGTGTTTTTTTAATGTTCAGTGGCATTGCTGTCTCAAATCATATAAAGTTAAATATTATCATTGTTCATTACTTTTGAATTACACTCAAACATTTTTGGGGACCCAAAAAGAAGTACTGTACTTAAAACTGAATTAAATTAAAACTGTTTTGATGAATGGTTATTTCCGCACACAACAAGCTGGACTCCACAGTATGATGAAACAATTCTATATATTGACAATATAAACCAAAAACATTCTAATCAATTATAACATTAATCAATTAATCAACATTAATCAAAATCAATGTTTTTTGCCTTTTACTTAATTGGATCTTGCATAGTCCTTAGTAATTATTCTCATTACTGTTTTATATTTGGAAACAGAGTGATCACGACAGCTTTCAGAGTCTTTATGACAGATTCATTTGAACTTTGAATTTGATTTATATTCTATCATTGTTGATTTCTATGCTTACTCTGCATGGAATGATGGGTTATACACAAGCAGATCTGTGAGCATGATGAGTATGATCCATATGACTCTATTATAACAGACTTTCAGATTTCACAGTTGTAGTTTTGGTTTGGACAAAAATATACAGTGTATTGTATATAGTATGAGGCAAAGAGCCCTATTTTATGTCGTTGGAAATGGGTTGATTATGTTTCCACTTGCAACTACATGTATTCAATGCTTATCTATTCCTATTGGTTGGTTGAATTTACATATGTTATGCCATTGGTGATGCTTGCAGATAGGGGGAGATCGCGAACGTCCATTTTTGCCAGTCTGATATTTCTATGCAAGCGGTAGGTCACGTTCTGAAATACTATTTTCTACTTTCATATTTACAATGTGTTCAGTATGAGTTCAGTATGTATATTTGATGTGTGTATATATAGTAGGCTATGTGTACGGTACCTGTTACACAACATCGATTCGGGAGTCTGTGTATTGGAGTTGTGCATCGTTCTGGTGGGTTGTGATAGAAAAAAAAACTATATAAACTATATGAAACTATAACACCCCAAAAAAGGTTTCCCGTCTAGGAACTGTACTTACCAGACATAATGTGAAATGTGTCCCTCGCTATCAAATTATCATCTGAATCCAACTTTTGTCCACATCGCACCATATTCCTACTGTGTAAGTGCGTTAAGAACAAATTCTTATTTGCAATGACTGCCTACCCCAGCCAAACTTGGACAACGCAGGGCCAATTGTGCGCTGCCCTATGGTACTTCCAATCACAGCCAGATGTGATACAGCCTGGATTTGAACCAGGTACTGTAGTGAAACCTCTTGTACTGAGATGCAGTGCCTTAGACCGCTGCGCCACTCAGGAGCCCACTGCCTAACTTGGTTAGTTATTTCCATTCTAACAGGCTAATGATGAATCTACAACCATCAACATACTGTTGTCCTGTACATCTAATGTGCTTCCTTCTGTCAATCGTTAGGTACATACAGTATATTTATTGTATTTTGTACTATTTTTGTCAGTGTTATGTTTGACTACAAAATGCTCAGTCTGATAATTCTATGCAAACGACAAATCACGAATCTACAGCCATCAATGTACTGTTTTTATTTTATTAGGCACGTCCGTTAAGAACAAATTCTTATTTACCCCGGCCAAACCCTAAACCGGACAACACTGGGCCAATTATGCGCCGCACTACGGGACTCCCAATCATGGCTGGTTGGGATACAGCCTGGAGGCGAATCAGGATCTGTAGTGATGCTTCTAGCACTGAGATGCAGTGCCTTAGACCGCTGTTCCACTTGTCCTGTACCTCTAATGTGCTTTCTTGTGTCTGTCGTCAGAATAAACAACAATCAACTGGTATCGCTGGCTGGGCATTCCTTTCTTTAAAAACACAACATAAGATAGTTATGAAGTACGATCACATCTGTTACACTGGTGCCGAGATCTGTCTTCTTGTCTTCGTGGGACATCTGTTACACATGCAATGCTAAGCTTTTCTGTAGCTCATTAGTTAAAGCAATGAGCATTTTGATTAGTATTGCTATTGATTGGCCCGCTGCCAGATGCTTGACTTTCCAATGGGTCATTTCTCGGGTACAGATTTATGAATTAATGTTGACCTTGGTAGAAAGGGCATGGGCTTTGCTCTTGTCACAGTCATACAACAAACGTATTGCCTAGACTCAAGACCCCTGCTAGACCCACATATCTTCAGACCTGGATTCAAATAGTATTTTAAATCTTTCAAATACTTTAGCTGTTTAAACTGCCAACCCTTCCAATCTGGAATTCCAGGCAGGCTCAAGCAAATGCTTAAAATACTGTTTGAACCCTGGTCTGCTTCTATTGCAGAGGCTATCCCCAAGGTCAGATCTCATCATCTGCACAGAATTTGTGGAGAATTTTCAACGTGGAGCTCTGGGTGGTAGATAGATGCCCCCCCCCCCCCAAGCCTCTCTGTGCTTGCCTCCTGTTCAGTTTTGTCCTCACTCCTCGGGCAGATTAGTAAACAGAGAACTGTTGGGGCTGGGGCTCTTTCTCTAGTTTAGCAAATGAGCTCATAGATGGTAAATCTCTCTGGCGATGTGCGTCGTTAGATAATTGAGTTTCTGTCTTTGTCCTGGACGTCCCCAGTCTGTCTGTATGTCAGACTGGTCCAATCCTAAGCATCTTTCTTATCTGTCACTCACCACTGAGCATGCAGACATGTTTACAGTTTTTTGTTTATGTCCTGCAATGGATTATTGTCTTTGTCTAGGCTTCGATTAAAGGAGGAGACAAGAGAACCAATTAATTCATACCCATAGCATGTCCTGGTTATGAAGTCAATATAAAGAAAAAGTTTACCATAATGATAGTGCAATTGTAGTGTTCTTAAAAACCTTTAAGGAATGGATGAAAATGAGAAGAAAAAAAAACTATTCTGAGGAATTTCTAATTGATAATGCATAATGCTTTACATTTACGGTGTGTTTTATATGGTGTTTAGTTCTGTGCATTTACATGGGGTAACTCACCCCATCCTACACAAATGTATAGCACCCACCAGATTCTGGGGGTTATGAGACCAAAGTGTTGTTTTCTAAAAGTCAGACCTTCTGGCCGTAAGTCCTAGCTATGCCTTTGAGCTGGAATCAATATGTCCCTATTGCATCTCTGCGTTTGCAGTCATAATCCTTGTCGTGGTTATGAGAGGTCAACGCAGTGAGCACATCTGCTGGAGTGACTGTGGCTAACATTGAATTTCTCTGGGTTTTTGATCATCACAGTGTAGCATTTAGGGGTCCCGAGTCACTCCAGTAGAAAACTGTCATGGTATCACTGAACAAAGA
Source organism: Oncorhynchus mykiss (assembly GCF_013265735.2). Taxonomy (NCBI): domain Eukaryota; kingdom Metazoa; phylum Chordata; class Actinopteri; order Salmoniformes; family Salmonidae; genus Oncorhynchus; species Oncorhynchus mykiss. The sequence goes on along the minus strand of NC_048587.1, from coordinate 12,429,327 downwards.
AACCTATTTGCTCCGAAGTGTGCTTGATGCATTCAATTAATTAGCTTTGATATAAACGGCTTACTTTTCTGTTGGCCTCCATCCTGGAAATAAATCGAATTTTGACTGATATAAACCAATTGAGTAGCCAGCATATGGTTCACCCACCATGGCCAGTCTCGAGCCACAGTCAGCCCTCACTACTGAATTCTGGTTTCACGATGATGTTGTTCCTTTGTGTAAACATCGCTCAAGCATTAAGGATCAGATTTTTTTAAAGGATGTTCTAACACTTTATTTTGCAGTGTTACCTACACCGTTATCATGTTCCTTATTGCCTTGGATTTCAGGGCAGGGTACGTGATTTAGTTGTTGGATCTGAAAAAGGGAAATGTCTCCCTCTGATGGTCTTTGGATAATGCTTGGATTTGGATGCTGGATGCTTGCAGGATGACACGTCACATTTCTTACTATGCTGTCCACCTGAAAGATATGATCAGTGGTACTTGTTTTCTTACTACTTGATATTTGAAGAATATACTTTATGATTATGTTGCTTTGCAAAAACTGGAACCTCTTCACTTTCTTAATCCATGACCGAATTCATGTCCAAATATTGTGGGTTCTACCTTTTTCAAGCACATCAAAGCTATGACTGGATTTTATTTGAATTGATCTTTGTGTTGGATAACGTTCCCCACTAAAATTTGAGATGTGGAGTGAAATCTAGCCCTATAGCAGAATTGTATGAAGGGATATCCAGGCCAATATTCAAATGCAATATGAAAATGCTTTTGGGCAGAATTTGGCCAGGATTTTTCAGACAAGTGGACCACTTAGCACTGCTGTTTGTTTTTGTTTCAGCAAGACTTTTAATAAAGAGGGTTGTAGCTTGGCTGACTGTATCTCCATCCTTCAGGAAGACTGGCAACATTTTATCTATCAATCTGACCTCCTGTCATCCAAACATAGTGAAATTAAATTAATGTCTGAAACCAGAACCAAGGCCTCAACTGCACCAACAGAAATAGAAAAATCTAGTTTCGCTGTCTGCTAATGACATTAGTGCGTTCCCTAAATGGCCACCCCCACCAACGTGGGACAGGAACGCAACAGGAGATATAATTACAGGCCGAACACTCACATCTCCATTTTCCTGTAAAATATGCATAGCCTGCTATTGCGCTTTATAGATTAGCCAACATTGGCCCCAACCCCCCCCCCTCTCGGCTGGCAGGTAATGATTTATGATTCATTTCTTCACAGTATCATGTTAGTCCCTGTAATTAACCTTCCCAAGGTGAAACCAAGGAGAAACGGAAACCACATCCTTATTAACCATGTGAGAAATTCATTAGACAAGCTGCGTGGGTGACATTTGAGACATCCTTTTCAATTTCCATTGACGTAGGAATAAAATATATAAAATATATCTATTGTATGGATACAGTCTCATTAGGTAGCTTAAATACATGGATGTTATTTTCATTTGACATGTATAGTGGCATAATTTAAATAGGCCTATCAGGGAGGAGATGTCTGATAGTTGATAATGCTTTATGTGCAGGCACACCCTCAAATTAGGCAGTTAAAGAAAATGTCACAGCATTGCAAAATTCACTGACATGGTAGGTTTAAAGGCTACATTCAGAATATGTTTATCATGGTATGTTAGTATCAGGAAAGTGAGAAATAGCCTATTACATTGAGCATATGACATCAGGGGTCACGGTATACTTCAACCCAACCACACTGTCCTGATAAATATATCTATTGGCTCTTGGATTGTACAAAAACTGTTAAGTTACAGGTCTTGGGGCGACGCACAATTGGCCTAGTGTTGTCCGGGTTAGGGAGGGTTTGGCCGGTAGGGATATCCTTGTCTCATCGCACACTAGCGACTCCTGTGATGGGCCGGGCGCAGTACACGCTAACCAGGTCGCCAGGTGCACAGTGTTTCCTCCGACACATTGGTGCGGCTGGCTTCCGGGTTGGATGAGCGCTGTGTTAAGAAGCTGTGCAGCTTGGTTGGGTTGTGTTTCGGAGGACGCATGGCTTTCGACCTTCATCTCTCCCGAGCCCGTACGGGGGTTGTAGCGATGAGACAAGATAGTAACTACTAACAATTGGATACCACGAAATTGGGGAGAATTGTTTTTTACAAAAAAAAGTTACAGGTCTTGGCTGCCACTGACAAAGAATATCCCTAGAACACTGAAAAATCTGGAAAACCAGGCCTGGTATTCACAGCTGACTTTGAAAAGCCTTTTGATAAAGTACGACTGCAATTTATATATTTTATAATGGAGAATCTCTTATACAATGGGTTAAAGTTATGTAAAATAACCCTAGGTGTAAAATAGTAAATAATTTCTCGCAAAGTATTAACCTGTCAAGAGGAGTAAAACAAGGTTGTCCACTATCGCCATATCTATTTATTATGGCCATCGAAATGCTAGCTATTAAAATCAGATCCAACAATAATATCAAGGGGATAGAAATCCAGGGCTTAAAAACAAAGGTGTCATTGTATGCTGATCATTTATGCTTTCTTTTAAATCCACAACTTGGATCCCTCCACAGCCTCATAGAGGATCTAGATCATTTAAAAATATAAATCTACTAATTGATCATTTAAAAAAAACATTGTTTGAGAAAAAATACATAAAAAGGGTATAATCTTTGTAAATCATATCATAAATAGGACTGGTGGAATTATGTCACACAGGCAGTTTACAAAAATACATGCAAATGTATGCTCTATCCAAATTACAACCAACTAATTGCAGCATAACTGCAAAAATGGAAGAGGCAAGTGGAAGTGAGAGAAAGTAAGGAACTTGTCTGTTGGCCCTGCATTAAAGACCGGAATTGGTTAAAGAAAATCATGATCAATAAAAAAGTATACCAGTTTAATTTAAGGACCAAAAAATTGACTGCCGTGCAATACAGATTGCAAAATAGTTGGGAAGAGATTTTCAATGTACCGATTCCATGGCACATGGTTTACACGAAACGACACTGGATTTAAAACATATAATTTGTCTATGTAAATGATTATACAAACTTCTTGCAACTAGTAGAATGTTACATATATGGGGGATACAACCATCCTAGCTCTGCAGATTTTGCTGCAAAGAGACAGAATCATTAGATCATTTGTTTTGGTACGGTCCATATGTAGCATGTTTTTGGTTGCAGGTTCAGGAATGGATGAAGAATTGCAACATTTACCTGGAGCTAACTCTGCAAATAGCACTGCTTGCTGATTTGAAAAGTCTTAGTCAATCAATCAATAATACTCTTAGAAAGAAAATGTATCTTTCATTTACAATCTGTAGAAACAATGAGAATTCAAAAAGATTCAGAACTTTTGTGAAACATCACAGCACAGTTGAAAAATATATGGCAAATAGAAATCAAAACTGGATGGTCTTCAGAGATAGATGAGAGGGGTTAAGGGTAGCTGAAGGATGGCACTAAAAACAAACAAAACATAACTAATGTAAAATATACTGTTTCCGTAAAATGTATATAGTATGTATAAACTGGAAGTAGAAGCCTAAGTGTTGTTGTCCATTTGTTTAAAATAATATATATATGTACAGTACCAGTCAAAAGTTTGGACACGCCTACTAATTCAAGGGTTTTTCTTTATTTTTACTATTTTCTACCTTGAAGAATAACAGCGAAGATATCAAAACTATGAAATAACAGAAATGGAATCATGTAGTAACTAAAAACAAATGTTAAACAAATCAAAATATATTTTATATTTGAGATTCTCTTGGCATTCTTTCAACCAGCTTCATGAGGTAGTCACCTGGAATGCATTTCAATTAACAGGTGTGCCAATCGTCAATCATAAGTGAACGTTTCAGGCTGAATAAGCAAAAATCACAGTAGAGACCCTCATGTAGGAACCAAAAAACATTAAACATTATATTTTAGATTCTTCAAAATAGCCATCCTTTGCCTTGATGACAGCTTTGCACACAGTTGGCATTATTTTAACCAGCTTCATGAGGTAGTCACCTGGAATGCATTTCAATGAACATGTGTGCCTTGTTAATTGTGGAATTTCTTTCCTGCTTAATGCATCTGAGACAAGAACAGCTCAAATAAGCAAAGAGAAATGACAGAACATCACTACTTTAAGACATGAATGTCAGTCAATCCGGAAAATTTCAAGAACTTTGAAAGCTTCTTCAGGTGCCGTCGCAAAAACCATCAAGTGCTATGATGAAACTGGCTCTCATGAGGACCACCACAGGAAAGGAAGACCCAGAGTCTGCAGAGGATAAGTTCATTAGAGAGTTACCAGCCTCAGATTGCAGTCCAAATAAATGCTTCACAGAGTTCAAGTAATAGACACATCTCAACATCAACTGTTCAGAGGAGACTGTGTAAATCAGGCCTTTATGGTCAAATTGCTGCAAAGAAACCACTACTAAAGGACACCAATAAAAATAAGAGACTTGCTTGGGCCAAGAAACACAACCAATGGACATTACATTTGAGAATTTTGGTTCCAACCTCTGTGTCTTTGTGAGACGCAGAGTAGGTGAATGGATGATCTCCGCATGTGTGGTTCCCATCGTGAAGATAGGAGGAGGAGGTGTGATGGTGTGGGGGTGCTTTGCTGGTGACACTGTCTGTGAATTATTTAGAATTCAAAGCACACTTAACCAGCATGGATACCACAGCATTCTGCAGCGATACGCCATCCTATCTGGTTTGTGCTTAGTGGGACTATAATTCCTTTTTCAACAGGACAATGACCCAAAACACACCTCCAGGCTGTGTAAGGGCTATTTGACCAAGAAGGAGAGTGATGGAGTGCTGCATCAAATGACCTGGCCTCCACAATCACCCAACCTCAACCCAATTGAGATGGTTTTGGATGAGTTGGAGCTCAGAGTGAAGGAAAAGCAGCCAACAAGTGCTCAGCATATGTGGGAACTCCTTCAAGACTGTTGGAAAATCATTCCTCGTGAAGCTGGTTGAGAGAATGCAAGGAGTGTGCAAAGCTATCAACAAGGCCAAGGGTGGTTACTTTCAAGAATATCAAATATAAAATATATTTGTTTAACACTTTTTGGGTTACAACATGATTCCATATGTGTTATTTCATAGTTTTGATGTCTTCACTATTATTCTTCAATGTAGAAAATAGTAAAAAATGTAGAAAAACCCTTGAATGAGTAGGTGTGTCCAAACTTTTGACTCGTACTGTATATTTACCCCAAAAAATATATGGGGGATTGGAAATGATCCCGACAATTACATTGATAGAAACCACAATCTATCTGCAATATTAAAGCTGATCTACCCTGTAAACAAGATAAAAAACAATTAAAAAAATATCCCTGTGTGTTTTTGCCAACACTGTTTATTTGTTTTTTTCTGCAATCGATACACCAGTTTATAAATGTTCAATTGTTGGTGACAAAAACAAAAATGAACAAAAGGTCATGCCAAAACAAAAAGATATTCAAACAAACGCAGGATGACCTCATCGAGCATTCCATGCACTCTCAGCATCTGCCCCAGTTGCTGCTGCCCTCTAGAGATGAGATGTAGAAGTGTGCTGTCTGCCTGTGCGCCTAAGCTCGAGCTACCTCTATTCCTAACACATGGTATTTCTTTCTTTTCGCAGGGTCAGTTGGGCTCTACTTCCCCCAGAATCAATACAAGGAGACTGTGTATGTTGGGCAGTATGCAGGCACACCCGTGCTCCAGGTTCACGCCATGGTGGAGAGCGACTCTCAACAACCCCACTTCTACCTGTGGTGGAACACCCCCCTGAAGCCTCCAACTTATGCCCCGTGGTTCCACCTGGATGAGACCACAGGGATACTCTCCATGAATAAGACCCTGGAGTGGAGTGACTTTGACTATCGATGTGGGTTAAATAGAGACAGAAATATGTATTCTTTCCACATTGTTTATGGGATATTTAATGAAGTTGACTGTGCAGTCTATTTACTTTGCATATACCAATTGTCAATTGTCCATTGAACACAACACTCCAACATGTTTCCAATATAAAGGTATATTTAATATTATAAAATGTGTGTGGGGAAATTATTTAAGTTGCTCAGCTTGCACGCTTTGTGCATACCAATAATGTTGAGCTTCACAGTGATACGTCATGTTCAGGGATCTGCTTTCAGAATCAGGACAGTAATGTAATTGCATAATAGCCCAGAAAGTGCCCAGTCATCAAGAACAAAATGCACTGTGGGAGATTAAAATGGGGGCCTTTGTTTCTGCTTTGGTTCTCTTGCTGATCAGATAAGCTTTGGATACTGCCGCTGACTGTCAAGGCGGCGACCAGACCCGTGAAGGGTTTCCTCCATGGCCTCCCTACCGTACGGGTCAGCCTGACCTTCATCAATGACACAGTGCCACCGTGTGGCCAGACCAGACCAGAGCTGGAGAATCTGTGTTTCCCTGACAAGGACCTGAACTCCCACATTAAGGAGAACAGGTTCCCCGGGGCCATCCGCCAGCTCAGACAGCTCACCAGGTTAAATGTCTGCCCCAACTACACCATCTCCTACAGTGTGGAATCAGGTTAGTCATGCTACACTCCATCCACCCACACTGTGTCTGTGCTTGATATTATGAGAAACATCAGACTCTTGGCAGGTCCCTACTAACCTTGTATGGTGAGGTTACCCCATGTTCTTACTCTTACAGAAATGTTTCTATTTTCAATTACCTTTTTCCTTGCTGCTCCAGTAGCTCAGTGAATATGAGACTACAAAGTCTGGCAACATGAGATTAACACGGTATGTTGTTTTACATCCCCTCTTTGTGTTCCTTTTGGCTCTAGATGTTCCAGCCCCATTTGCTATAAATGACAACACCACTGAGTTGATAGTGACCGCTCCTTTGGACCGCGAGGAGAGAGAGACGTACAGTCCCGTGCTGGTCTGCACAGTGCAGACTGACACAATGATAGACAAGTTCTTTGTTACACTACATATCAACATCTACGACGAAGATGACAATGCACCTTATGTCAATGAAACAGACACAGAGGATGTGGTGCTTGAGTTTGATCGCATGGAGGTGACTTTATTTAACTTACTACCATACTGTATATCAATCAATTACTATAAAATGTATAATTGACACCATTGTTGTTGTTGTTTTTCAGGGAAGTTCTTTTGGCAATTTATTTGTCTATGATAGAGACACAACACCCAGGTATCCCAAAAACCAGAGTCAGAACAGATTTGTCGGATATATGATGACCAATGACTCATGGATAAATGAAATGTTCACCATAGAACACTCTTTCAAAGAAGAGAAGGCCATTTTTGGCAACGTCCGAGGCACTGTTCATGAGTTCTGTGAGTTGTCCAGTTACACAATCAGTCTTAGGGCTGGTTTTCCGGACACAGATTAAGCCTAGTCGGTTTTCAGTCTGCGACCATGTTTAATAAGTATCCAGGAAACTAGCTCTTAATGTGACAAACTTTCACAAAATCTTTTGATCGATTCATTAAATAAACAACCCCCCCCCCCCCCCCCCCCCCCCTTTGTGTGGTATCTAGGGCTTGCACTAAAGAAGCATTTGTCTGTAACCGAGAATAGGACCCTCCAGCTGGATTACCTGGTCAATGACACCACATACCCCGGTCCAGAGGGAACTGTGATGCTGCACTACAATATCACCATCTTACCTGTCCCCATCCGCTTCACCAATGTGACATATCTCTTCACCACAACACGTAGAGCTAACGTCTTTGCCCAGGTACCTATTGTTGACATAGCCCTCTTTGCATGACAACAGGGATACTGCTAATAAAAGGCTTATGATGCAGACAACTGTTTTCAGCTCAGCCCCCCCCCCCCCCCCCGTATGATCACAATGTTCCTTCTCATTTTAGGTTGGTAGAATCTGTGTGGACAACTGCCTGAAGTTCCGGGGCATCAATGTCATATACCGGCTAGCGGTAACAAACAAGACAGACAAAAATGTGTCCGGCGACATACAGTCATGCTTCACGGCGATTAGCATCGCACAGAGCCTCAAGGACATGGCGGGGGTGCTGTATGTGAACGACACAGAGGCTCTCCGCAGGTCAGAGTGCCAGGACCTGCAGTACGTGGTCATTGCTCAAGAGCAGCAGAATCAGCTGCAGGCTAGCACTCAGATCCTCATTGTGCTCGATAGCAATAGTAAGTACACTCCTGAGATAGTAAGTACTTTCCCAGCAATACTCAAGACTGATGCTGATTTGGCCACAGAGATTACCAATGAATGAGTAATATGGCATCCATGTTTGGAAGTCGTCAGTTCTGCCTGACCTCCTGATATGGATGTCGTAGTGTTGCCCCTTTTTCAAGGCTCATTCCTCATAATATGAGACATGTTGTTGTATACTTCTCTAGAACTATGAAAAAGTAGCAGTGTAGTGAAGACATGTCAAATTATGTTAGCCTTATCCATAGCTTTTTTTCCAAGTCTGAGACTGGTATGACCTTGCTTGACAATTGCATCATAGTGAAGGATACAGTGGACATGTGTGCTGTCTTCATGAACTTTGTGTTTATGTTGTGTAGTTGATAAACAGGATACAGAGAACCATTGGTTCCTCTCCTGTGCAGAGGGGCGACAGCGTGGGGACTGTGAGAAAATCAGAGGCCTAGGGGCTACCACAGGGAGGTGCCAATGGAGACAGGGCTCTGAAAAAGGTATCCACGCGGTACATAATTAGGGGTATTTGATGGGCACAGGAAATGATGCTATCCATATATTGTTGGTTTCTTCTATCAATTAACTATTTTTATTTTAACTGACTGTACTATTTCTCCTCTATCTTTCAGGAATATCAGAAAGCTATTCCACCTGCTCCCCTGACCTCCGCACGTGCCCTGATGGCTTTTGTGATGCAGTCGAAAGCAAAGACGCGTCAATATGTCCTCAGGATTGCACAAGTAAGAAATGTCTCAATCCTTTGCAGCCATTTATATTTGTCTACTTTCTTGAAAACATGTGTTTCAATACTTTCCTCATTCTTCTGACAGTATTTCAAGTGTTTTTTTTTTTTGTTTGTTTCATTGAAAAAATGTTGTATTGTTGAATTCAAGAAATTCGCATGTGTTTGTCTCTCTCAGTTGAACCCATTATCGGAGGTCATGAGAAGGGCATCATGTCTGGCATTAGAGCTGGCTATGGAACCTGCTACTGCTACTCTGAAAAATGCTTCTGTGAGAAGGATGATATAGAGGGTGAGTTGTTTCCATGTATTGACCCATAATACCACCCATATACGTAGGTAATGAAACAGCATTCCAAGAGATATTTCAAGATATGATATGTCAATCAAAGGTGAAATTACAGTTTGCCCATTGTTGTCTAAGGATGGTTTACATGGTGTCTCTTTTTGACCCCTGACCCCTTCTACCCTGTCTGATCCAGAGGCCATGTGTGACGACGTCTGCAAAACCATCATTGCCACCGCGGTGCTGCTCTCCTTCATCGTCTCCATCCTCCTGTCCTCCTACTTCATCCATCGCTACCACAAGAACTCCCCCAAGCCCCCCATCGCCTCGGCTGAAATGACCTTCCGGCGGCCCCCACAGTCCTACCCCATCAGCTACTCTGCTAACAATGTGCGCCGTGGCTCGTTGGACTCTATGGAGAACCAAGTGGCCATTGACACCTTCAAAATACCTGTAAGGCCTTAGCTAATACGACGTTTGCCAAATTCCTGAAACTTTCCCCAAATTCCCAGCAACTTTATGCTTTTTAAAGTGTTACTTAATTGCTTTAACAGGAGGATCCCAAATGGGAATTTCCACGAAAAAACCTGGTGCTTGGTAAAACCTTAGGAGAAGGGGAATTTGGGAAGGTTGTCAAGGCGACTGCATTCCGGCTGAAAGGAAAGGCTGGCTACACCACAGTAGCTGTGAAAATGCTTAAAGGTAAGACTAGAGCAAACAATAGGAAAAATGATTGTCATGCAGTGAGTCAGTCCCTAGGTGTGTGCATACTGAATATACAGTAGAAGAGCCATTTTTATGATGTGACTTTTGGCCAGACCATGATCGATATAAGGTGAAGTATTTCATAATTCCCTCTTTTATTTTGCAACAGACCATGCCTCACATAGTGAACTGCGTGACCTCCTGTCCGAATTCACCTTACTGAAGCAAGTCAACCATCCGCACGTCATCAAGATGTTCGGAGCTTGCAGCCAGGATGGTAAAGGCTTTTTAACCATCCACTCTGAGCCACTCTGGGGTCACGGACTAAAAAAGTTTGGGAACCCCTGCTCTACAGACTATCTACAGAATATCAGTAACATTTCAACTAACTATCTACTAACCCTAACCCACCATAGGAGGGTATCAATGTTGCTGAGTAACGGTACCTTCACCAATGGAGAGAATATTGCCTTCAGATCACGTCCTTTATGGTAGCAATGCCTCGGAGGCCCAGTCTGATGAAATTATACTCAAAGTCATCATGAAGTTGTGGTACAATTCATTGTGGACCCAGTTATTAATGAAAACATGATGTCCTTGCAATGCTTAACCTTCCGGTGTTATACCTGGTATACTTCTGATGCATCTTTCATTCAAAACTGCCAGACACTGTAGGCCCAAGTGTGTGTTCTAAAGTGGTGTGTCTCTCCATCTAGGTCCAATGTACCTGATTGTAGAATATGCCAAATTTGGGTCACTGCGCAACTTCCTGCGTGAGAGCCGAAAGGTAGGACCCAGCTACATGTCGGGCAACGATGCCAACCGCAACTCGAGCTACCTGGAGAACCCAGATGAGAGGGCACTCACCATGGGCGACCTGATCTCCTTCGCCTGGCAGATCTCCAGGGGTATGCAGTACCTGGCTGAAATGAAGGTGCCTGTATAGCAATTACCTTCAAAATATTCGCTATTGGGCGTATCCTCACTTCCACTTAAGTCAAAAGTTCAATTAGTCTCCAGTTGACATCAATGCATAACTCATTGAAAATGTGACTGAACTGGAAGTTAGAATTCCATGCTACACTTAGCTCAAGTTCAATGTGACTCAGTGTTTTGTAAAGAAAGGAGCTGAGCTTGAGTGGCTGTAAGAAGCTTGTATTGACTAATGTATTCCAATAGCTTGTTCACAGGGACCTCGCTGCAAGAAATGTCCTAGTTGCAGAGGGGCGTAAGATGAAGATTTCAGACTTTGGTTTGTCCCGGGACGTGTATGAGGAAGACTCTTATGTGAAGAGGAGCAAGGTAGGGGTCCCAAATGTCAAATACACAATTATAAAAAATAAAAATAAATTCTCTCAATTATATTGTTTTCGAAATTGTCTCAATTATTATAATTTTGGTAACACTTTATTTGGATAATCGATCTGTAGATGCTCAACAGCAGTGTTTCCCAAACTAGGGGTCGCAAAATTTGAAAATGGGGTCGCGAGAGAAATTTTTTAAATAAATTTTAAAATAATTTTAAATAAATGTGAAAATAAACTTTTTTAAATACATTTTTAAAAATCGCGGTTGGTCCATAGAACCGGGGTTACGTCAGTAACCTCCAGTAGCCACTAGATGTGGTTGTAATAAACTGAGTGGTTTCTGTTAAACATTGTCTGTTGCTCACTTTGTTTTACATGATGGGGTCGCAACCATTGTTGGATATCAAAATGGGGTCAAGGACCAAAATAATCAGTGACATTTCAACTAACTATCTACTAACCCTAACCCTATCGCCAACCCTTACCTTAACCCTTATCCTAACCCTAAACTTAATCCTTACACTAACCCTTATTCTAAACCTAACCCTAACCCGAACCATAACATTAGAAAGCAGTTGCTTATCAACAGATACTTTGTTGATAGTATGAACATCTACAGATGGATAATCCAGGCTATCCAGATAAAGTGTGGCCATACATTTATTTAACAGAACTGACATCACAATTTCAATTCTCTTCTTTTTTGTCTCCTCTTTTCAGGGTCGAATCCCAGTGAAATGGATGGCAATAGAGTCCTTGTTTGATCACATTTACACAACACAAAGTGACGTGTGAGTACCTTTCACAATCAACTTAAAACATCTGTCATACATATGTCCATATCCAGAACCAACAATGCTTGCATGATCAAAAACCTACCTTCTCAATTTCACTTGGATAAAACACACAGCAAACATCAGAATCACTATTTCATCCATGCATTAGGTGGTGCTATTAATGTGGTGTTCTACTCTGTCTCCTGACAGCTGGTCCTTTGGTGTGCTGTTGTGGGAGATTGTGACACTGGGCGGAAACCCGTACCCAGGCATCGCCCCTGAACGCCTCTTTAACCTCCTGAAGACTGGCTACAGGATGGAGAAACCAGAGAACTGCACGGAAGAAATGTACGATTGCCACTTTACTTTACCCCAGCGTCATTGTACCCACAGTAAAACTCACTGCTACTCTATTACACACTGATAATGACATCCATGGCTTGACCTACCAGCAGAAAATCCACCCCTATTCATTCTGATGTTGTAGGGATCTATTGTAAATTGTAGGCGAGCCATCCCATTCGTTTATTATAATTATATATTCTAAATTGTAGGTAAACCACCCCTTTAGTTGTTTTACCTCTGACCATACGGGGGTGTATGAATGTGTTTCTGCAGGTATAATCTGATGCTTCGATGCTGGAAACAGGAGTCAGACAAAAGGCCCATATTCGCAGACATCAGTAAAGAACTGGAGAAGATGATGGTGAAAAACCGGGTAGGATCAAGCAAAACAACCAACACTCTTTCTCTGTCTAAAGTGGTCATTACACTGTTCAGTGGTAGTTACAGTACACACACTGTTATAAATGGAGTAAACAGAACAAGACGTCCAACAATAACTTTAACAGGCTGTAGTTGAGGTAAAGAGGCCAAATATACTGTAATGTTGAGGATGCCAAATACAGTGCAAACATGTGAAGGATGTGTTTAGGATTTGGAACAGAGTACTTTTAGTACTTTTGATCTCACACACAAGTAGGAAATATATTTCTCAAATATTTTCTGTTTCCTATCAAGTGTCTGTCATTGGACCTACGATCCTAACTATGAGGTTATGTTAGGTCTGAGCTGCATGAGAGGATGTGAATGTATTAGCATTATGATCCACATTCCTGATGTTAGTGATGAGCCATATTAGGTGTTCCTCTCCTGTTGTCAGGATTACCTGGACCTGGCGGCATCCACGCCAGCCGACGCCCTGCTGTACGACGACGCCCTCTCCGAAGAGGACACACCCCTAGTGGATTGTAATAACGCCCCTCTCCCACGAACCATTCCCTCCACATGGATTGAAAACAAGCTTTATGGTAGAATTTCCCATGCATTTACTCGATTTTAGAGACAGGATACACAAACTCTTTTTTTTGACATGTTGTGATTGGCTTCCTGTAGACCGTGTGTGACTGTGATCTAGGCATGCTTCCTGAAAAAGTCTCCCATTTCTTAGAAAATGAGAGTCAGTGGAAAAAGATCATCTTGTGTCTGATGATTACTATTTGGACCTGCTTCTGATGTACATGAAACCTGACCGAAGTAATGACACATCTGTAAATAGTAAACATTTCTATAATAACATTCCCTTATATGGCATATTGTAATCCACATTCATATCCACATATGTATATGATCATTAGGACACTCATACATTTTGGATGACATAAACATTCAGAACACATTCCAACATTCCACATTGTCTGTATTAATTTGGAAAATAGTATTCAAAAACAGTTTGACATTTGAAACAGGTCCTTGCTGAATCAATCATTATCTATTTAGTTTGGATTCCAAACTGTTTTAAGTTATCTGAATTGTTTGTGTGTATATAGGCTACCTATTAAGCATATAGATTGTTTCTACAATGTTGAATAGAGAAACAGTAAGGCTTTTGAAATAAACTTGTGGCTAACATAGATAAACAATACTTTCTAAAAGTATTTCATAACAAATTCCCAAACAAATCCCACTGATCCTAGGCACTTCCAGTTGATAGTTCATAAAAGTATTTAGCAATAAGATGGCTGCCAGTGACATAGTTACCATGACTAACTTGGTGTCCATGTATCCTGTTACAGTGATGCAATTATTGTATCTGCTTTATATTGAGAAAACAATTATCAATGGTGCATGAGCCAAGGAAAACATTTAGAGATCATGACATACATTATCAATAATGTACCAATAATTGTTGTGTTCTTTTTCTTTGAAATCATATTGAATCAATCCAGTACATTTTCTCAGTTAAACTGTACAGGAACTATGGACATCATTATTGTCTGTGAAGTGATTTCTTCGTAGAATTCTAAATTGATAGCCTTATCATGTTCTTATGTCATAGTCAAACATCAGTCTATAATTCACTTCTGTCAAAAATGTAAAGGGGAAAAAAATGAGTTTCTTTTTGAGAGCCTTACTGTCTGCATTCTACTTTTTCTTTACTCAGTGCAGAAAAATGATATGTTCTCATTTTTAGGCATGTCATACCCGAACTGGCCTGAGAAGAGCCCGGTACTGCTCAACAGACTTGATGCCACTAACCCAGTCTTTACAAGATATGCCAATGATAGTGTTTATGCAAACTGGATGGCTTTGCCTTCACCCGCAAAAATTGTGGACAACCTTGATAGTTAAAAGCAAAAACTATTGTAGAAAATAAAGATTCCTAATTGGGTAGATGTGTATATTTATATAAAAACTGTACATATACAATCTAAAGTTGGTTCCCTTTTATTTCTGTTGCACGAGTATTCCAAGTTAAAACTGGGCGATTTAAAAACCATGCTTCAAGCAACTCTTTGGTATGTTAATCATTACCTCAAGGTCATGTTGGTCAAGTATCATTGCATGACCGTATACCAGGTTGTATGTCAATGTTAATGTCTTTCAAGTGCCTGTGCCGCTTCTACGATAGCCTCTAATTAGTAGTATGCGACTGTGAAGATCTTGTTTCCAGCCAATGAATTAAAGGGGAGTTCTGTACCATCACCTGTCCTATATCGTAGACCTGTGAGGTTAAGGTGGACAAAGAGTGGACACTGAGTTCATCCAGAAAAGCTGCAAAGTTTCTACTTGATAGAATCATGTTCTTTGAAATGTAAAAGCTGCTTTTGTCCTTCCCCTTTAACGTTTCCAAGTATACCTGCCAAAGAAAAATAAGAGAACCACGTTTAGTTGAAGACGTTCTTTCTTTGACACCAAAAGTATCAAAAGTGAGTGCTACTGTGTCGTTAGGACGTGAGACTATAAAATATAAAATGTGGGAATGTCAAAACTGCAGCTTGCCATTTGATTCCTCGTAATGGCAATCTTTGTGCAACAGTTATCTATGATTTTGAAAACAAATGAATGTTATGAATTGTTATGTTGTTATTACATGATTATGTTGCAATCAATAAAAAGTTCAAATATGTGCAGTCTATTTATATTTGACAGCCTCCCCTTCTCTCATCAGCTGTAATAATGGCTTTAGAAGCTTCTGATAGGCTAATTGACATCATTTGAGTCAATTGGAGGTGTACCTGTGGATGTATTTCAAGGCCTACTTTCAAACTCAGTGCCTCTTTGCTTGACATCATGGGAAAATCAAAAGAAATCAGCCACAAGCCTCCCACAATAAGTTGGGTGAATTTTGGCCCATTTCTCCTGGTGTAACTGAGTCAGGTTTGTATGCTTCCTTTACTCGCACACACTTTTTTCAGTTCTGCCCACAAGTTTTCTATAGGATTGAGGTCAGGGCTTTGTGATGACATTCATTTTGTTGTCCTCAAGCCATTTTGCCACAACTTTGGAAGCATGCTTGGGGTCATTGTCCAGTTGGAAGACCCATTTGTGACCAAGCTTTAACTTCCTGACTGATGTCTTGAGACACTGCTTCAATATATCCACATAATTTTCCTGCCTCATGATGCCATCTATTTTGTGAAGTGCACCAGTCCCTCCTGCAGCAAAGCACCCCCACAACATGATTATGTCACCCCCGTGCTTCACGGTTGGGATGGTGTTCTTCGGCTTGCAAGCCTCTCGCTTTTTCCTCCAAACATAACGATGGTCATTATGGCCAAACAGTTCTATTTTTGTTTCATCAGACCAGAGAAAATGTTTCCAAAAATAACAATCTTTGTCCCCATGTGCAGTTGCAAACCGTAGTCTGGCTTTTTTTATGGTGGCTTTGGAGCAGTGGGTTCTTCCTTGCTGAGCGGCATTTCAGGTTATGTCAATACAGAACTTGTTTAACTGTGGATATAGATAATTTTGTACCCGTTTCCTCCAGCATCTTCATAAGGTCCTTTGCTGTTGTTCTGGGATTGATTTGCACTTTTCGCACCAAAGTACATTCATCTCTAGGAGACAGAACGCGTTTCCTTCCTGAGTGGTGTGACAGCTGCGTAGTCCCATGGTGTTTATACTTGCGTACTATTGTTTGTACAGATGAACGTGGTAACTTCATGCATTTGGAAATTGCTCCCAAGGATGAACCAGACTTGTGGAGGTCTACAATTTTGAGGTCTTTGCTGATTTCTTTTGATTTTCCCATAATATCAAGCAAAGAGGCACTGAGTTTAGGCCTTGAAATACATCCACTTCAATTGACTCAAATGATGTCAATTAGCCTATCAGAAGCTTCTAAAGCCATGACATTTTCTGGAATTTTCCAACCTGTTTAAAGGCACAGTCAACTTAGTATATTGAAACTTCTGACCCACTGGAATTGTGATACAGTGACATATAAATAAAAATAATCTGTCTGTAAACAATTGTTGGAAAAATGACTTGTGTCATCCAAAATTTCCAAAACTATAGTTTGTTAACAAGAAATGTGTGTAGTGGTTGAAAAATGAGTTTTAATGACTCCATCCTAAGTGTATGTAAACTTACAACTTCAACTGTACATAAAGGCATCATGTACCACTGCCAACTGAGTGAAAAATACTTTTCCTTATTTATTCTTAATAAGTTATCACTCAAATCAAAGTTTGTCAATGTCTTTTCAGATGTTAAAAGCGGCCTGGATGGGAAATAAGGCACCATTTTATTTGTATTTATCCTTTATTTAACTAGGCAAGCCAGTTTAAGAACAGATTATTATTTACAATGGCCTAGGAACAGTGGGTTTGTTCAGGGTACTGGCCCAACGCTCTAACCACAAGGCTACCTGCCACCCCTTTAGTTAAGAACAAACTCTTATTTACAATGACGGCTACAATGACGGCCTAGGAACAGTGGGCGAACTGCCTTGTTCAGGGGCAGAACAAAAGATTTGTACCTTGTCCGCACGGCGATTCAATCTAGCAACCTTTCGGTTACTAGTCCAACTCTCTAACCACTAGGCTACCTGCAGCCCCTTTAAATGCACTTGCATTTATTATACTTTTAATTAACTTTAATAATTGATTGATTAACTTGAGTTGTCTTTTATTAATTGCTGGCTGTGTCATACGGCTTTCACTTGTTTAAAATTTCATTTAGTTTTTTATGAAGATTTCGCCTATTGCTATCTGCAAATGTATGAACTTTTATTTTGAAGTAGCTACAGAAACGCCTTGGCCGCCCGGAAGTATAGTTTTTTTCGATCAGTCCACTTTCCTCTGTGGCGTTGTTTAGCATCCCTTTTGATGTTACTGCGTTTTATTCCTTGAAAGGAGGTCTGACTATATGAGTAAGTATTTGCTAAAAATATGATTTACTGTTCGACGCAAATATTTGTTGATATATAGCTAGCTAACTAGCTAAACAACACTACCAGCTCCAATCAAGCCGTTGTTTACACGTATCTAGGTGTTAGCTAGCTTCCCAGCTAGCCAACTCTGGTTCCCTTTGTAGTTTGGTTGTTATCTATCTAGCCACAAGCTCATATAGGCTCGGCTAACGTTGTAGTGTAGCTTTTTAGCTAGCTATTTTCCTAGAGGTGCAGTTACATAAGCATACATTGCATTAACGTTCTACTGGCAGCAGGATCGCGGAATTTTATTTCAAAATAATAGGCCCACTACAAAGACATCCTACACTTTGGGAAGGTAGATCTTTTTTGTCACTCCGGTGTGGTACAACTGTTTTTCATAGCATTGCAACCACCACTGGATAATTTGACGTACTTTTAATATTAATAAAAATATTTATTTAAAGTTTACACCAATACTGATGTGTTGAAAGCTATTGTGTAGTAGGCTATATGTCAAGAAATACACTTTTAATCAAATACAAATATATTGTAATGAAACAGGCAGGGAGCAGGTCTCGAACCCTTGACCTTCGAGCCCGAGGTCCGGCGCGCTATCGACTGTGCCGCAAATCGATGTCCGCGCTTATAAACCTAGGGTCGTTACAATATGTAATTGGAATTACTCAATAGTCTACAAAATTGAAATTGGTATATTGTGCAGGACAACTGGTTTAATACAGAGTTCTGGTGGCTCCTTACTCCACCCACTCCATTCACTGTATAATAAATACATATTGGCTTATAGTGAAAAAACTATTATTTGTGCCGATGTAAATGTGGGTTGGGAGTACTCAGTAGGGTCTGTAGAGTTATATGATGTCATTTCACGGGGCACTGAATTATACGGAGTGCTGCTACAGCAGAACAGATAGAACAATGAGACCGATATTTCCCCGGATGTATAAAGGTGAAGCGTCGGGTTTCCACTCACTACCAACTATAGTAGTGAGAGGAAGCCCAGTGGCCGGCAGTGGGGAAAGATGGAACCAGATGGATTATGGCCAACATTATACTAATTTTCTCATCAATTAAACATTTGATCTCAAAGTTCTCTTTTCCCAAAACTAGACTATGTTACGAACAGAGTGGACAATGTTTTGTAGACTTTACTCTTTGCCAAAGTAAAAAAAAAATAGCATTGTTCAGAAGGAGCGCAAAGGCGAATTGAGTTATTGCACAAGCGCACTTCACAGAGTAGGCATTCCCTAACGGAAATATGCAAATGTATGTTCGAACGGGCCAGTAGAATCTCGCTAGCTCGTGCTTGGCTCTGCCCACATCATTCCTTGTTCTGTCCACTATGACTCACTTGTTCCCATTGGAAAAGACAGGCTGTGGTCTATCTTGAGTTAGTTATCGAAATCTTTGGTTGCAGTGTAGCCATGTTCCTAACTCGGGGACCAGCATAGACCTGTTTGATCTATGCCCCAACCTGAATAACAATTCTGATCATTAGCATGTTCTATTTGAATGTTAATTGCTTTGGTAGTTCCTGTCACGCCAAACGTGATTCCTCACCATCATTGGGTGTGGTGAGACCTTCTCCAAGTGAATTACTTCATATCACAATCTGTTTGGATTTATTCCATGAATCTAAATCTTACACAGTTCACAGATAGGGTCTTTCAGGAGGTGTGTTTTGGTCTAAAAAGAGCCTAAAATGTCCACTTTCATCTTCTCAAAAATTGAGATAGAAATGTAAAAAGCATGTCAAACATCCTTCCTCTCGATGAAATTTCTATGTGAAAATTACCAGAACAATGTGAGATACTAAAAATATTTGAGTTTAAATGTATTTGGCTAAGGTGTATGTAAACTTCTGACTTCAACTGTAGCCGCAAAACATGGTTAAAACTATAACTTTGATATCATGGATGGTTAGTCATTGCATCCATAAGCTCTGTCTATGAATTTGAGTGGTACATTTCTCCAGCACCATCCCTCAGCTTTTTACTGAAACAAGTGTTTCTACTTATGATTGTTGCTTAAAATAAGACAGGATTTCTAATAAGACAAAGGCAAAGTAATAGTAACTTGTATTTTCTCACGAATGACAATTGAGAGACATGGGCTGTATGATCCATGAGTTTAGGCATTTCTTAGTGAGCACATATTTTATGAGGAGGCAAAAAACAACACAGATTCCTATGACTTTCAATCCAGAACCTAAGCCCTAGGGGCAAACTATTTATTTGTCAGGCCAAGCAATTGTCCTGGTGCAATTTTTGGCACATGTTAAGGCTGGCCTTGGGCTGATTTAAATGTATAAAGCCAAGATGCAGCCGGCTCATCAGCATTAGGTTAATCTAGGTTGTTAAGAGGTATGCCAGTCCATCATTGTTTTCATTGTGTCTTTGAAGCAGTTGGCTTCTCAACTAATCACCTACTTATAATCAGTACTTGGCACCTCAGTTAGGCCATGGCAAGTGTGCATGGAAGTCGGTAGCATGGAATGGCATTTTATTACACCGGTCAGTGAATAGGGTAAGCTAAAAGAGTACTCCCAACACCACATTTACATCAGCGCAAATAATATATATTTTTTTATTTGTATTTTTATATAAGCCAATATATAGTTCAAACACAGTGATTTGCTTTGTCTATCAAATGGGTGTAGTAAAAGGCCAGCAACACTCCATATTATTCACTGCCCCATGAAATTACACCTTATATAGATTGTACAAACCCTACTGAGTACCCAACCCCTCTTTTACATCGGCACAAATAATAGATTTTTCACTATAAGCCAATATGTATTTAATATACAGTGATTTGTGTTGTGGCCTATGGAATGAGTCTAGTAAAAGGTCAGCAATACTCTGTATCATTTAGTGCCCTCATGAAATGACACTATAAAGTATTCACACCCCTTCACTTTTTCCACATTTTGTTGTTATAAAATTGTATTAATTGTAATTTTCTGTCAGCGATCTACACAAAATACTCTGTAATGTCAACGTGGAAAAATTCTAACACTTGTGAAACAAAATCATGAAAAATAAAACACTAATATATCTTAGATAGGTATTCAACCCAGAGTCAATACATGTTAGAATCAACTTTGGCAGCGATTACAGTTTTTAGTCTTTCTGGGTAAGTCTCTTAAGAGCTTTCCACACCTGGATTGTGCAACATTTTTCCATTCCTTTCAAAATTCTTCAAGCTGGTTGTTGATCATTGCTAGACAACCATTTTCAGGTCTTGCCATATATTTTCAAGCAGATTTAAGACAAAACTGTAACTCGGCCACACAACATTCACACGGTGTCTTCTTGGTAAACAACTCCAGTGTAGATTTGGCCTTGTGTTTTAGGTTATCGTCCTGCTGAAAGGTGAATTAATCTCCGTGTCTAGTGGAAAGCAGACTGAACCAGGTTTGCCTCAAATATTTTGCCTGTGCTTAACCCCATCCTCTTTCTTTTTTATCCTGAAAAACTCCCCAGTCCTTATTAACGATTACAATTGGGCTCCCAAGTGGCGCAGCGGTCTAAGGCACTGCATCTCGGTGCTAGAGGCGTCACTACAGACTAGAGGTCGACCAATCATGATTTTTCAACGCCGATACCGATTATTGGAGGACCAAAAAAGCCGATACCGATTAATCGGTCCCCCAAAAAATTATTTGTAATAATGACAATTACAACAATACTGAATGAACACTTATTTTAACTTAATATAATACATCAATAAAATCAATTTAGCCTCAAGTAAATAATGAAACATGTTCAATTTGGTTTAAATAATGCAAAAACAGTGTTGGAGAAGAAAGTAAAAGTGCAATATGTGCTATGTAAGAAAGCTAACGTTTCAGTTCCTTGCTCAGAACATGAGAACATATGAAAGCTGGTGGTTCCTTTTAACATGAGTCTTCAATATTCCCAGGTAAAAAGTTTTAGGTTGTAGTTATTATAGGAATTATAGGACTATTTCCCTCTATACCATTTGTATTTCATTAACCTTTGACTATTGGATGTTCTTATAGGCACTTTAGTATTGCCAGTGTACAGTATAGCTTCCGTCCCTCTCCTTGCTCCTCCCTGGGCTCGAACCAGGAACAACGACAACAGCCACCCTCGAAGTAGTGTTACCCATGCAGAGCAAGGGGAACAACCACTCCAAGGCTCAGAGCGAGTGACGTTTGAAATGCTATTAGCGAGTGCTAACTAGCTAGCCATTTCACTTCGGTTACACCAGCCTCTTCTCGGGAGTCAATGGGCTTGAAGTCATAAACAGCGCAATGCTTGACGCACAACGAAGAGCTGCTGGCAAAATGCAAAGAAAGTGCTGTTTGAATGAATGTTTACGCGCCTGCTTCTGCCTACCACCGCTCAGTCAGATACTTAGATACTTGTATGCTCAGTCAGATTATATGCAATGCAGGACACGCTAGATAATATCTAGTAATATCAACAACCATGTGTAGTTAACTAGTGATTATGATTGATTGTTTTTTATAAGATACATTTAATGCTAGCTTGCAACTTACCTTGGCTTACTGCATTCGCGTGACAGGCGTAATCTTTGTGGAGTGCAACGAGAGAGAGGCAGGTCGTTATTGCGTTGGACTAGTTAACTGTAAGTTTGCAAGATTGGATCCCCCAAGCTGACAAGGTGAAAATCTGTCATTCTGCCCCTGAACAAGGCCGTTCCTAGGCCGTCATTGAAAATAAGAATGTGTTCTTAACGGACTTACCTAGTTAAATAAAAATTAAATAAAGGTGTAAAAAAAAAAACTTGGCAAATCGGCGCCCAAAAATACAGATTTCCAATTGTTATGAAAACTTGAAATCGTCCCTAATTAATCGGTCGACCTCTACTACAGACACCCTGGTTCGAATCCAGGCTGTATCACAACTGGCCGTGATTGGGAGTCCCATAGGGCAGTGCACAATTGGCCCAGTGTCGTCCGGGTATGGCCTGTGTAGGCCGTCATTGTAAATAAGAATTTGTTCTTAACTGACTTGCCTAGTTAAATAAAAAAATAAATAGCAGTCTGTATTTTTAGATAGTTGTCTTAAATAGACATGTAAAAAAAAAAATAGATGCATTTGCTAAATAGCACAAGAGAAATCGTCATTGTTTAAAATGTAATATCTTTTGAATTAGTTTTCCACCTTGCAAAGTTTTGAAATGCAGGCTTTTATTTTGAAGTTTACCACAGGAAAGTGACGTCATCGTTAGTCCTGCTAGCAGAATAGTAGTAGACATTGCTGCTTTGTATGACAGCCCTGAGATCGAGTCTTAAATAAAAATCACATTGAGGGAAAGTGGTTCAGAGGACAGTCTATTCTAGTTACCTCGTATAACCTAGTAAAATATCATGAAATTAAAGTTCCTCTTGAAATCATACCTAGGTCAACATTGCATTTATTTCACCAGCATTTCTTTTCTTGCATGATTTGTTGTCAGCATATTGATTACTGATTTGCATTTTCTTTTAAAGGTTCTAAATACACACTGATGGAAGGAATGAAAATGGATACCACTCACAATGTAACTCCCCATCAAACAAGACACACAAGGTGTTCCTGACTTTATCTGAATGATGTGACATGAATGAACAAAATAGCTTTTTATAGCTGCACTCGAACAAACATCCAACTTGAGTTGCTAATATAACTTGTTAATTAAAGGGAACTTTTGAACAATCCTAGAATATGCATTGGGCCTAATTCTGTACATCTTAAAGTAGATTTCCCTGACGTTGAAGGGGAATGCAGACTTGTCACCCATAGACTGCATGCGAGTGTGATGCCCAGGCGAAGCTTGCCGCTGCAGGGCCGGATGCGCTGGATGCTCCTGGGGCTCTTCCTGTTGCTGGTCCTCCTCCTCTTTGCTTACCTGCTGGAGTGCACTCCCCCAGCTGATGTTAGCCTGGTCCTGCCTGGTCTGGGAGCGGAGTCCCATGGAAAGGAGTACTACCAGGCACTGCTGCAAGAGCAGGAGGAGCGGTACCTCAGCCGCTCCGCCAGCCTCAAGCGGCAGATCGCCCAACTCAAGCAGGAGCTCCAGGAGATGAGTGAGAAACTCAAGGTCCTGCAGGACAGAAAGGAAGGTCCCGGGGTCCAGGGGCTTGTTGAAACCAAGGACCAGGAGCCTGGGGATCTTCTCGAATTCCTCCACTCCCAGATCGACAAAGCCGAGGTGAACACGGGAGCACGACTGCCCAGCGAGTACGCCCTGGTCCCCTTCGAGAGCTTCACCTCTAGTAAGGTGTATCAGCTGGAGATGGGGCTGACCAGGCACCCAGAGGAGAAGCCTGTGCGGAAGGACCGCAGGGATGAGCTGGTGGAGGTCATTGAGGCAGCCCTGGACGTCATAAACAACCCAGATGAGGAGGATGGCCAGGAGGATGATGTGCCCATGCAGAGGCAGACCTACACCGAGAGCCACTTTACTGAGGGTAAGAGCGCTATACTGGGGTAATGTATAACAGTGGTTCTCAACCTGATCCTCGGGGCCCCCCCAGCCACTCCACATATTATTTATTCCACTACCAGCAAGGCTGATTTAATTATGGATCTGATGATAGAATGACTAATTAAATCAGATGTGCTAGTGCTGCCACATACACTGAGTGTACAAAACATTAGGAACACCTGCTCTTTCAATGATAGACTGACCAGGTGAATCCAGGTGACAAAAAATGTAAGTGCATTTGAACAAGGTATGGTAGTAGGTGCCAGGCACACCAGTTTGAGTGTCAAGAACTTCAACGCTGCTGGGATTTTCAAGCTCAACTGTTTCCCGTTTGTATCAAGAATGATCCACCAACCAAAGGACATCCAACCAACTTCACACAGTGAAGGGAAGCATTGGAGTCAACATGGGCCAGCCTCCCCATGGAACGCTTTTGACACCTTGTAGTGTCCATGCCCCCAACAAATTGAGGCTGTTCTGAGGGCAAAGGGGGATGCAACTCAAAATTAGGAAGGTGTTCCTAGTGTTTTGTATACTCGGTGTATGTGGAGTGGCTGAGGGCCAGCATGGGAACCCCTGATGCAGATTACTATCTGCTTGTTTCATGCAAGCAAAAATGTAATCTAGCCTGTAAAGTTGAACAATATTTGTTCCCTATGTTTGACAAAACTGATGTTTCCCCTTTATGTGGGCAGGGCTGTACAGAACAGAACGGGACAAGGGCACACTCTACGAGCTCTTCTTTGCAAAAGAGGACTCCGACAACTTCCGCCATGTCACTCTTTTCCGTCCTTTTGGTCCTTTAATGAAAGTCAGAAGCACGTCTGTAGAAACAAATGGAGTCATCATTAATATCATTGTGCCGTTGGCAGGCAGAACAGAGGCATTCTCACAGTTCCTACATAACTTCAGGTTAGTGGTGGTGAGTCACGTGAAAAGGGCAATATGCAGCCTATGCCTAGTATTTGTGAAGATTGTGGTAACAGTTTTTTTTGTTTGCAGGGAAGTGTGCATAGAACACGATAGGCGAGTGCATCTTACAGTGGTCTACTTTGGACAAGAGGGCTTACAAGAGGTGACGTCTTACTTGGAAAAAATGTCCAGGTTTGTTGTCTTTTAATATGAAAGAAAGGATTTATGTGATTTTACTGCTGTACATTTCTCACTTGTCCATATGTTATGTTATTTTCTAGTCAAGACATCAAAGGAAGGAATCTACCCAATGTTTTGAGTTGCTTGGTTGAGTGTGACTGACTGATGTTACCCCTGGCTCTATAGAAAAGGGAGTTTCGGGCTCAAACAACACCTCTATTTAAATGGTATTGTTGGTTTTTAGGGAGGCAAGCTTTTCCAACTACACACTTATCCCAGTGGACGAGGAGTTTTCCAGAGGCAGGGGTCTGGACATCGGTGCCCATACCTGGAAGAAGGGTGACGTATTGATGTTCTTCTGTGATGTGGATATCTACTTCACACTGGACTATCTCAACACCTGCCGTCTTCACACCGCTCCAAGTAGGTGCCTTCTACCAAAACATTAGCCTACACATCCATGTTTCCTAATTTCTAATTATGAGTACTTAATGCAGGTGTTGTGACTTTTTTCTAAACATGTACTATATGTATTTTGGATGTAATTTATACCAAAATATACTATATGTAAAACCCATCCCTTTTTTTTCCTTTTCTTGTAGACAAGAGAGTCTTTTATCCGGTGGTTTTCAGTTTGTATAATCCTGCCATAGTCTATGGAAATCTGGAGCTGGCTCCCCCCATTGAAAGTCAACTTGTAAGTACCTGAAAAAATAGTGTATGTATGTACAGTTGAAGTCGGAAGTTTACATACACTTTAGCCAAATACATTTAAACTCAGTTTTTCTCAATTCCTGACATTTAATCTGAGTGGTCAGTTAGGATCACCACTTTATTTTAAAAATGTTATATGTCAGCATAATAGAAGAGTGATTTATTTCAGCTTTTATTTCTTTCATCACATTCCCAGTGGGTCAGAAGTTTACATACTCAATTAGTATTTGGTAGCATTGCCTTTAAATTGTTTCACTTGGGTCAAATGTGTCGGGTAGCCTTCCACAAGCCTCCCACAATAAATTGGGTGAATTTTGTCCCATTCCTCCTGTCAGAGCTGATGTAATTGAGTGAGGTTTGTAGGCCTCCTTGCTCACACATGCTTTTTCAGTTCTCCCCACAAATGTTCTATAGGATTGAGGTCAGGGCTTTGTGATGGCCTCTCCAATACCTTGACTATGTTGTCCTTAAGCCACATAATTTCCCTTCCTCATGGAGCCATCTATTTTGTGAAATGCACCAGTCCCTCCTCCAGCAAAGCACCCCCACAACATGATGCTGCCACCCCCGTGCTTCACAGTTGGGATGGTGTTCTTCAGCCTCCCCCTTTTTGCTCCAAACATAACGATGGTCATTATGGCCAAACAGTTCTATTTTTGTTTCATCAGACCAGAGGACATTTCTCCAAAAAGTACGATCTTTGTCCCCATGTGCAGTTCCAAACCGTAGTCTGGCTTTTTTATGACCGTTTTGGAGCAGCGGCATCTTCCTTGCTGAGCGGCCTTTCAGGTTATGTCGATATACAGTGCCTTGCGAAAGTATTCGGCCCCCTTGAACTTTGCGACCATTTGCCACATTTCAGGCTTCAAACATAAAGATATAAAACTGTATTTTTTTGTGAAGAATCAACAACAAGTGGGACACAATCATGAAGTGGAACGACATTTATTGGATATTTCAAACTTTTTTAACAAATCAAAAACTGAAAAATTGGGCGTGCAAAATTATTCAGCCCCTTTACTTTCAGTGCAGCAAACTCTCTCCAGAAGTTCAGTGAGGATCTCTGAATGATCCAATGTTGACCTAAATGACTAATGATGATAAATACAATCCACCTGTGTGTAATCAAGTCTCCGTATAAATGCACCTGCACTGTGATAGTCTCAGAGGTCCGTTAAAAGCGCAGAGAGCATCATGAAGAACAAGGAACACACCAGGCAGGTCCAAGATACTGTTGTGAAGAAGTTTAAAGCCGGATTTGGATACAAAAAGATTTCCCAAGCTTTAAACATCCCAAGGAGCACTGTGCAAGCGATAATATTGAAATGGAAGGAGTATCAGACCACTGCAAATCTACCAAGACCTGGCCGTCCCTCTAAACTTTCAGCTCATACAAGGAGAAGACTGATCAGAGATGCAGCCAAGAGGCCCATGATCACTCTGGATGAACTGCAGAGATATACAGCTGAGGTGGGAGACTCTGTTCATAGGACAACAATCAGTCGTATATTGCACAAATCTGGCCTTTTATGGAAGAGTGGCAAGAAGAAAGCCATTTCTTAAAGATATCCATAAAAAGTGTTGTTTAAAGTTTGCCACAAGCCACCTGGGAGACACACCAAACATGTGGAAGAAGGTGCTCTGGTCAGATGAAACCAAAATTGAACTTTTTGGCAACAATGCAAAACGTTATGTTTGGCGTAAAAGCAACACAGCTGAACACACCATCCCCACTGTCAAACATGGTGGTGGCAGCATCATGGTTTGGGCCTGCTTTTCTTCAGCAGGGACAGGGAAGATGGTTAAAATTGATGGGAAGATGGATGGAGCCAAATACAGGACCATTCTGGATGAAAACCTGATGGAGTCTGCAAAAGACCTGAGACTGGGACGGAGATTTGTCTTCCAACAAGACAATGATCCAAAACATAAAGCAAAATCTACAATGGAATGGTTAAAAAATAAACATATCCAGGTGTTAGAATGGCCAAGTCAAAGTCCAGACCTGAATCCAATCGAGAATCTGTGGAAAGAACTGAAAACTGCTGTTCACAAATGCTCTCCATCCAACCTCACTGAGCTCGAGCTGTTTTGCAAGGAGGAATGGGAAAACATTTCAGTCTCTCGATGTGCAAAACTGATAGAGACATACCCCAAGCGACTTACAGCTGTAATCGCAGCAAAAGGTGGCGCTACAAAGTATTAACTTAAGGGGGCTGAATAATTTTGCACGCCCAATTTTTCAGTTTTTGATTTGTTAAAGTTTGAAATATTCAATAAATGTCGTTCCACTTCATGATTGTGTCCCACTTGTTGTTGATTCTTCACAAAAAAATACAGTTTTATATCTTTATGTTTGAAGCCTGAAATGTGGCAAAAGGTCGCAAAGTTCAAGGGGGCCGAATACTTTCGGAAGGCACTGTAGGACTAGTTTTACTGTGGATATAGATACTTTTGTACCTGTTTCGTCCAGCATTTTAACAAGGTCCTTTGCTGTTCTGGGATTGATTTTCAATTTTCGCACCAAAGTACATTCATCTCTAGGAGACGCGTCTCCTTTCTGAGTGGTATGACAGCTGCGTGGTCCCATGGTGTTTATAATGGCACACTATTGTTTGTACAGACGAACGTGGTACCCTCAGGCGTTTGGAAATTGCTTCCAGCAGAGCGGGAAAAAATCCCTGTGGCTAGATGTGCCAAGCTTATAGAGACAGACCCCAAGAGATTTGCAGCTGTAATTGCTGCAAAAGGTGGCTCTGCAAAGTATTGGCTTTTGGAATAGCGTTCATGAAATAGCATTCATTTCTCAGAACAAGAATAGACTTTCAGAAGAAAGTCTTTGTTTATAACCATTTTGAGCTGTAATCAAAAGCACAAATGCTTACGCTCCACATACTCAACTAGTCTAAAAGACAGTTTTATTGCTTCTTTTTAATCAGTGCAACAGTTTTCAGCTGTGCTAACATAATTGCAAAAGGGTTTTCTAATGATCGATTAGCCTTTTAAAATTATAAACTTGGATTAGCTAACACAACGTGCCATTGGAACACAGGAGTGATAGTTGCTGATAATGAGCCTCTGTACGCCTATGTAGATATTCCATAACAAATCAGCTTTTTCCAGCTACAAAAGTAATTTACAACATTAGCAACATCTACACTGTATTTCTGATCAATTTTATGTTATTTAAATGGACAGAAAATGTGCTTTTCTTTCAAAACAAGGACATTTGTAAGTGGCCCCAAACTTACACACACACAATACCAGTCAAAAGTTTGGACACCTACATATTTTCATTATTTTCTACATTATAGAATAATAGTGAAGACATCAAAACTATTAAATAACACATATGGAATCATGTAGTAACCAAAAAAGTGTTACTCATAAAATATGTTTTGATTTGTTTACAGTGAGGGAAAAAGTATTTGATCCCCTGCTGATTTTGTATGTTTGCCCACTGACAAAGAAATGATCAGTCTATAATTTTAATGGTAGGTTTATTTGAACAGTGAGAGACAGAATAACAAAGAAATCCAGAAAAGCACATGTCAAAAATGTTATATATTGATTTGCATTTTAATGAGGGAAATAAGTATTTTATTTTATTTAAAAAAAAATTTTTTTTACCTTTATTTAACCAGGTAGGCAAGTTGAGAACAAGTTCTCATTTACAATTGCGACCTGACCTGACACCCTCTCAATCAGAAATATTTCTGTCTCCCAGGTGTCTTTTATACAGTTAACGAGCTGAGATTAGGAGCACACTCTTAAAGGGAGTGCTCCTAATCTCAGTTTGCTTCTGTGGACAGGTGTCTTTTATACAATCAATCAGATTCCAAACTCTCCACCATGATGTCAGGGACAAGATTGTAGACCTACACAAGGCTGGAATGGGCTACAAGACCATCGCCAAGCAGCTTGGTGAGAAGGTGACAACAGTTGGTGCGATTATTCACAAATGGAAGAAATGCAAAAGAACTGTCAATCTCCCTCGGCCTGGGGCTCCATGCAAGATCTCACCTCGTGGTGTTGCTATGATCATGAGAACAGTGAGGAATCAGCCCAGAACTACACGGGAGGATCTTGTCAATGATCTCAAGGCAGCTGGGACCATAGTCACCAAGAAAACAATTGGTAACACACTACGCTGTGAAGGACGGAAATCCTGCAGCGCCCGCAAGGTCCCCCTGCTCAAGAAAGCACATTAACATGCCCTTCTGAAGTTTGCCAATGAACATCTGAATGATTCAGAGGACAACTGGGTGAAAGTGTTGTGGTCGGATGAGACCAAAATGGAGCTCTTTGGCATCAACTCAACTCGTCGTGTTTGGAGGAGGAGGAATGCTGCCTATTACCCCAAGAACACCATCCCCACCGTCAAACATGGAGGTGGAAACATTATGCTTTGGGGGTGTTTTTGGGGGTGGGACAGGACAACTTAGCAGCATCAAAGGGACGATGGACGGGGCCATGTACCATCAAATCTTGGGTGAGAACCTCCTTCCCTCAGCCAAGGCATTGAAAATGGGTCGTGGATCGCTATTCCAGCATGACAATGACCCCAAACACACAGCCAAGGCAACAAAGTGGCTCAAGAAGAAGCACATTAAGGTCCTGGAGTGGCTTAGCCAGTCTCCAGACCTTAATCCCATAGAAAATCTGTGGAGGGAGTTGAAGGTTCGAGTTGCCAAACGTCAGTCTCGAAACCTTAATGACTTGGAGAAGATCTGCAAAGAGGAGCGGGACAAAATCCCTCCTGAGATGTGTGCAAACCTGGTGGCCAACTACAAGAAACCTCTGTGATTGCCAACAAGGGTTTTGCCACCAAGTACTAAGTCA
This sequence comes from Oncorhynchus mykiss, assembly GCF_013265735.2. Lineage (NCBI taxonomy): Eukaryota > Metazoa > Chordata > Actinopteri > Salmoniformes > Salmonidae > Oncorhynchus > Oncorhynchus mykiss. The sequence goes on along the minus strand of NC_048587.1, from coordinate 12,398,530 downwards.
TGTTTTACAGAGGGGTCAAATACACTGCTCAAAAAAATAAAGGGAACACTAAAATAACACATCCTAGATCTGAATGAATGAAATATTCTTATTAAATACTTTTTTCTTTACATAGTTGAATGTGCTGACAACAAAATCACACACAAATGATCAATGGAAATAAAATGTATCAACCCATGGAGGTCTGGATTTGGAGTCACACTCAAAATTAAAGTGGAAAACCACACTACAGGCTGATCCAACTTTGATGTAATGTCCTTAAAACAAGTCAAAATGAGGCTCAGTAGTGTGTGTGGCCTCCACGTGCCTGTATGACCTCCCTACAACGCCTGGGCATGCTCCTGATGAGGTGGCGGATGGTCTCCTGAGGGATCTCGTCCTAGACCTGGACTAAAGCATCCGCCAACTCCTGGACAGTCTGTGGTGCAACGTGGCGTTGGTGGATGGAGCGAGACATGATGTCCCAGATGTGCTCAATTGGATTCAGGTCTGGGGAACGGGCGGGCCAGTCCATAGCATCAATGCCTTCCTCTTGCAGGAACTGCTGACACACTCCAGCCACATGAGGTCTAGCATTGTCTTGCATTAGGAGGAACCCAGGGCCAACCGCACCAGCATATGGTCTCACAAGGGGTCTGAGGATCTCATCTCGGTACCTAATGGCAGTCAGGCTACATCTGGCGAGCACATGGAGGGCTGTGCGGCCCCCCCAAAGAAATGCCACCCCACACCATGACTGACCCACCGCCAAACCGGTCATGCTGGAGGATGTTGCAGGCAGCAGAACGTTCTCCACGGCGTCTCCAGACTCTGTCACATGTGCTCAGTGTGAACCTGCTTTCATCTGTGAAGAGCACAGGACGCCAGTGGCGAATTTGCCAATCTTGAGTGTTCTCTGGCAAATGCCAAACGTCCTGCACGGTGTTGGGCTGTAAGCACAACCCCCACCTGGGGACGTCGGGCCTTCATACCACCCTCATAGAGTCTGTTTCTGACCGTTTGAGCAGACATATGCACATTTTGTGGCCTGCTGGAGGTCATTTTGCAGGGCTCTGGCAGTGCTCCTCCTTGCACAAAGGCGGAGGTAGCGGTCCTTCTGCTGGTTTGTTGCCCTCCTACGGCCTCCTCCACGTCTTCTGATGTACTGGCCTGTCTCCTGGTAGCACCTCCATGCTCTGGACACTACGCTGACAGATACAGCAAACCTTCTTGCCACAGCTCGCATTGATGTGCCATCCTGGATGAGCTGCACTACCTGAGCCACTTGTGTGGGTTGTAGACTCCGTCTCATGCTACCACTAGAGTGAAAGCACCGCCAGCATTCAAAAGTGACCAAAACATCAGCCAGGAAGCATAGGAACTGAGAAGGGGTCTGTGGTCACCACCTGCAAAACCACTCCTTTAGCTAATTGCCTATAATTTCAACCTGTTGTCTATTCCATTTGCACAACAGCATGTGAAATTTATTGTCAATCAGTGTTGCTTCCTAAGTGGACAGTTTGATTTCACAGAAGTGTGATTGACTTGGAGTTACATTGTGTTGTTTAAGTGTTCCCTTTATTTTTTTGAGCAGTGTACTTATTTCCCTCATTAAAATGCAAATCAATTTATAACATTTTTGACGTGTTTTTCTGGATTGTTTTGTTGTTATTCTGTCTCTCACTGTTCAAATAAACCTACCATTAAAATTATAGACTGATCATTTCTTTGTCAGTGGGCAAACGTACAAAATCAGCAGGGGATCAAATACTCCCCCCCCCCCCTCACTGTATCCTCAAAGCAGCCACACTTTGCATTGATGACAGCTTTTCACACAGTTTGCATTCTCTCAACCAGATTCATGAGGTAGTCACATGGAATGTTTTTCAATTAACAGGTGTACCTTGTTAAAAGTTTGTATCTGGAATGTATTTCCTTAATGCGTTTGAGCCAATCATTTGTTTTGTTACAAGGTAGTGGTGGTTTACAGAAGTAGCCCTATTTGGTAAAAGACCAAGTCCATATTATGGCAAGAACAGCTCAAATAAGCAAAGAGAAACAACAGTCCATAATTACTTTAAGACATGAAGGTCAGTCAATATGGAAAATTTCAAGAACTTTGAAAGGTTCTTCAAGTGCAGTTACAAAAACCATCCAGCGCTATGATGAAACTGGCTTTCATGAGGACCGCCACAGGAAAGGAAGACCCAGAGTTACCTCTGCAGTAGAGGATAAGTTCATTAGAGTTACCAGCCTCAGAAATCTGAAATGAACTGCACCTCAGATTGCAGCCCAAATAAATGCTTCACGGAGTTCAAGTAACAGACACATCTCAACATCAACTGTTCACAGGAGACTGTGTGTATCAAGCCTTCATGGTCGAACTGCTGCAAAGAAAGCACTACTAAAGGATACCAATAAGAAGAAGATACTTGCTTGGGCCAAGAAACACAACCAATGGACATTAGACCGGTGGATATCTGTCCTTTGGTGTGATGTGTCCAATTTTTGATTTTTGGTTCCAACCACCGTGTCTTTGTGAGACACAGAATAGGTGAATGGATGGTCTCTGCATGTGTAGTTCCCAACGTGAAGCATGGAGGAGGTGGTGTGATGGTGCTTTGCTGGTGACACTGTCTGGGATTTATTTAGAATTCAATGCACACTTAACCAACATGACTACCACAGCATTTTGCAGCGATACGCCATCCCATCTGATTTGCGCTTAGTGGGACTAGCATTTGTGTTTCAACAGGACTATGACCCAAAACACACCTCCAAGCTGTGTAAGGGCTATTTGACCAAGAAGGAGAGTGATGGAGTGCTGCATCAGATGACCTGGCCTCCACAATCACCCGACTTCAACCCAATTGAGATGGATTTGGATGAGTTGGACCACAGAGTGAAGGAAAAGCAGCCAACAAGTGTTCAGCATATGTGGGAGCTCCTTTAAGACTGTTGGAAAAGCATTCCAGGTGACTACCTCATGAAGCTGGTTGAGAGAATGCCAAGAGTATGCAAAGCTGTCATTTGTTTAACACTTTTAGTTACTACATGATATTTCATAGTTTTTGTCTTCACTAGTATTCAATAATGTAGAAAATTTAACAAATAAAGAAACTCTGGAATGAGTAGGTGTGTGCAAACCTTTGACTGGTACTGTCTATATATTTTTTTTATTTAATTGTTACTTAATGTTGACATTAGTCAACTCGCCAATGACAAGTGTACTTTCCGTATAGATTCACAAGAAAGATGCTGGATTCTGGAGAGATTTTGGCTTTGGAATGACATGTCAGTACCGCTCGGACTTCCTCAATATAGGTAAGCAGTGTTGACTGATAAGTATTATGTGTGCTTGCTACATATTTTTACTGTGACAATTTATATTTTACCCCTCAATTGTATTTTCTAGGAGGTTTTGACCTGGAAGTGAAAGGTTGGGGTGTGGAAGATGTCCACTTGTACAGGAAGTACCTGCGGAGCGACCTGATTGTGACGCGTACGCCGGTATCTGGCCTCTTCCACCTGTGGCACGAGAAGCAGTGTGCAGACGAGCTGACTCCAGAACAGTATCGCATGTGCATCCAGTCCAAAGCCATGAACGAGGCTTCTCATTCCCACCTGGGCATGCTGGTGTTCCGCGAGGAGATCGAGAATCACCTCCGCAAGCAGGCCTACAAGACCCAGAGCAATACTGAAAATTGAATGGCTTTTCGTTAGGCGGCCATCTTGGGTACTCTAAATCAGAACTCCTCGCATTTTTTATTTTTAAATATAAATACAAGAACTGCGGTACACGTCGTTACTAACATGATTAAAACCAGTTTACACAATCTTGTTACATTTCACAGCTCAGCTAAAGACACCTATGAATGTACAAAAATGGATGTTAGTAAATGTGAAGTGTCAACTTAAACATTTCAAGAGACTGAGAATGGCACTACCTGTGTCAACACAAAAAGGCTAATGGAACATCTTTGAAGCTGGGGAAACTTGCATAACCTATCATTAGCAAGTCAAGGCAATGTTCTTGCCTGTGAGGTCAAGCAATCAATGGACAAGTGTTGTTTTTTTTAAATCGCTACTATAACCTGTTCTCTCTATAGCCATATTGTTTAATTTGTGTAAAAATGTCAAGCTTGGTTTAACGTTGTACAGTGACTAAAAAAAGGGACCTTTTTATGTTAGAATATGATTTGTTCAAAGGAACCATCAGTCAGAGGCAGTGCTCATCAGCATCGAAGAAGGTTTATCCTATCAGTGTTTATTTGGAAATGTACCAAAATCTACAGATCGGACTGGATTGAAGAAGCAATTGAAACAAAGCTTTGCAAAAAAAGCATGCAGCACATTCATAATTTGCACAAGTGTCATTCTTCTGACATTTCTTGATTTATTCTCTGAGGATGATTCACAGTATTATTTCATTGAATTGAGCCTTGCAGCCAATCAATGCCAGTTAAATCTTGAATGGAATAATGTATAAATAATTATTTTTTGCAGCCAGGGATGTCATACTTGTCTGAATATGTGCCTATTAACTGGAGATGAGGATATTAAAGATACTTTTATATATATAGTGTATGTGGACACCCCTTCAAATTAGTGGATTTGGCTATTTCAGCCACACCCATTGCTGACAGGTGTATAAAATCGAGCACACCGCCATGCAATCTCCATAGACAAACATTGGCAGTAGAATGGCCTTAAAGAAGAGCTCAGTGACTTTCAAAGTGGCACCGTCATAGGATGCCACCTTTCCAGAGAGTCGGTTCGTCAAATTTCTACCCTGCTAGAGCTGCCCCGGTCAACTGTAAGTGATGTTATTGTGAAGTGGCAATGTCTAGGATCAACAACGTCTCAGCCGCAAAGTGGTAGGCCACACAAACTCACAGAACGGGACCGCCGAGTGCTGAAGCATGTAAAAAAAGAAATCCACTCTACCGAGTTCCAAACTGCCTTTGGAAGCAACATCAGCACAAGAACTGTTCGTCGGGAGCTTTATGAAATGGGTTTCCATGGCCGAGCAGCCATACACAAGCCTAAGATCACCGTTCGCAATGCCAAGCGTCGGCTGGCGTGGTGTAAAGCTTGCCACCATTGGACTCTGGAGTAGACAAATCTGGGTTTAGTGGATGCAAGGAGAACGCTACCTGCACCGTTCATGGAGGAGGAATAGAGGTCTGGTGCTGTATTTCATTGGTTTCTTTAGACGATTCTGTGCTTCCAACTTTGTAGCAACAGTTTGGGGAAGGCCCTTTCCTGTTTTAGCATGACAATGCCACCAGGCACAAGGCCTCACTAATGCTCGTGGCTGAATGGAAGAAAGTCTCCGCAGCAATGTTCCAACATCTAATGGAAATCCTTGCCAGAAGAGTGGTGGCTGTTATAGCAGCGAAGGGTGGACCAACTCCATATTAATGTCCATGACTTTGGAATGAGATGTTTGACAAGCAGGTGTCCACATACTTTTGGTAATGTAGAATACTAAATATTCCTCCTGAGGCTATTGATACAGTTATAAGACTGAATGTTTGCAGCCATTCATATTGTTATCATTGCCATACTTGTATGTTTTGAAATGGTCTAATCTTTATTAATAAAAAGAAAAACATGAACTACCCATTCCAGTGTAAAAAAATATATATAAATGGTAGCTTAGGCTTTTATATGTAGAGCAAGCTAAATGTTTGACTTATTTTTGTGATTTCAAATGGATAGCAGGTAACAGGGTTGCAAACGTATTTTATTGAACGACCGATTGGAACCCATTGTGATTATGCTGGCCCAAAGGGCAGTGATATATTTGTATTTAATTTCACCTTTATTTAACCAGGTAGGCAAGTTGAGAACAAGTTCTCATTTACAACTGCGACCTGGGCAAGATAAAGCAAAGCAGTTCGACACATAACAGAGTTATACATGGAGTAAAACAAACATACAGTCAATAATACAGTAGAAATATAAGTCTATATACAATGTGAGCAAATGAGGTGAGAAGGGAGGTAAAGGCAATAAATAGGCCACTGGTGGGTGCTACTGGTGGGTGCAGCTATGGTGACCAGCGAGCAGAGATAAAACGGGACTTTACCTAGCAGGGTCTTGTAGATGACCTGGAACCAGTGGGTTTGGCGACGAGTATGAAGCGAGGGCCAGCCAACGAGAGCGTACAGGTCTCAGTGGTGGTTATTATATGGGGCTTTGGTGACAAAACGGATGGCACTGTGATAGGCCGAATCCAATTTGCTGAGTAGAGTGTTGCAGGCTATTTTGTGACACCGCCGAAGTCAAGGATCGGTAGGATAGTCAGACTTACGAGGGTATGTCTGGCAGCATGAGCGAAGGATGCTGTTGCAAAATAGGAAGCCAAATCTAGATTTAACTTTGGATTGGAGATGTTTTATGCGAGTCTGGAAGGAGAGTTTAGTCTAACCAGACACCTAGGTATTTGTAGTTGTCCACATATTCTAAGTCAGAACCGTCCAGAGTAGTGATGCTGGACGGGCGGGCAGGTACAGGCAGCAATCGGTTGAAGAGCATGCATTTAGTTTTACTTGTATTTAAGAGCAGTTGGAGGCCACTGAAGGAGAGTTGTATATATGGGTTATGGTTTGCAATTTTAGATTGTCACACACATTGATCAGGTCACATCCACCAAACGGGAGCAAACGTCTGTCAAAGGCTGAGGAATCGTGTAATTCAGTACAAACCGTCACGCAATGTTGAAGCGAAATGAATTGCAACCCAGGTTACACAGTAACTTTTTTTGTATCACACGAGTCCTCATGACAGCCTTTGAATAAAAAAAAAGCGTATTTCCTCATTAAAACATTGCTGTCTCCTCTCTCTATATAAAAAAAATGGTTTCCAGTCTTTTGGTTCTTGAAAGCCTCGGAGCTCTGTCTGTTTTGAAGGGTTAAAAAAGTCACATCTTTCCAAAACTTCACATGTGTGACTAGGTAACCCTCCTAAACTGTAAATCAGTAATTTCCGCCAGCAGATGTCAAAGAAAAGCTCTCACACACACACACACACACAGCAAGGATGGAGTGAAAAGGTGTGGTGCTGAAAGACACAGAGAGCAGGCAAGGGCATAAACATAATCTCTAGGCCGTGCAGAGTTCAACGAGATATCCCGTAGCTCGCTCGGTCTGAGCGCAGCGACCATGAGAAAAGTAGGCCCAAAATGTCATTTGTTTTGGGTGACAGTGAGAGAACTGCTAGGGTGAGAAGCACAATTCGACCTCAGGTACGTTCCTGAGGTCCTCCCGATCCGTGCAAGCCTAACCTTGGCCGTGTGGCATTAACCCTTAGCAGTTAAAAGAAGGTGTTTACTTCAAACAGTTTGCATTGACTTCTCTCCCCATAGGAATACATTGCCTGCACCTCTAAATTCAACCTGAAGCCTATGTGGGTTATGAATGCCTTATGAACCTGTCTTCTATGACAGTCCATCAGACCACTATGAGGTCTACCTGTGTCGAATCTAAGCATCCTGGAGCATCCGGAAGTGGTTAAATTCACCCAAAAGGTATTTTGATGTACATAACCTGCAAATGTGAAAATGACTGCATTCAACCCTGTCTAGATCAGTCAATTTTTAACATAAAGACTTTAAACTCAGGATTCTGTAAGAGAATACCCCAAGCAAGATATGTGTTTACGTATAGCTTCCTGTGCCAACCGGAAGTGCCTTTAATTGGGTCACACTGTCTGTTTTGAACTTGCATTGGCCAAGTGCCCACATCAACCTACAATTTACTCATAACCCACTTCCAGGAGCACCCCATCACTCACCTTACCATATCAGGGTTACAGTCACATATAGGCTGGACCTGTGGGCCTCTGGACCTGTGGGCAGCACGGGAGTGGATCCAGAACCTACAGACAATAACACCAAATGGCCTGTATTAGAAAATGGGTTTTAACAGACAGGAAAATGGATGGAGAAGAACATGGTTTTATTCATAATTTATTTCTACTCTATATATTTATGGTTTGTTTGGTTTTAGTTTGGCACTTCCTCTTTTAGGTTTTTCCTTTCCTTTAACAAAACAATGAAACCATTTAAATGCACAATATGGCGTTTATGTTCATATTTAACAACACTATGGTTGAATGAATCTCTCACCACATCGACTTCTGCACTGCCACCCAGAAAAAGAGGCAACTTGGAGCTTACCTCAGTTTAATTTATGATCCTAGGAGGACATCTACGGGCCTTTAAGTATTACACCAAATGGCAAGGTGGCAGATTGGAATTTTAAGGGAAATAAACCAATACTAGTCTTGGGAGACTCAAATGTTAATAGAATCCCTCCATTTCATAACCCATAACCCATACAAGTGGAGAGTTACCCTGGAGCAACATTTTACCATTTCAAAAAGGTCCTGGAGAAAACAGAGGTTCATTTAGACACCAGCATGCATAGTGGTTCTCTCGGTGGGCATAAACAATATGGATAATGACCCATACAAAACATCAAACAGAATGCATCAATGCACAAGGAAGCAAGAGTCACTTTTTCCCTAATGCAATTATTTACATCCCCATTATTAACCACTCACACCTCCTTTCACCAGATCGAAAACGGAACCTCAAAGTCATTAACGGTTACATCACCACACATGGCCCATTTCTCTTGGAGATACCACATGATGAATTCCACACAACAGACCTGATACACTGAACAACAACCACAGCAGACCTCATTTTTAAGAATTGGTGTGAGCAGCTAAATTTAGAATAGGCTCTACCCACAATTTGGACCCACACCACACCCTTCTTTTCCCCCCAACCCCCTGTACACTCCCCCTTTCCTCCCCCAGTTGCTTTCTTAGATTACCCAGCAGAGGGGGTAGTTGACCCCCTCTCATCATGAATTTATCCAAGTCTTTTCAACTCACAACAGCACAGACCCAACTTTTGGAGAGGGGGGGTTGTCTTTCATTTCACTCTACACTCCAAATGTCATATATGTATATAATCACTTGCACATTTAGCAAAAAACACTACATTGGGGAAACCCAGTATACAATAGAAAATAGACTTAAACAGCATTCTATACAATATCAAACGGGCCCATTTACACACAGAACTAGTGACTCATTTCCAGGATCACCCCATCAATGAACGCAATGAAAGCACTTATGCTGATTATAGACACTTAATAGCGCGTTTTTAAGTTTCAAAAGATTGCGACTCCCGCCCTTTGCCTCACAATGGTTTGATCCACTGCAGGTCATTCGTTTTGTTGGAAGCCTTCACACACACCTGCTGAATTTGCAGAGCTGGCACGCAAACTAAAGCAAACGTTAACTATCAAGCTAGCTCACCCTAAAAGTGTTTTGAAACACATAACCTGTCATTATAAAAATCACTGTATTCAAACCTGTGTAGATCAGTCAATTCTTAACTTAAAGACTTAAAACTCAGGATTCTGTAAGTGGCTATGTCAATAAAGACATGTGTTTACTTATAGCTTCCTGTGCCAACCGGAAGTGCCTTTAATTGGGTCACACTGTCTGTTTTGAAGGGTTAAAAAAGTCACATCTTTCCAAAACTTCACATGTGTGACTAGGTAACCCTCCTAAACTGTAAATCAGTAATTTCCGCCAGCAGATGTCAAAGAAAAGCTCTCACACACACACACACACACACAGCAAGGATGGAGTGAAAAGGTGTGGTGCTGAAAGACACAGAGAGCAGGCAAGGGCATAAACATAATCTCTAGGCCGTGCAGAGTTCAACGAGATATCCCGTAGCTCGCTCGGTCTGAGCGCAGCGACCATGAGAAAAGTAGGCCCAAAATGTCATTTGTTTTGGGTGACAGTGAGAGAACTGCTAGGGTGAGAAGCACAATTCGACCTCAGGTACGTTCCTGAGGTCCTCCCGATCCGTGCAAGCCTAACCTTGGCCGTGTGGCATTAACCCTTAGCAGTTAAAAGAAGGTGTTTACTTCAAACAGTTTGCATTGACTTCTCTCCCCATAGGAATACATTGCCTGCACCTCTAAATTCAACCTGAAGCCTATGTGGGTTATGAATGCCTTATGAACCTGTCTTCTATGACAGTCCATCAGACCACTATGAGGTCTACCTGTGTCGAATCTAAGCATCCTGGAGCATCCGGAAGTGGTTAAATTCACCCAAAAGGTATTTTGATGTACATAACCTGCAAATGTGAAAATGACTGCATTCAACCCTGTCTAGATCAGTCAATTTTTAACATAAAGACTTTAAACTCAGGATTCTGTAAGAGAATACCCCAAGCAAGATATGTGTTTACGTATAGCTTCCTGTGCCAACCGGAAGTGCCTTTAATTGGGTCACACTGTCTGTTTTGAACTTGCATTGGCCAAGTGCCCACATCAACCTACAATTTACTCATAACCCACTTCCAGGAGCACCCCATCACTCACCTTACCATATCAGGGTTACAGTCACATATAGGCTGGACCTGTGGGCCTCTGGACCTGTGGGCAGCACGGGAGTGGATCCAGAACCTACAGACAATAACACCAAATGGCCTGTATTAGAAAATGGGTTTTAACAGACAGGAAAATGGATGGAGAAGAACATGGTTTTATTCATAATTTATTTCTACTCTATATATTTATGGTTTGTTTGGTTTTAGTTTGGCACTTCCTCTTTTAGGTTTTTCCTTTCCTTTAACAAAACAATGAAACCATTTAAATGCACAATATGGCGTTTATGTTCATATTTAACAACACTATGGTTGAATGAATCTCTCACCACATCGACTTCTGCACTGCCACCCAGAAAAAGAGGCAACTTGGAGCTTACCTCAGTTTAATTTATGATCCTAGGAGGACATCTACGGGCCTTTAAGTATTACACCAAATGGCAAGGTGGCAGATTGGAATTTTAAGGGAAATAAACCAATACTAGTCTTGGGAGACTCAAATGTTAATAGAATCCCTCCATTTCATAACCCATAACCCATACAAGTGGAGAGTTACCCTGGAGCAACATTTTACCATTTCAAAAAGGTCCTGGAGAAAACAGAGGTTCATTTAGACACCAGCATGCATAGTGGTTCTCTCGGTGGGCATAAACAATATGGATAATGACCCATACAAAACATCAAACAGAATGCATCAATGCACAAGGAAGCAAGAGTCACTTTTTCCCTAATGCAATTATTTACATCCCCATTATTAACCACTCACACCTCCTTTCACCAGATCGAAAACGGAACCTCAAAGTCATTAACGGTTACATCACCACACATGGCCCATTTCTCTTGGAGATACCACATGATGAATTCCACACAACAGACCTGATACACTGAACAACAACCACAGCAGACCTCATTTTTAAGAATTGGTGTGAGCAGCTAAATTTAGAATAGGCTCTACCCACAATTTGGACCCACACCACACCCTTCTTTTCCCCCCAACCCCCTGTACACTCCCCCTTTCCTCCCCCAGTTGCTTTCTTAGATTACCCAGCAGAGGGGGTAGTTGACCCCCTCTCATCATGAATTTATCCAAGTCTTTTCAACTCACAACAGCACAGACCCAACTTTTGGAGAGGGGGGGTTGTCTTTCATTTCACTCTACACTCCAAATGTCATATATGTATATAATCACTTGCACATTTAGCAAAAAACACTACATTGGGGAAACCCAGTATACAATAGAAAATAGACTTAAACAGCATTCTATACAATATCAAACGGGCCCATTTACACACAGAACTAGTGACTCATTTCCAGGATCACCCCATCAATGAACGCAATGAAAGCACTTATGCTGATTATAGACACTTAATAGCGCGTTTTTAAGTTTCAAAAGATTGCGACTCCCGCCCTTTGCCTCACAATGGTTTGATCCACTGCAGGTCATTCGTTTTGTTGGAAGCCTTCACACACACCTGCTGAATTTGCAGAGCTGGCGCGCAAACTAAAGCAAACGTTAACTATCAAGCTAGCTCACCCTAAAAGTGTTTTGAAACACATAACCTGTCATTATGAAAATCACTGTATTCAAACCTGTGTAGATCAGTCAATTCTTAACTTAAAGACTTAAAACTCAGGATTCTGTAAGTGGCTATGTCAATAAAGACATGTGTTTACTTATAGCTTCCTGTGCCAACCGGAAGTGCCTTTAATTGGGTCACACTGTCTGTTTTGAAGGGTTAAAAAAGTCACATCTTTCCAAAACTTCACATGTGTGACTAGGTAACCCTCCTAAACTGTAAATCAGTAATTTCCGCCAGCAGATGTCAAAGAAAAGCTCTCACATACACACACACACACACAGCAAGGATGGAGTGAAAAGGTGTGGTGCTGAAAGACACAGAGAGCAGGCAAGGGCATAAACATAATCTCTAGGCCGTGCAGAGTTCAACGAGATATCCCGTAGCTCGCTCGGTCTGAGCGCAGCGACCATGAGAAAAGTAGGCCCAAAATGTCATTTGTTTTGGGTGACAGTGAGAGAACTGCTAGGGTGAGAAGCACAATTCGACCTCAGGTACGTTCCTGAGGTCCTCCCGATCCGTGCAAGCCTAACCTTGGCCGTGTGGCATTAACCCTTAGCAGTTAAAAGAAGGTGTTTGCTTCAAACAGTTTGCATTGACTTCTCTCCCCATAGGAATACATTGCCTGCACCTCTAAATTCAACCTGAAGCCTATGTGGGTTATGAATGCCTTATGAACCTGTCTTCTATGACAGTCCATCAGACCACTATGAGGTCTACCTGTGTCGAATCTAAGCATCCTGGAGCATCCGGAAGTGGTTAAATTCACCCAAAAGGTATTTTGATGTACATAACCTGCAAATGTGAAAATGACTGCATTCAACCCTGTCTAGATCAGTCAATTTTTAACATAAAGACTTTAAACTCAGGATTCTGTAAGAGAATACCCCAAGCAAGATATGTGTTTACGTATAGCTTCCTGTGCCAACCGGAAGTGCCTTTAATTGGGTCACACTGTCTGTTTTGAACTTGCATTGGCCAAGTGCCCACATCAACCTACAATTTACTCATAACCCACTTCCAGGAGCACCCCATCACTCACCTTACCATATCAGGGTTACAGTCACATATAGGCTGGACCTGTGGGCCTCTGGACCTGTGGGCAGCACGGGAGTGGATCCAGAACCTACAGACAATAACACCAAATGGCCTGTATTAGAAAATGGGTTTTAACAGACAGGAAAATGGATGGAGAAGAACATGGTTTTATTCATAATTTATTTCTACTCTATATATTTATGGTTTGTTTGGTTTTAGTTTGGCACTTCCTCTTTTAGGTTTTTCCTTTCCTTTAACAAAACAATGAAACCATTTAAATGCACAATATGGCGTTTATGTTCATATTTAACAACACTATGGTTGAATGAATCTCTCACCACATCGACTTCTGCACTGTCACCCAGAAAAAGAGGCAACTTGGAGCTTACCTCAGTTTAATTTATGATCCTAGGAGGACATCTACGGGCCTTTAAGTATTACACCAAATGGCAAGGTGGCAGATTGGAATTTTAAGGGAAATAAACCAATACTAGTCTTGGGAGACTCAAATGTTAATAGAATCCCTCCATTTCATAACCCATAACCCATACAAGTGGAGAGTTACCCTGGAGCAACATTTTACCATTTCAAAAAGGTCCTGGAGAAAACAGAGGTTCATTTAGACACCAGCATGCATAGTGGTTCTCTCGGTGGGCATAAACAATATGGATAATGACCCATACAAAACATCAAACAGAATGCATCAATGCACAAGGAAGCAAGAGTCACTTTTTCCCTAATGCAATTATTTACATCCCCATTATTAACCACTCACACCTCCTTTCACCAGATCGAAAACGGAACCTCAAAGTCATTAACGGTTACATCACCACACATGGCCCATTTCTCTTGGAGATACCACATGATGAATTCCACACAACAGACCTGATACACTGAACAACAACCACAGCAGACCTCATTTTTAAGAATTGGTGTGAGCAGCTAAATTTAGAATAGGCTCTACCCACAATTTGGACCCACACCACACCCTTCTTTTCCCCCCAACCCCCTGTACACTCCCCCTTTCCTCCCCCAGTTGCTTTCTTAGATTACCCAGCAGAGGGGGTAGTTGACCCCCTCTCATCATGAATTTATCCAAGTCTTTTCAACTCACAACAGCACAGACCCAACTTTTGGAGAGGGGGGGTTGTCTTTCATTTCACTCTACACTCCAAATGTCATATATGTATATAATCACTTGCACATTTAGCAAAAAACACTACATTGGGGAAACCCAGTATACAATAGAAAATAGACTTAAACAGCATTCTATACAATATCAAACGGGCCCATTTACACACAGAACTAGTGACTCATTTCCAGGATCACCCCATCAATGAACGCAATGAAAGCACTTATGCTGATTATAGACACTTAATAGCGCGTTTTTAAGTTTCAAAAGATTGCGACTCCCGCCCTTTGCCTCACAATGGTTTGATCCACTGCAGGTCATTCGTTTTGTTGGAAGCCTTCACACACACCTGCTGAATTTGCAGAGCTGGCGCGCAAACTAAAGCAAACGTTAACTATCAAGCTAGCTCACCCTAAAAGTGTTTTGAAACACATAACCTGTCATTATGAAAATCACTGTATTCAAACCTGTGTAGATCAGTCAATTCTTAACTTAAAGACTTAAAACTCAGGATTCTGTAAGTGGCTATGTCAATAAAGACATGTGTTTACTTATAGCTTCCTGTGCCAACCGGAAGTGCCTTTAATTGGGTCACACTGTCTGTTTTGAAGGGTTAAAAAAGTCACATCTTTCCAAAACTTCACATGTGTGACTAGGTAACCCTCCTAAACTGTAAATCAGTAATTTCCGCCAGCAGATGTCAAAGAAAAGCTCTCACACACACACACACACACAGCAAGGATGGAGTGAAAAGGTGTGGTGCTGAAAGACACAGAGAGCAGGCAAGGGCATAAACATAATCTCTAGGCCGTGCAGAGTTCAACGAGATATCCCGTAGCTCGCTCGGTCTGAGCGCAGCGACCATGAGAAAAGTAGGCCCAAAATGTCATTTGTTTTGGGTGACAGTGAGAGAACTGCTAGGGTGAGAAGCACAATTCGACCTCAGGTACGTTCCTGAGTTCCTCCCGATCCGTGCAAGCCTAACCTTGACCGTGTGGCATTAACACTTAGCAGTTAAAAGAAGGTGTTTACTTCAAACAGTTTGCATTGACTTCACTCCCCATAGGAATACATTGCCTGCACCTCTAAATTCAACCTGAAGCCTATGTGGGTTATGAATGCCTTATGAACCTTTCTTCTATGACAGTCCATCAGACCACTATGAGGTCTACCTGTGTCGAATCTAAGCTTCCTGGAGCAACCGGAAGTGGTTAAATTCACCCAAAAGGTATTTTGATGTACATAACCTGCAAATGTGAAAATGACTGCATTCAACCCTATGTAGATCAGTCAATTGTTATCATAAAGACTTTAAACTCAGGATTCTGTAAGAGAATACCCCAAGCAAGATATGTGTTTACGTATAGCTTCCTGTGCCAACCGGAAGTGCCTTTAATTGGGTCACACTGTCTGTTTTGAAGGGTTAAAAAAGTCACATCTTTCCAAAACTTCATATGTGTGACTAGGTAACCCTCCTAAACTGTAAATCAGTAATTTCCCCCAGCAGATGTCAAAGAAAAGCTCTCACACACACACACAGCAAGGATGGAGTGAAAAAGTGTGGTGCTGAAAGACACAGAGAGCAGGCAATGGCATAAACAATCTCTAGGTCGTGCCTAGTTCAACGAGATATCCCGCTTGACCGTAGCTCGCTCGGTCTGAGCGCAGCGACCATGAGAAAAGTAGGCCCAAAATGAAGCCTAGCCCTAAATGTCATTTGTTTTGGGTGATAGTGAGAGAACTGCTAGGGTGAGAAGCACAATTTGACCTCAGGTACGTTCCTGAGGTCCTCCCGATCCGTGCAAGCCTAACCTTGACCGTGTGGCATTAACCCTTAGCAGTTAAAAGAAGGTGTTTACTTCAAACAGTTTGCATTGACTTCTCTCCCCATAGGAATACATTGCCTGCACCTCTAAATTCAACCTGAAGCCTATGTGGGTTATGAATGACTTATGAACCTGTCTTCTATGACAGTCCATCAGACCAATATGAGGTCTACCTGTGTCAATTCTAAGGTTCCTGAAGCAACCGGAAGTGGTTAAAATCACCCTAAAAGTGTTTTGAAACACATAACCTGTCATTATGAAAATCACTGTATTCAACCCTGTGTAGATCAGTCAATTCTCAACGTAAAGACTTAAAACTCGGGATTCTGTAAGTGGCTATGTAAATCAAGACATGTGTTTACTTCTGAACTGTAAATCAGTCATTAATCCCAACAGATGTCAAAGAAAAGCTCCCTCACACACACACAGGAAGGATGGAGTGATAAAGTGCGGTGCTTAAAGACACAGAGAGCAGGAAATGGCATTACCATAATCCCTAGGCCGTACCGAGTTCAGCGAGATATCCCGCTTGACCGTAGCTCGCTCGGTCTAGGCGCAGCGAGCATTAGAATAGTAGGCCCAAAATGAAGCCTGCACCACAATGTCATTTGCTTTTGGGTGACAGTGAGAGAACCGTTAGAGTGAGAAGAAAATTTGCACCACATGAATGTTCCTAAGGTCCTCCCGATCTCAACAAGCCTAACCTTGACCGTGTGGCATTAACCCTTCACAGTAAAACAGTGTTTTTTGATCTCACAGATTACAGTGTCATCTCTCCCCATAGGAATACATAGCCTGCACCACAAAATTCAACCTGAGGCCTATGTGGGTTATGAATGCCGTATGAACCTGTCTTCGGTACCAGTCCATCAGGCCACTATGAGGTCTACCTGTGTTGATTCTAAGCTTCCTGGACCAACCGGAAGTGGTTCAAATCACCCTAAAAGTGTTTACCCATACATTGCATGCAGTTTGATAGACATAGTGCATTCAACCCTGTGTAGATCAGTCAATTCTTAACGTAAAGACTTAAAACTCGGGATTCTGTAAGTGGCCATGTCAATCAAGACATGTGGTGATTTATAGCTTCCTGTGCCAACCGGAAGTGCCATAATTGGTGTCTCAGGGGCTGTTTCGAAGGGTTAAAAAAGTCAGATCTGTCCAAAACTTCATATATGTGATTAGGCAACCCCCATGAACTGTAAATCAGTCATTTTTCCCCAAAAAAATCAAAGGAAAAAAAAATTGCACTAAAACACAACTTGGATGGAGGGACGTATTGGGGTGCGTAGAGACAGACAGTGGCCGCAATAGTTAGCTTTGTTGGAGCTAAAAAAGAACGGTCGGACCTAGAGTTCCGAAACTTTAGAAACCTGTTCTAGACCTCCGGGCCATGGTGCGTGGCGAGTTACGTGGCTCTAGATGGTTCTCGGACCGAGAAACAGCCTCGTACATTTGAAATAACTTCAATTCATTTTTGCATCACGAAAATGACGACATTTAGAAATGTCCCAGAGTCGCAAGACTAGGTGCATTGCGAACGTCTCGGCCCATATAGGCAGACCCCAACGTTTCTGTCCGATATCTCATTCAAGGACCCCGTAGCAAGTCATGGAAAATAGTGGATTTTCAGCACCAATTAGGGTTTTTCTCGGACACCAAATGACCTATCGAGCCGAAACTCGGGATTCGGGGTCGCCTCACATAGGACTTCACATAATGTCCGAACTGGACCCGCAGCTAGAACGTAACTATGTGTTTTACCTTTTTATTATGTTTTCAACTAGAGGCGCTGTGAATTATGGGCCTGCTCTGACATATGTGATAGTTGGCTACTAAATGAGTAGGAAAAAGTGGGTTTGGTGTCAATTGATATCCATTTGGTGTCATAATGACATCTAATTGACTGATGGACACTGACTTGCTAGTTGACTTTTGTACATTTGCAATATGTTTAAACGGAGAGGGACCATCACCAAAATGGCATTCTGAAATCAACACAAAAAATGGCATCACCATAGTCTCCAGACTGTGCCGAGTTCAAGGAGACGCCCCGCTTGACCGTAGCTCGTTCTGAGTGCAGCAAACTTGAAAAAAAGAAGGCCCAAAATGAAGCCTGCACCACAATGTCATTTGATTTTGGGGGGCAGTGAGAGAACCGTTAGGGTGAGAAGCACAATTCCACCACATGAATGTTCCTAAGGTCCTCCCGATCTGAACAAGCCTAACCTTGACCGTGTGGCATTAACCCTTCACAGTAAAACAGGGTTTTTTGATCTCACAGATTACAGTGTCATCTCTCCCCATAGGAATACATAGCCTGCACCACAAAATTCAACCTGAAGCCTATATGGGTTATGAATGCCGTATGAACCTGTCTTCAGTACCAGTCCATCAGGCCACTATGAGGTCTACCTGTGTCGAATCTAAGCTTCCTGGAGCAACCGGAAGTGGTTAAAATGCCCCTAAAAGTGTTTACCCATACACTGCCTGCAGTTTGATAGACATAGTGCATTCAACCCTGTGTAGATCAGTCAATTCTCAACGTAAAGACTTAAAACTCGGGATTCTGTAAGTGGCTATGTAAATCAAGACATGTGTTTACTTATAGCTTCCTGTGCCAACCGGAAGTGCCTTTAATTGGGTCACACTCTCTGTTTCGAAGGGTTAAAAAAGTCACATCTCTCCAAAACTTCATATGTGTGACTAGGTAACCCTTCTGAACTGTAAATCAGTCATTAATCCCAACAGATGTCAAAGAAAAGCTCCCTCACACACACACAGGAAGGATGGAGTGATAAAGTGCGGTGCTTAAAGACACAGAGAGCAGGAAATGGCATTACCATAATCCCTAGGCCGTACCGAGTTCAGCGAGATATCCCGCTTGACCGTAGCTCGCTCGGTCTAGGCGCAGCGAGCATTAGAATAGTAGGCCCAAAATGAAGCCTGCACCACAATGTCATTTGCTTTTGGGTGACAGTGAGAGAACCGTTAGAGTGAGAAGAAAAATTGCACCACATGAATGTTCCTAAGGTCCTCCCGATCTCAACAAGCCTAACCTTGACCGTGTGGCATTAACCCTTAACAGTAAAACAGTGTTTTTTGATCTCACAGATTACAGTGTCATCTCTCCCCATAGGAATACATAGCCTGCACCCCTAATTTCAACCTGAGGCCTATGTGGGTTATGAATGCCGTATGAACCTGTCTTCGGTACCAGTCCATCAGGCCACTATGAGGTCTACCTGTGTTGATTCTAAGCTTCCTGGACCAACCGGAAGTGGTTCAAATGCCCCTAAAAGTGTTTACCCATACAATGCATGCAGTTTGATAGACATAGTGCATTCAACCCTGTGTAGATCAGTCAATTCTTAACGTAAGGACTTAAAACTCAGGATTCTGTAACAGCATACCCCAATGAGGATATGTGTTGATTTATAACTTCCTGTGCCAACCGGAAGTGCCATAATTGGTGTCTCAGGGGCTGTTTCGAAGGGTTAAAAAAGTCTGATCTTTCCAAAACTTCATATGTGTGATTAGGCAACCCCCATGAACTGTAAATCAGTCATTTTTCCCAAAAAAAATCAAAGGAAAAAAAAATTGCACTAAAACACAACTTGGATGGAGGGACGTATTGGGGTGCGTAGAGACAGACAGTGGCTCCAATAGTTAGCTTTGTTGGAGCTAAAAAAGAACCGTCGGACCTAGAGTTCCGAAACTTTAGAAACCTGTTCTAGACCTCCCGTAGATGGTGCGTGGTGAGTTACGTGGCTCTAGAAGGTTCTCGGACCGAGAAACAGCCTCGTACATTTGAAATAACTTCAATTCATTTTTGCATCACGAAAATGACGACATTTAGAAATGTCCCAGAGTCGCAAGACTAGGTGCATTGCGAACGTCTCGGCCCATATAGACAGACCCCAACGTTTCTGTCCGATATCTCATTCAAGGACCCCGTAGCAAGTCATGGAAAATAGTGGATTTTCAGCACCAATTAGGGTTTTTCTCGGACACCAAATGACCTATCGAGCCGAAACTTGGGATTCGGGGTCGCCTCAGCTAGGCCAACACATAACATAAGAAATGGACCCGCAGCTAGAACGTAACTACGTGTTTTATGTTTTTTTTATGGTTTGTACCGAAGGCATTGTGAATTTTGGGCCAGCTCTGAAGTATGTAATAGTTGGCTACTAAACGAGTTGGAAAAAGTGGGTTTGGTGTCAGTTTGTATCAGTTTGGTGGTCAGAATGATATCTAATTGACTGATGGACTCTTGTCCACTTGACTCTTGTACATTTGCAATATGATTCTATAGTGAAAAAACATCTCCAAAAGCGACATTCTGAAATCAACCCAAACGAGCGATTGAGATGACCCAGAATCACTGCAAAGCCATCCCGAGTTCATCGGGCCAGTCAATTTCACATTCCTGCAGGATTTTTATAGCATGACAAATTCGTGATGGTACCTGCCCATTAAAACATATTGCAAATGCACAGTGACTTTGAAAAAGTAAGGAAACATAAACAAATTCGATAAACAAATTCGTGATGGTACCTGCCCATTAAAACATATTCCAAATTCACAGTGACTTTGAAAAAGTAAGAAACAAAAAAAAATACATCTAAAATTTTTTGAGCATGACAAATTCGTGATGGTACCTGCCCATTGAAACATATTGCAAATGCACAGTGACTTTGAAAAAGTAAGGAAACATAAACAAATTCGATAAACAAATTCGTGATGGTACCTGCCCATTAAAACATATTCCAAATGCACAGTGACTTTGAAAAAGTAAGAAACAAAAAAAAATACATCTAAAAAATTTTGAGCATGACAAATTCGTGATGGTACCTGCCCATTGAAACATATTGCAAATGCACAGTGACTTTGAAAAAGTAAGGAAACATAAACAAATTTGATAAACAAATTCGTGATGGTACCTGCCCATTAAAACATATTCCAAATGCACAGTGACTTTGAAAAAGTAAGAAACAAAAAAAAAATACATCTAAAAAATTTTGAGCATGACAAATTCGTGATGGTACCTGCCCATTGAAACATATTGCAAATGCACAGTGACTTTGAAAAAGTAAAGAAACATAAACAAATTCGATAAACAAATTCGTGATGGTACCTGCCCATTAAAACATATTCCAAATGCACAGTGACTTTGAAAAAGTAAGAAACAAAAAAAAATACATCTAAAAAATTTTGAGCATAACAAATTCGTGATGGTACCTGCCCATTGAAACATATTGCAAATGCACAGTGACTTTGAAAAAGTAAGGAAACATAAACAAATTCGATAAACAAATTCGTGATGGTACCTGCCCATTAAAACATATTCCAAATGCACAGTGACTTTGAAAAAGTAAGAAACAAAAAAAAATACATCTAAAAAATTTTGAGCATGACAAATTCGTGATGGTACCTGCCCATTGAAACATATTGCAAATGCACAGTGACTTTGAAAAAGTAAGGAAACATAAACAAATTCGATAAACAAATTCGTGATGGTACCTGCCCATTAAAACATATTCCAAATGCACAGTGACTTTGAAAAAGTAAGGAAACAAAAAAAAATACATCTAAAAAATTTTGAGCATGACAAATTCGTGATGGTACCTGCCCATTGAAACATATTGCAAATGCACAATGACTTTGAAAAAGTAAGGAAACATAAACAAATTCGATAAACAAATTCGTGATGGTACCTGCCCATTAAAACATATTCCAAATGCACAGTGACTTTGAAAAAGTAAGAAACAAAAAAAAATACATCTAAAAAATTTTGAGCATGACAAATTCGTGATGGTACCTGCCCATTGAAACATATTGCAAATGCACAGTGACTTTGAAAAAGTAAGGAAACATAAACAAATTCGATAAACAAATTCGTGATGGTACCTGCCCATTAAAACATATTCCAAATGCACAGTGACTTTGAAAAAGTAAGAAACAAAAAAAAAGACATCTAAAATTTTTTGAGCATGACAAATTCGTGATGGTACCTGCCCATTGAAACATATTGCAAATGCACAGTGACTTTGAAAAAGTAAGGAAACATAAACAAATTCGATAAACAAATTCGTGATGGTACCTGCCCATTAAAACATATTCCAAATGCACAGTGACTTTGAAAAAGTAAGAAACAAAAAAAAATACATCTAAATTTTTTTGAGCATGACAAATTCGTGATGGTACCTGCCCATTGAAACATATTGCAAATGCACAGTGACTTTGAAAAAGTAAGGAAACATAAACAAATTCGATAAACAAATTCGTGATGGTACCTGCCCATTAAAACATATTCCAAATGCACAGTGACTTTGAAAAAGTAAGAAACAAAAAAAAATACATCTAAAAAATTTTGAGCATGACAAATTCGTGATGGTACCTGCCCATTGAAACATATTGCAAATGCACAGTGACTTTGAAAAAGTAAGGAAACATAAACAAATTCGATAAACAAATTCGTGATGGTACCTGCCCATTAAAACATATTGCAAATGCACAGTGACTTTGAAAAAGTAAGGAAACATAAACAAAAAAACATCCCAAAAAATGTTGGGTAACCAGCTGCATATTTTAGATCAGAAGCTTGAATTTTGAGCATGACAAATTCGTGATGGTACCTGCCCATTAAAACATATTGCAAATGCACAGTGACTTTGAAAAAGTAAGGAAACATAAACAAAAAAACATCCCAAAATTTTTTTTGGGGGTTACCAGTTGCATATTTTAGATCACCAGGTGCACATTTCAGGTCACCAGGTGCACATTTCAGATCACCAGGTGCACGGAGGAAAATATTTACTTTTGACTTTGACTTTTGACTTCCTATGACATCATATTGCAAATGGAGAAAACATATGCCTTATGCACAAGTAAAACAAAAAGAAATATGTAATACAAGTTGACCAAGGTATAGTTTGAGCAAAGTAAAGTTTGAATTTTGAGCATGACAAATTCGTGATGGTACCTGCCCATTAAAACATATTGCAAATGCACAGTGACTTTGAAAAAGTAAGGAAACATAAACAAAAAAAATCAAAAATGTTTTGTTGCACATTTTAGATCATCAGTTGCACGGAGGAAAATCGTTACTTTTGACTTTGACTTTTGACTTCCTATGACATCATATTGCAAATGGAGAAAACATATGCCTTATGCACAAGTAAAAAAAATATGATAATAAAGCATGACTAAAGTATGTTGATAAAGTTCTTATACATTTGTTATTGACACAAAAATCGAAAGAATTTTGAAAAAAGGTCCAGAAAGCACTTTTTTAAGGATGTATGAAGTTTTTTACCAAATTTTGACATTTTTGACTTTTGACTTTTGACTTCCTATGAAATCATATTCCAAATGGAGAAAACATATGCCTTATGCACAAGTAAAAAAAAATATATATATATGATAATAAAGTATGACTAAAGTATGTTGATAAAGTTCTTATACATGTGTAATTGACACAAAAATCGAAAGAATTTTGAAAAAAGGTCCAGAAAGCACTTTAAGGATGTGTGAAGTTTTTTACCAAATTTTGACATTTTTGACTTTTGACTTTTGACTTCCTATGAAATCATATTGCAAATGGACAAAACATATGCCTTATGCGCATGTACTTAAAAAAAATATATATATGATGACAAAAGTATACTCATACAGTTCTTACACATGTGTAATTGACAAAAAACTCGAAAGAATTTCGAAAAAAGGTCCAGAAAGCACTTTTTTAAGGGGTTTTAAGTTTTTTTTTTTTTTTTTTTCATTTTTCAAAATTTGGCTTTTGGATGTTGACTTGGGTGCCATTTGCAATATGAAATGCCCCGGTGGAACGCACACGCCCCCTATTGGAATTTTGAAGTGTTACAATTGGCAATTGCCATATGGCATTTGCAATATACTTTGCATGAATCAACGCCAAATTGGGTGGTATTGGCCATCGTGTATATGGTTTGTCCAATGCCAATATACCGCCATTTGATTTTGTCCAAATCAGGGGGGTATTCCCTTACATAACCTTTAGTTAATGCTAAATACGGCTGCTAGAATCCTGACTAGAACCAAAAAATTTGATCATATTATTCCAGTGCTAGCCTCTCTACACTGGCTTCCTGTCAAAGCAAGGGCTGATTTCAAGGTTTTACTGCTAACCTACAAAGCATTACATGGGCTTGCTCCTACCTATCTCTCTGATTTGGTCCTGCCGTACATACCTACACGTACGCTACGGTCACAAGACGCAGGCCTCCTAATTGTCCCTAGAATTTCTAAGCAAACAGCTGGAGGCAGGGCTTTCTCCTATAGAGCTCCATTTTTATGGAACGGTCTGCCTACCCATGTCAGAGATGCAAACTCGGTCTCAACCTTTAAGTCTCTACTGAAGACTCATCTCTTGAGTGGGTCATATGATTGAGTGTAGTCTTGCCCAGGAGTGGGAGGGTGAATGGAAAGGCTATGGAGCAACGAACCACCCGTGCTGTCTCTGCCTGGCCGGTTCCCCTCTTTCCACTGGGATTCTCTGCCTCTAACCCTATTACAGGGGCTGAGTCACTGGCTTACTGGGTCCCTGGAGGGGGTGCGTCACCTGAGTGGGTTGAGTCACTGATGTGGTCATCCGGTCTGGATTGGCGAGGTCTTTGTGGGCTATACTCAGCCTTGTCTCAGAATGGTAAGTTGGTGGTTGAAGATATCCCTCTAGTGGTGTGGGGGCTGTGCTTTGGCAAAGTGGGTGGGGTTATATCCTTCCTGTTTGGCCCTGTCCGGGGGTGTCCTCGGAGTGGGCCACAGTGTCTCCTGACCCCTCCTGTCTCAGCCTCCAGTATTTATGCTGCAGTAGTTTGTGTGTTGGGGGGCTAGGGTCAGTTTGTTATATCTGGAGTACTTCTCCTGTCCTATTTGGTGTCCTGTGTGAATCTAAGTGTGCGTTCTCTAATTCTCTCCTTCTCTCTCGGAGGAGGACCTGAGCCCTAGGACCATGCCCCAGGAATACCTGACATGATGACTCCTTGCTGTCCCCAGTCCACCTGACTGTGCTGCTGCTCCAGTTTCAACTGTTCTGCCTTATTATTATTATTATTATTATTATTATTCGACCATGCTGGTCATTTATGAACATTTGAACATCTTGGCCATGTTCTGTTATAATCTCCACCTGGCACAGCCAGAAGAGGACTGGCCATCCCACATATACTCTCTCTAATTCTCTCTTTCTTTCTCTCTTTTTCCTAGCCACCGTGCTTCTACACCTGCATTGCTTGCTGTTTGGGGTTTTAGGCTGGGTTTCTGTACAGCACTTTGAGATATCAGCTGATGTACGAAGGGCTATATAAATAAATTTGATTTGAGATAGGGTTTTACGGCTCTCTGTATCTGAGGACAGAAAACATCACAAAAGAAACATGTTGCATTATACTCAAAATAGACAGCACTGAATATTATGTTGCTATATCCCTCTGTCCTACGTTTGTCTTGCTAGGAAATGGAACTAATAATAATAATCTTTTCATAATGTCCTCCCACAAAAGGTACCTGCCCCATCCAGAGTAGCCTACTATACCTTCTCTGACAGCTGGAACTGCTAGCTAATTCTTTCACAGTCAATCATGGCTGTTAGCTAGCTACCTACCTAGCCACAAATGCATTTTGAGTTACGATGATAAATACATCAAGAATGAAGTTAGAAAGCTGGTGATATTTAAATACTATTTTGTAAGCAATACAGTATGTAAAGTTAGCTAAATAGTTGAGTTTGAGTTAGTTGAGTTTTAGTTAGCCTGTACACTAAGTTTCTATAGCAAACTAGTCAACTAATAATACATAATTTTTGATAATTTTCTAAATATATTTACTGACAGGTTCTCTCACTGCCTCCATTTTCTGGGTCCTTAGAAAGACTAAATAATGGGCAATCTTCCTGAAATTTCCGGTGGTCGCAAAACACAGCCAGCTAAGTGGAGGGTTTGAGGTCTTCCAACAGACGGACTTTGATCTTCCAACATGGCGCCTGGTGCGGTTGCTAAGTGATTTGTGACGCAACTGCTAGCCCTCTATAGTTAGGGGCAACTTACCGGTTTGGTCAGGGCCAGCATGAGGGATAAAGTTTATCCTATGTTGGTGAGCGTGGTTATTAAGATAAGTTTGAGCATCATAGAAATACAAGGAAAGACACACAATTAATTATACAATAACAAACCAGACCCAGCAGACTCGGACCAGCCCCGCAACACCGTCTCCTCTCAAGGAGCCACCAGGAGTTACTTCAAGGTCTTATGGAAGAATTCCAGACCTTGGTGGAATGCCATGTCCGTGCCTTCAATACATTGCTGAGCAATTCCGCGGATTGTCTGTTAGGCAGCCTGCCACTACAGTAACCCCCCAGACTGTCATTTACCACGCTACCAGAGGAGCTTCTCCCCAATCTACCCCAGCTTCACTGAGAACCCAGCTTACTTCCTCCGGAGCTCTATGCTGGAGATCCAGGATCCTGTCGGGCGTTTCTTTCCCAGTGTTTCCTCATCTTTGAGCTGCAGCCCTCTTAATTTTCCTCAGATCGCTCGAGGATAGCGTACTTGAAAATGCTGATGTCTGGGAGGGCTCTTGGGAGAAGCCTCGGATCTCTCCGCCATTCCCGTTGAGTACCAGGACCTCCGGGAGGTTTTCAATAAGGCCCACGTTACATCTCTCCCTCCGCATTGACCCTACATTTGTGCTATTAATCTTCTCCCGGGTACTACACAACCGCAGTGGCGGCTTTATTCCCTGTCGGGTCTGGAAACCAAGACTATGGAGAGGTACATTGAGGATTCTCTTGCTGTAGGGAGTATTCGTCCATCTGCCTCCCCTGCCGTTTGTCAAGACGTTTCAATTAAAAAACACTTTGTCACTAGACAATAGATGTCACGACTTCCGCCGGAGTCGGTCCCTCTCCTTGTTCGAGCGGCGGTCGACGTCACCAGTCTTCTAGCCATCACCATAAATTTTTAATTTTCCATTTGTTTTGTCTTTGTTTTCTACACACCTGGTTTCAATTCCCCATTACATGTTAATTTAGTGGTACCGGTATTTTTTCCACACTGTAGTATTGTGTTTATACTGCTGTTATCTTGTATTAAATAACTTGTCCACGCATCTCCTGCGCCTCACTCCTTTCACCAGTTACCCACAGCCCTGACAATAGAAATGGAAACATTGTAACACTTCATATGTGTTTGGTGTAGACTTACATTCGCATGACATTTTGATAACTGTGTTATTCTCTCATACAAGGTGAGTTTTTATCAATATAGTCGCCTCCATTTACTTAAAAAAAAAAAAGTTAATTAGCGACAGAGAAGACCTCAGCAAGACTACTAATTCAGCAAGACACTGCTACCGTCCTAGCTAGCCACTGACTACACCATAGCTAGCTAGTTAGCAGTGCAGTAGATATTTTTTATTTTTTTGTAATACTTGGCCTAAAGAACTGTTTGTACAGTATATCGACTTTGGTGTCAATTTCAGACCATATGGCATTTTTGAAGAATTAAAGGTGAAGAGGTGACATATTACAACTGTACTTCTGATACTAATTCTCAAAAGGAAAGTTAAAGACCTCAGCTGTGAGGTCAGTGAGGAAGACCAACAGTGATAGGGAGATTGTCTGAAAGGGACTGACATGCAGAGATGGAACATAAGGATTAAGACCACGATTTCTACTAACCCGGGTAACATTCAGGTCCTAAATCTGTGGCATGCAATGTTTCACTGCTGTGTCAGGCTAGTTTGGCACATCGCTAACTTTAGAAACATTTGCTAGCATGTCAACACCTGTCGGAAAAGTCTGCTTATACCACAGTGAGATATGGTACAACGTTAGCTGTAAGGAAGGTAATGTGTGTTGTACACGTAACTACAGTTATCTAGCTAACCACAGATTTTTGACCTAACCAAAATAGTTTGTTAGCAGCTAGCAAACAGGGCTTACCTTGTTACACAGCTCCAGCAACGCCTCTGACTTACAGAGGTTGGAAAACGATAACATGCACGTGTGCTTATCAGAGTAGTTACAATTTGGTACATAGCACAGAACCATCCTTGCTTCTGATCGATGAAGAGACCTAAGGTTAGCTTCAAAGGCCAGGGTAATTTAAAAAAACATATAGTAATTAAAAAATGGTAGCTAGCTAGGTAATTACAAAAATGCTAAACAAGAATACACACAAGAAATACATTATATAAATTATTTACATGAGAAACTAAAAAGGCTATAATATCTACTTGCTAGGTTACTTGCTACTTGTCGATGAGAGTTTGAATGGAGAAATGTTAATGTTTTTCCCACCCTGTTCCATGAGTGATGAAGTCAAAACTTGTGACAGGATGTGTGTTCTGTATGATTAGCGGCCACATTAGCAGCTAGTTAGCGTTTCCTTTTTTGGGGTGTAATTACAGGCGAATATATTGATAAATGTTACCTTGTCCGAGAGAGATTTGCGCGGTTATCAAAACGTCATGTCAGGGTAAGCCTACACACAACACAGGCCTTATATGAAGTAGTTCTAAAATCCCCTACGAAAAAATGAATGGTGGAAAGACGATTGGAACCATTTCAATATGAGGAGGTAATTATAGTCTACCAACTTTCCAGTGGCACTCACATAAACAAGGTCTAAATCATGTTTGATGCACTCTAAGTACAATTTTTGCTGTACTGTTTAAACTAGATGATAGGAACATTGTGGACAATTTTCAGCAAGTTGCAACAATAAAAATAGTGTGGCAAATCTCTTCAAGGTTAGGAGCGCTTGTCACAAATTAAGTGGTAAACTGTCACCAAATCACCCAAGAATGAGAGTTCTTTCGAACAGGACAGTGACCTGTGTGTTTGTTTCTCCGTCCTGGTCCACCCAGGCCGTAGGCGAGGTCAAGGATAGCAGGGTTCGGTACACAAATCGGGTTCTCGGTAGGTCCAGGTCCAAACACCATCAGGTAAGTCCAAAACAATCCAGCTCATACACAGTAAATCCAGCCAATCTCTATTGTCTCTTTCTCTATTGTTTATAGATCCTTCCAGCACTCTCTCTCCCTCTTCCTGGTTTTTCTTGACCCTTTATCTGTGGGTCGGCTCCACCTTCTGAGGGTTCCCCTTGCTTCTGGGACTTGTAGTTTTGGCGGTCGGCCATTTTGTGATCTGTAGTTCTGACAGGGGTGGCCATTTTAGTGATCGGGCAGAGCCCGTTTATTAGTTCTGCTCTCACATATCTGCCATTTATCACTCGACCCCCTTCTTTGCCACAATAGTTATAAACAGTTTTCCATAAACAAGATCTAAAACATGTTTAATGCAATTTGTAAGAATAACATTGTCCAGTACTGTGAGGGTGAGATAGTCGGAACACTATGGACAATTCTGAACTCAAGGCAACAAGCCCACCTCACAGAACTCCTGTACCCCCATGTGGGTCCTAGTGTTCAGCATATACCTGATACCATTATTTTGCATGACCTGCATTCTCTTTTTCAGCATTTTTGATATCCCTCTATACCAAGCAGAGCAGGCATAATAAAAATGACACTGAATCAAGGTTGAGTCAAGCAGTTATTTTTATTTATTTAACTAGGCAAGTCAGTTAAGAACAAATTCTCATTTACAATGACAGCCTAGGAACAGTGGGCTAACTGCCTCGTTCAGTGGCAGAATGACAGTTTTTTTGTCAGCTCAGGGATTCGATCTAGAAATCTTAATTGCTCTAACCACTAATCTACCTGCCGCCTCATCTTAACTTTGATGTTAAAATAGTTAGTGTTACAATATAAACATTTCAATTTGTTCGCCATTTCAGAAATAATTTTAACAGTAATCATGTCTCAAGAAAAGGATTTATCAAGGGACACACCAAGATAAGTAACACTTGTTTTAGATTCAATCTCCTTGCCTGAACAGTTTGCCTTTATCTTGTCAGCCCTAAGCAATCCACATTTGTTTCCAAACAAAATCGATTAAGTTTTTCCAAAAATGTAGTGACAATTTGTTGTCATTTAACCAATCGCTAACAAAATCTGCAATTCCTTACTCAGGGTCTCCGCTATGTAAACTATATCCTTCTCTGATACCAGAATATGGCTGTGTCATCAGCATAAAGCAGGAGTTTGCACTTTACTGTATCTGGCATATCATTAACATATACAAAAGAGACCCTTAAATGTATCCCTGCGGAACTCCATAGGATATTTCTTTGGCTTCTGACAGAACATCACCAACGTTACATACTTGTGTTCTGTTGGTCAGATAAACCAATTCACTGCTATATCATTTCAGTTTGCATTTCAGTTTCATCAGGAGAATATCATGGTCCACAGTTTCAAAAGCTTTCTGCAAGTCTAACTTATTTTTAAAACCTTTTTTTAACTAGCAGAAAGCAAACATGACCATAGCTGTATAATTCCCCTTTTCACCTTCCTGCTTGATGTAGTCAAAAAGGTGGACACGACAAGTATCGGTGGAATGAGCTGTTCTAAAGCCAGATTGGAGTTCATAAAGAGGTTTGTGCTCGAGAAGGTATCCAAATCAAATCAAATCAAATCAAATTTTATTTGTCACATACACATGGTTAGCAGATGTTAATGCGAGTGTAGAGAAATGCTTGTGCTTCTAGTTCCGACAATGCAGTAATAACAAGTAATCTAACTAACAATTCCAAAACTACTGTCTTGTACACAGTGTAAGGGGATAAAGAATATGTACATAATGATATATGAATGAGTGATGGTACAGAGCAGCATAGGCAAGATACAGTAGATGGTATCGAGTACAGTATGTACAAATGAGATGAGTATGTAAACAAAGTGGCATAGTTTAAAGTGGCTAGTGATACATGTATTACATAAGGATACAGTCTATGATATAGAGTACAGTATATACGTATGCATATGAGATGAATAATGTAGGGTAAGTAACATTATATAAGGTAGCATTGTTTAAAGTGGCTAGTGATATATTTACATAATTTCCCATCAATTCCCATTATTAAAGTGGCTGGAGTTGAGTCAGTGTCAGTGTGTTGGCAGCAGCCACTCAGTGTTAGTGGTGGCTGTTTAACAGTCTGATGGCCTTGAGATAGAAGCTGTTTTTCAGTCTCTCGGTCCCAGCTTTGATGCACCTGTACTGACCTCGCCTTCTGGATGATAGCGGGGTGAACAGGCAGTGGCTCGGGTGGTTGATGTCCTTGATGATCTTTATGGCCTTCCTGTGACATGGGTGGTGTAGGTGTCCTGGAGGGCAGGTAGTTTGCCCCCGGTGATGCGTTGTGCAGACCTCACTACCCTCTGGAGAGCCTTACGGTTGAGGGCGGTGCAGTTTCTTGGGAACAGGAACAATGGTGGCCCTCTTGAAGCATGTGGGAACAGCAGACTGGTATAGGGATTGATTGAATATGTCCGTAAACACACCGGCCAGCTGGTCTGCGCATGCTCTGAGGGCGCGGCTGGGGATGCCGTCTGGGCCTGCAGCCTTGCGAGGGTTAACACGTTTAAATGTCTTACTCACCTCGGCTGCAGTGAAGGAGAGACCGCATGTTTTCGTTGCAGGCCGTGTCAGTGGCACTGTGTTGTCCTCAAAGCGGGCAAAAAAGTTATTTAGTCTGCCTGGGAGCAAGACATCCTGGTCCGTGACTGGGCTGGATTTCTTCCTGTAGTCCGTGATTGACTGTAGACCCTGCCACATGCCTCTTGTGTCTGAGCCGTTGAATTGAGATTCTACTTTGTCTCTGTACTAGCGCTTAGCTTGTTTGATAGCCTTGCGGAGGGAATAGCTGCACTGTTTGTACTCGGTCATGTTACCAGACACCTTGCCCTGATTAAAAGCAGTGGTTCGCGCTTTCAGTTTCACACGAATGCTGCCATCAATCCACGGTTTCTGGTTAGGGAATGTTTTAATCGTTGCTATGGGAACGACATCTTCAACGCACGTTCTAATGAACTCGCACACCGAATCAGCGTATTCGTCAATGTTGTTATCTGACGCAATACGAAACATCTCCCAGTCCACGTGATGGAAGCAGTCTTGGAGTGTGGAGTCAGCTTGGTCGGACCAGCGTTGGACAGACCTCAGCGTGGGAGCCTCTTGTTTTAGTTTCTGTCTGTAGGCAGGAATCAACAAAATGGAGTCGTGGTCAGCTTTTCCGAAAGGGGGGCGGGGCAGGGCCTTATATGCGTCGCGGAAGTTAGAGTAACAATGATCCAAGGTCTTTCCACCCCTGGTTGCGCAATCGATATGCTGATAAAATTTAGGGAGTCTTGTTTTCAGATTAGCCTTGTTAAAATCCCCAGCTACAATGAATGCAGCCTCCGGATAAATCGTTTTCAGTTTGCAGAGAGTTAAATAAAGTTCGTTCAGAGCCATCGATGTGTCTGCTTGGGGGGGGATATATACGGCTGTGATTATAATCGAAGATAATTCTCTTGGTAGATAATGCGGTCTACATTTGATTGTGAGGAATTCTAAATCAGGTGAACAGAAGGATTTGAGTTCCTGTATGTTTCTTTCATCACACCATGTCACGTTGGCCATGAGGCATACGCCCCCGCCCCTCTTCTTACCAGAAAGATGTTTGTTTCTGTCAACGCGATGCGTGGAGAAACCCGTTGGCTGCACCGCTTCGGATAGAGTCTCTCCAGTGAGCCATGTTTCAGTGAAGCAAAGGACGTTACAGTCTCTGATGTCCCTCTGGAATGCTACCCTTGCTCGGATTTCATCAACCTTGTTGTCAAGAGACTGGACATTGGCAAGAAGAATGCTAGGGAGTGGTGCACGGTGTGCCCGTCTCCGGAGTCTGACCAGAAGACCGCCTCGTTTCCCTCTCTTTCGGAGTCGTTTTTTTGGGTCGCTGCATGGAATCCACTCCGTTGTCCTGTTTGTAAGGCAGAACACAGGATCCGCTGTCAGGTGCGTGAATGAGGACCCAAAAGCGAATTAACAAAACAGAGTTTCTTTAATGACGAAACACACGTAGGCTCAGATGGACAGGCAGATTCCGACAGGACAGGACAAGGTTAGATGAACAGGCAGATTCCGACAGGACAGGACAAGGTTGCAGCAAACACGACGATAGTCTGGTTCAGGCATGAGTAACACAAACGAGAATCCGACAAAGACAGAAGCAGAAACAGAGAGAGATATAGGGACCTAATCAGAGGGAAAAAGGGAACAGGTGGGAAAAGGGGTGAACGAGGTAGTTAGAGAAGACAAGGAACAGCTGGGGGAAAGAGGGGAAGAAAAGGTAACCTAATACGACCAGCAGAGGGAGACAGGGTGAAGAGAAAGAACAGGAACAGGACACAACATGACAATACATGACAGTACCCCCCCACTCACCGAGCGCCTCCTGGCGCACTCGAGGAGGAAACCTGGCGGCAACGGAGGAAATCATCGATCAGCGAACGGTCCAGCACGTCCCGAGAGGGAACCCAACTCCTCTCCTCAGGACCGTACCCCTCCCAATCCACTAGGTACTGGTGACCACGGCCCCGAGGACGCATGTCCAAAATCTTACGGACCCTGTAGATAGGTGCGCCCTCGACAAGGATGGGGGGGGGGGG
Organism: Oncorhynchus mykiss; assembly: GCF_013265735.2. Lineage (NCBI taxonomy): Eukaryota > Metazoa > Chordata > Actinopteri > Salmoniformes > Salmonidae > Oncorhynchus > Oncorhynchus mykiss. The sequence goes on along the minus strand of NC_048587.1, from coordinate 12,364,960 downwards.
GGGAAGACGAGCGGGGGCGCGAAGAACGGGCTTAACACAGGAGACATGGAAGACCGGGTGGACGCGACGAAGATATCGCGGAAGAAGAAGTCGCACTGCGACAGGATTAATGATCTGAGAAATACGGAACGGACCAATGAACCGCGGGGTCAACTTGCGAGAAGCTGTCTTAAGGGGAAGGTTCTGAGTGGAGAGCCAAACTCTCTGACCGCGACAATATCTAGGACTCTTAGTTCTACGTTTATTAGCAGCTCTCACAGTCTACGCCCTATAACGGCAAAGTGCAGACCTGACCCTCTTCCAGGTGCGCTCGCAACGTTGGACAAAAGCCTGAGCGGAGGGGACGCTGGACTCGGCGAACTGAGATGAGAACAGCGGAGGCTGGTACCCGAGGCTACTCTGAAAAGGAGATAGCCCGGTCGCAGACGAAGGAAGCGAGTTGTGGGCGTATTCTGCCCAGGGGAGCTGTTCTGACCAAGACGCAGGGTTGCGAAAAGAAAGACTGCGTAAGATGCGACCAATAGTCTGATTGGCCCGTTCTGCTTGACCGTTAGACTGGGGGTGAAAGCCGGAAGAGAGACTGACGGAAGCCCCAATCAAACGGCAAAACTCCCTCCAAAATTGAGACGTGAATTGCGGACCTCTGTCCGAAACGACGTCTGACGGAAGGCCATGAATTCTGAAAACATTCTCGATGATGATTTGTGCCGTCTCTTTAGCAGAAGGAAGCTTAGCAAGGGGAATAAAATGAGCCGCCTTAGAGAACCTATCGACAACCGTAAGAATAACAGTCTTCCCCGCTGACGAAGGCAGTCCGGTGACAAAATCTAAGGCGATGTGAGACCACGGTCGAGAGGGAATGGGAAGCGGCCTGAGACGGCCGGCAGGAGGGGAGTTACCGGACTTAGTCTGCGCGCAGACCGAACAAGCAGCCACGAAACGACGCGTGTCATGCTCCCGGGTGGGCCACCAAAAACGCTGGCGAATGGAAGCAAGCGTACCCCGAACGCCAGGGTGGCCGGCTAACTTGGCAGAGTGAGCCCACTGAAGAACGGCCAGACGAGTAGGAACGGGAACGAAAAGAAGGTTCCTAGGACAAGCGCGCGGCGACGGAGTGTGAGTGAGTGCTTGCTTTACCTGCCTCTCAATTCCCCAGACAGTCAACCCGACAACACGCCCCTCAGGGAGAATCCCCTCGGGGTCAGTGGAGGCTACTGAAGAACTGAAGAGACGAGATAAAGCATCAGGCTTGGTGTTCTTAGAGCCCGGACGATAAGAAATCACGAACTCGAAACGAGCGAAAAACAGCGCCCAGCGCGCCTGACGCGCATTAAGTCGTTTGGCAGAACGGATGTACTCAAGGTTCCTATGGTCAGTCCAAACGACAAACGGAACGGTCGCCCCCTCCAACCACTGTCGCCATTCGCCTAGGGCTAAGCGGATGGCGAGCAGTTCGCGGTTTCCCACATCATAGTTAAGTTCCGACGGCGACAGGCGATGAGAAAAATACACGCAAGGGTGGACCTTGTCGTCAGAGAGGGAGCGCTGAGAAAGAATGGCTCCCACGCCCACCTCTGACGCGTCAACCTCGACAACGAACTGTCTAGAGACGTCAGGTGTAACAAGGATAGGTGCGGATGTAAAACGATTCTTGAGGAGATCAAAAGCTCCCTGGGCGGAAACGGACCACTTAAAGCACGTCTTGACAGAAGTAAGGGCTGTGAGAGGAGCTGCCACCTGACCGAAATTACGGATGAAACGACGATAGAAGTTCGCGAAGCCGAGAAAGCGCTGCAGCTCGACGCGTGACTTAGGGACGGGCCAATCAATGACAGCTTGGACCTTAGCGGGATCCATCTTAATGCCTTCAGTGGAAATAACAGAACCGAGAAATGTGACGGAGGAGGCATGAAAAGTGCACTTCTCAGCCTTCACAAAAAGACAATTCTCTAAAAGGCGCTGGAGGACACGTCGAACGTGCTGAACATGAATCTGGAGTGACGGTGAAAAAATCAGGATATCGTCAAGGTAAACGAAAACAAAGATGTTCAGCATGTCTCTCAGGACATCATTGACTAATGCCTGAAAGACAGCTGGAGCGTTAGCGAGGCCGAAAGGAAGAACCCGGTATTCAAAGTGCCCTAACGGAGTGTTAAACGCCGTCTTCCACTCGTCCCCCTCCCTGATGCGCACGAGATGGTAAGCGTTACGAAGGTCCAACTTAGTGAAAAACCTGGCTCCCTGCAGGATCTCGAAGGCTGAAGACATAAGAGGAAGCGGATAACGATTCTTCACTGTTATGTCATTCAGCCCTCGATAATCTATGCAGGGGCGCAGGGACCCGTCCTTCTTCTTAACAAAAAAAACCCCCGCTCCGGCGGGAGAGGAGGAGGGGACTATGGTACCGGCGGCAAGAGCTACAGACAAATAATCTTCGAGAGCCTTACGTTCGGGAGCCGACAGAGAGTATAGTCTACTCCGGGGGGGAGTGGTTCCCGGAAGGAGATCAATACTACAATCATACGACCGGTGTGGAGGAAGAGAGGTGGCCCTGGACCGACTGAACACCGTGCGCAGATCGTGATATTCCTCCGGCACCCCTGTCAAATCACCAGGCTCCTCCTGTGAAGAAGAGACAGAGGAAACAGGAGGGACAGCAGACATTAAACATTTCACATGACAAGAGACGTTCCAGGAGAGGATAGAATTACTAGACCAATTAATAGAAGGATTATGACAAACTAGCCAGGGATGGCCCAAAACAACAGGTGTAAAAGGTGAACGAAAAATTAAAAAAGAAATGGTTTCGCTATGATTACCAGAGACAGTGAGGGTTAAAGGTAGCGTCTCACGCTGAATCCTGGGGAGAGGACTACCATCCAAGGCGAACAAGGCCGTGGGCTCCCTTAACTGTCTGAGAGGAATGTCATGTTCCCGAGCCCAGGTCTCGTCCATAAAACAGCCCTCCGCCCCAGAGTCTATCAAGGCACTGCAGGAAGCTGACGAACCGGTCCAGCGTAGATGGACCGACAAGGTAGTGCAGGATCTTGAAGGAGAGACAGGAGTAGTAGCGCTCACCAGTAGCCCTCCGCTTACTGATGAGCTCTGGCTTTTACTGGACATGAAGTGACAAAATGACCAGCGGAACCGCAATAGAGACAGAGGCGGTTGGTGATTCTCCGTTCCCTCTCTTTAGTCGAGATGCGGATACCTCCCAGCTGCATAGGCTCAGCACCCGAGCCGGCAGAGGAAGATGGTAGTGATGCGGAGAGGGGGGCAACGGAGAACGCGAGCTCCTTTCCACGAGCTCGGTGACGAAGATCAACCCGTCGCTCAATGCGAATAGCGAGTTCAATCAAGGAATCCACGCTGGAAGGAACCTCCCGGGAGAGAATCTCATCCTTTACCTCTGCGCGGAGACCCTCCAGAAAACGAGCGAGCAAAGCCGGCTCGTTCCAGCCACTGGAGGCAGCAAGAGTGCGAAACTCAATAGAGTAGTCTGTTATGGATCGATTACCTTGACATAGGGAAGACAGGACCCTGGAAGCCTCCTCCCCAAAAACAGATCGATCAAAAACCCGTATCATCTCCTCCTTAAAGTCCTGATACTGGTTAGTACACTCAGCCCTTGCCTCCCAGATTGCCGTGCCCCACTCACGAGCCCGTCCAGTAAGGAGAGATATGACGTAGGCGATACGAGCAGTGCTCCTGGAGTAAGTGTTGGGCTGGAGAGAAAACACAATATCACACTGGGTGAGGAACGAGCGGCATTCAGTGGGCTCCCCAGAGTAACACGGCGGGTTATTGATTCTGGGCTCCGGAGATTCGAAAGCCCTGGAAGTGGCCGGTGGATCGAGGCGGAGATGGTGAACCTGTTCTGTGAGGTTGGAGACTTGGGTGGCCAGGGTCTCAACGGCATGTCGAGCAGCAGACAATTCCTGCTCGTGTCTGCCTAGCATCGCTCCCTGGATCTCGACGGCTGAGTGGAGAGGATCCGAAGTCGCTGGGTCCATTCTTGGTCGGATTCTTCTGTCAGGTGCGTGAATGAGGACCCAAAAGCGAATTAACAAAACAGAGTTTCTTTAATGACGAAACACACGTAGGCTCAGATGGACAGGCAGATTCCGACAGGACAGGACAAGGTTAGATGAACAGGCAGATTCCGACAGGACAGGACAAGGTTGCAGCAAACACGACGATAGTCTGGTTCAGGCATGAGTAACACAAACGAGAATCCGACAAAGACAGAAGCAGAAACAGAGAGAGATATAGGGACCTAATCAGAGGGAAAAAGGGAACAGGTGGGAAAAGGGGTGAACGAGGTAGTTAGAGAAGACAAGGAACAGCTGGGGGAAAGAGGGGAAGAAAAGGTAACCTAATACGACCAGCAGAGGGAGACAGGGTGAAGAGAAAGAACAGGAACAGGACACAACATGACAATACATGACATCCGCGTCGCGAAAAACATATTATTGGTCGTACTGATGGTGAGTTGACGCTGATCTTATATTCAGTAGTTCTTCTCGACTGTATGTAATGAAACCTAAGATGACCTGGGGTACTAATGTAAGAAATAACACGTAAAAAAAGAAAAAACTGCATAGTTTCCTAGGAACGCGAAGCGAGGCGGCCATCTCTGTCGGCGCCGGAAGTCAACGACTTGAGTCCCTCAAGTTGATTAAAAAATAATCTCTCAACAACTTGGGATAAAATGCTGAGGATTGACACAGACCTGTAGTTTCCTACATTTGTTTTACTGCTCTTCTTGTGGAGCAGAACCAGTCGGGCTGTTTTGAGAACAGTGGGAAATGTACCACTACTAATAGAAAGGTTTACAATATGCATTATCATTTTAGCAGTGACACAAGCACTATCCTTTATGAATCTTGCAGGAAGGGTATCCAACCCAGTTGCTTTGTTTGTGCTCATTAAGCATATTAGATTGGAGATGTTGTCCTCTGTTACCATGTACAGATCAAACAAATTTGCAACCTTTTCCTGGTCATAGCATAAAAAAATCATCAATATCCAGGCCAATACTACCGGTTTTTACCTTATGGGGTTGATTTTGAGCCAACATTTTCCACAGTTTACCAGGCTGATGTAAATTGTCATTAACAGCGTCTATGTAATGTTGGGATTTGGCCTTATCCATTTTGTATCTTGCGTGGTTTCTAAAGTTTATATAACCATCATTATCTTGTTGTAGTTTGTGCTTTCAAGACAAAGTTGTTTTTATTGATCTATTGTCAGTGTCAGTAGAGTAGGCTTGAGCTACTATCACATTAAAAAAGATTTAGCTATCCTTTGCTATAAAGATGTTTTTTTTTGTGGTGAAAAAAATACCTTCCCCAAAACTTGAAACTCACGAGACACATGCTAATAGGTGGACTGACTATATGCTATCTAGCTAATTTTGTCTGACGTTCAGGTTTTGACGGGCATAAAGGTCTCTTCACTTTTCTCATTGGCATCACCAATGGTGTTTCATGATTACGGGGAATCTTCCATGTTCGAGCAGCCAAACACTCCACAGAAAATGACTGTGTCCGTCTTTGATGAATCAACTAGTTTTAGGCACTGTAATTATGCAGTTTGGAGAGCCACTCAGCTGTTGTTGACAAAATAATTAATGCGGTGGTCTTCCAACATGGCCGCCAGGAGGCGTCGTATGTCAACTGCAAGCACTCTATATTTGCACTTCTCCACATGGCCAGACATAGTGCTCTTCTCCCCTTGTAGTGCTCTTAAGCTCATCCTTGAAAAATGCCATAAGGTCTGAAATAGCAGACGTCAGCATACTATACAAACAATTATCTAGGCTAAGTAATATCAAATTATTTTTTGATCTACTGCTCTGCTAACTTGCTAGCTAAAGTGTAGTCAGTGGCTAGCCATACAGAGAAAGGGGACGGAAGAGGTTGAACACTTTCTGGTTCATGAAACAACCTATGAGAATTGTTAGGGGGCACAGTAAATCTGTTATTTGTTATTTTGTTATTTTCATGTCCTCCCTCTCTTTGCTCCTTTCATCTCACCTAGAGGTTATTATAGGCGCTTATTTTTTGCCTACGCTACAGACTGCTATATACAGTGCCTTGCGAAAGTATTCGGCCCCCTTGAACTTTGCGACCTTTTCCACATTTCAGGCTTCAAACATAAAGATATAAAACTGTATTTTTTTTGTGAAGAATCAACAACAAGTGGGACACAATCATGAAGTGGAACGACATTTATTGGATATTTTAAACTTTTTTAACAAATCAAAAACTGAAAAATTGAGCGTGCAAAATTATTCAGCCCCTTTACTTTCAGTGCAGCAAACTCTCTCCAGAAGTTCAGTGTGGATCTCTGAATGATCCAATGTTGACCTAAATGACTAATGATGATAAATACAATCCACCTGTGTGTAATCAAGTCTCCGTATAAATGCACCTGCACTGTGATAGTCTCAGAGGTCCGTTAAAAGCTCAGAGAGCATCATGAAGAACAAGGAACACACCAGGCAGGTCCGAGATACTGTTGTGAAGAAGTTTAAAGCCGGATTTGGATACAAAAAGATTTCCCAAGCTTTAAACATCCCAAGGAGCACTGTGCAAGCGATAATATTGAAATGGAAGGAGTCAGACCACTGCAAATCTACCAAGACCTGGCCGTCCCTCTAAACTTTCAGCTCATACAAGGAGAAGACTGATCAGAGATGCAGCCAAGAGGCCCATGATCACTCTGGATGAACTGCAGAGATCTACAGCTTAGGTGGGAGACTCTGTCCATAGGACAACAATCAGTCGTATATTGCACAAATCTGGCCTTTATGGAAGAGTGGCAAGAAGAAAGCCAATTCTTAAAGATATCCATAAAAAGTGTTGTTTAAAGTTTGCCACAAGCCACCTGGGAGACACACCAAACATGTGAAAGAAGGTGCTCTGGTCAGATGAAACCAAAATTGAACTTTTTGGCAACAATGCAAAACGTTATGTTTGGCGTAAAAGCAACACAGCTCATCACCCTGAACACACCATCCCCTCTGTCAAACATGGTGGTGGCAGCATCATGGTTTGGGCCTGCTTTTCTTCAGCAGAGACAGGGAAGATGGTTAAAATTGATGGGAAGATGGGTGGAGCCAAATACAGGACCATTCTGGAAGAAAACCTGATGGAGTCTGCAAAAGACCTGAGACTGGGACGGAGATTTGTCTTCCAACAAGACAATGATCCAAAACATAAAGCAAAATCTACAATGGAATGGTTCAAAAATAAACATATCCAGGTGTTAGAATGGCCAAGTCAAAGTCCAGACCTGAATCCAATCGAGAATCTGTGGAAAGAACTGAAAACTGCTGTTCACAAATGCTCTCCATCCAACCTCACTGAGCTCGAGCTGTTTTGCAAGGAGGAATGGGAAAAAAATTCAGTCTCTCGATGTGCAAAACTGATAGAGACATACCCCAAGCGACTTACAGCTGCGACTTACATCGCAGCAAAAGGTGGCGCTACAAAGTATTAACTTAAGGGGGCTGAATAATTTTGCACGCCCAATTTTTCAGTTTTTGATTTGTTAAAAAAGTTTGAAATATCCAATAAATGTCGTTCCACTTCATGATTGTGTCCCACTTGTTGTTGATTCTTCACAAAAAAATACAGTTTTATATCTTTATGTTTGAAGCCTGAAATTTGGCAAAAGGTCTCAAAGTTCAAGGGTGCCGAATACTTTCGCAAGGCACTGTAGGTCCACGAATACAGGACTAGTAAAGACCTGTTTACTACTTTTGTAAAAAAAATATGTAAACGATGTATTCAGATTTTTCAGGGAGTGCTGCAGTACCCTCAGCATCCCTACTTCTTGTGGCTACGCCGGTCCGGACAGAAACAAAAAACAAAACAAAAAAATATGTCCAAAAGATATCAACTGTGCCACAAACAGACCACCGACCATTTCGAATCTCACCGTACCTTCTCCGTTATGCTATCTGGTTTCCGAGCTGGTCATGGGTACACCTCCGCCATGCTCAAGGTCCCAAACAATATCATAACCGCCATCGACAAAAGTTAATACTGTGCAGCCGTATATATCGACCTGGCCAAGGCTTTCGACTCTGTCAATCACCGCATTCTTATCGGCAGAATCAACAGCCTTGGTTTCTCAAATGACTGCCTCACCTGGTTCACCAACTATTTCTCAGACAGAGTTCAGTGTGTCAAATCAGAGGCCCTGTTTTCCAGACCTCTGGCAGTCTCTATGTGGGTGCCACAGGGTTCAATTCACGGGCCGACTCTTTTCTCTGTATGCATCAATGATGTCGCTTTTGCGGCTGGTGATTCTCTGATCCACCTCTACGCAGACGGCACCATTCTGTATACTTCTGGCCCTTCTTTGGACACTGTGTTAACTAACCTCCAGACGAGTTTCAATTCCATATAACTCTCCTTACGTAGCCTCCAACTGCTCTTACATGCAAGTAAAACTAAATGCATGCTCTTCAACCAATCGCTGCCCGCACCTGCCCGCCCGCCTAGCATCACTACTCTGGACGGTTCTGACTTAGAATATGTGGAAAACTACAAATACCTAGGTGTCTGATTAGACTGTAAACTCTCCTTCCAGACTCATATTAAGCATCTTCAATCCAAAATGAAATCTAGAATCTGCTTCCGATTTCGCAAAACAAAGCATTCTTCACTCATGCTGCCAAACATATCCTCGTAAAACCTCTTTGCTTTATCTTGGCCAGGTCATAGTTGTGAATGGGAACTTGTTCTCAACTGGCCTACCTGGTTAAATAAAGGTGAAATAAATCAAATAAAAAAATACTACTGGAGTGTAGCCTACAGTGTCAGCCTGCAATGGAATGTTACGAATGCCCATTCATGTGGTAGGCCCAGTGCTTAATTCAAGCCTCTCCATTTTTAACTGTTTTGTTCCGGAACCTATTTGGCCGGATCGGGTACCTCTACGTGCGAGAATAAAAAAAATCCCTGTTTGCAATGTAAAAATTATAATAAAAGCAACCAGAGTTAATTCGAGTTACCTCTTCATTATCTCCTGCCCACTAAAAAAAATGAGAATGAGATTCACATTCTGTCATACCCTGATCTGTTTCACCTGTTTTTTTGCTTGCACCTGTCCAGGTGTCGCCCATTTTTCCAATTATCCCCAGTGTATTTATACCTGTGTTCTCTGTTTGTCTGTTGCCAGTTTGTTTTGTTCATCAAGCCTACCACCCTTGTCGCACCACCCTGGATTATTGCCCTGACCCTGCCATTCTGTACCTTATGGACCCTGATCTGGATTACTGACCTCCTTTTGCCCTTGACCTGTCATTTTGCCTAGCCCCTGTTCTAGTAATAAACTTTTGTCGTTCTGCATCTGGGTCTACTCCTGAAACGTGATAGTACGAACTGGCCATGACTGACCCAGCAGACTCTGACCAGCTCCGCAACACCATCACCTCCCAAGGAGCCACAAGGAGTTGCTTTGTGTTCTTATGGAAGGGTTCCAGACCTTGGCCGAACGCCATGACCGAGCGTTGAACACATTGCTGGAGCAATTCCACAGGATGTCTGTTAGGCAGCCTACCACGACAGTAGCCTACCATGATGATGGCAGCCTACCATGGCGGCCTAAATTCCCAGCCACTCAGTAACCCGGGTATTAACCAGTTGCACTTAGCCATCCTGGATCCGGGATCGTGAATACAGACTCAAGCTCATTACCATAACGCAACGTTAACTATTCATGAAAATCGCAAATGAAATGAAATAAATATGCTAGCTCTCAAGCTTAGCCTTTTGTTAACAGCACTGTCATCTCAGATTTTCAAAATATGCTTCTCAACCATAGGAAAACAATCATTTGTGTAGCTAGCTAGCGTAGCATTTAGCATTAGCATTCAGCAGGCAACATTTTCACAAAAAACAGAAAAGCATTCAAATAAAATAATTTACCTTTGAAAAAAAACGAAAATCCAGTCATCAAAACGCCGAACTTTTTTCCAAATTAACTCCATAATATCGACTGAAACATGGCAAACGTTGTTTAGAACCAATCCTCAAGGTGTTTTTCACATATCTCTTCGATGATATATCGTTCGTGGAAGTGTGCTTTCTGTCCTGAATCCCAGGAGAAAATGACCGCAACTGAAGATTACGCACCAATTTAGACAAAGGACACCGGGCAGACCACTGGAAAATGTAGTCTCTTATGGCCAATCTTCCAATGATATGCCTACAAATACATCACAATGCTGCAGACATCTTGAAGAAACGACAGAAAGCGCAGGCACGTTCCTGGTGCATTCACAGCCATATAAGGAGACATTGGAAAACAGAGCTTCAGAAATTTTGCTCATTTCCTGTTTGAAGTTTCATCTTGGTTTCGCCTGTAGCATGAGTTCTGTGGCACTCACAGATAATATCTTTGCAGTTTTGGAAACGTTAGACTGTTTTCTTTCCAAAGCTGTCAATTATATGCATAGTCGAGCATCTTTTCGTGACAAAATATCACGCTTAAAACGGGCACGTTTTTTTTATCCAATAATGAAATAGCGCCCCCATAGACTCAACAGGTTAACAGCACCACCTCCCCAGCCACCCGATTTCCTGGGGAACCCCGCTTACCTCCCACGGACGCTTCGATGGAGAGTCGGACAACTGTCAGGCATGTCTCGCTCAGTGTTCCCTCATCATCGAGCTGCAGCCTTTCTCCTTCCCCTCAGACCACTCTAATATAGCGTACCTCATCACAGTGATGGCCGGGAGGGCTCTCACCTGGGCTACGGTAGTGTGGGCAACAACAGTTGGCAGTATGCTTCCTGCACAGAGTATCGGAGAAAGTAAAGGATGAGCTTACAGCCCGGGATCTACCGACAGATCTCGACTCGCTCATCGCTTTGTCCATTCAGATTGATGGGCGACTACGGGAGTGAAGGAAGGAGAGGAGATTTCACTCGCCCGCCCAAGGCTTTCACCTCGCCTCCGAGACATCCCAGAAGTCCTCAACGGCTCCGTTGCTGAGAGAACCTGAGGCTGCCCGAGTTACCCCGAGAGTCGCCGAAGTCAGCCAATTCCCCTCTTCCCGTGGTAATGCAACTAGGCAGAGCTAGGCTGTCCCCAGTAGAATGGCAATACAGGCTTCACACGAAGAGTTGCCTGTATTGCAGGACTACTGGTCATTTTGTGGCCATATGTCCACTAAAAGACCAGGCTCACCGGTAGGAACGACTACTCTGGTGGGCCAAACTGAAAACTTTTCCTCTCCCCTTACTCGCACCCCCTTTCATGCCATCTGTGGGGGAACCAGTTGAAATCTCTCTGGGTACTCATCAACATTGGGGCCAATGAGAGCTTTATGGAAGCTACCCTTTTGTCCGAGCTGGGCATCCCCACACAGTCCCTCTCCATTCCCATGGACGTTAGAGCGCCCGTGGGTTGGGTCACCCACAATTCCACCCGCATCAACCGACGTGTGTCAGGGAACCACAGCGAGACAATCCAATTCCTGCTGTTTAAGTTATTCAGGTTCCTGTGGTATTGTGGATTCTCTTGGCTCCAGTGACACAGTTCTTTTATTGACTGGCCTGCTGGGCTGGAGCCCATTCTACTCAGCCTGCCCCGGGATGTCTTCCTGGGGGCTCAGAAGTTTCTCCGGATGTCTCCAGCATTCCCGCGGAGTACCAGGACCTCCGGGAGGTGTTCAGTGAGGCCCGGACCACTTCGCTTCTGCCGCACCAACCCTATGACTGCGGGATCAACCTTCTCCCAAGCACCACTCTGTCCCCGGGTACAACTGTACTCCCTGTTGGGTTCGGAGACCAAGGCTATGGAGAAGTACTTTGAGGACTCCCTAGCTGCAGGATTCATCCGTCCTTCTTCCTCCCCCACCTGTGCAGGGTACCTCTTTGTGGAGAAGAAGGACAAAACCCTGAACCCATGCATCGACTATCGGGGCCTCAACGACATCACGGTGAAGAACTACTATCCGCTACCACTCATCTCCTTGGCCTTCGAGCTGCTCCAGGGGGCCAGTGTGTTCTACAAACTGGACGAAACGCTTACCACATGGTGCGGATTGGGAAGGAGAAGAGTGGAAGACTCCCTTCAACACGGTCACTACGAGTATCTGGTCATGTCAGTTGGCCTTACCAACGCCCCTGCTGTGTTCTAGACTCTGGTGAATTATGTTCTCTTGCGGTGAAGCTGGCATTGGAGGAATGGAGGCACTGTCTGGAGGGGCGGAACATTCGTTCATTGTGTGGACAGACCACAAGAACCTGGAATATCTCCCCATCGCCAAACGTCTCAATTCCATTCAGCTAGGTAGGCCCTGCTTTTCACTCGGTTTAACTTCTCCATCTCATACTGACCGGGATCCAAGAATGCCAAGCCGGATGCGCTGTCATGCCGCTATAGCCCTGTGGCTACACCACTCGGAACCCAAAACCATCCTTCCCACCTCGTGCCTGGTGACAGCACTCAGCTGGGGAATAGGGAAGCAGGTTCGTGAGGCGCAGCATTCCCAGCCGAAACCCCGGACAGGGGCCCAGATCCTCTAACCTTGCCTGCCACCCGGGCTCTCGTCGGACCTTGGCCATTGTGCAACAGCGCTTTTGGTGGACTACCATGGTTGCTGACGTCACCGCATTTGTTGCCGCAATCTGTGTGCAGAACAAGTCTCCCCATGCGATACTTTCTATGATCTCTCTCACTCTCTCTGCGAGACATGAGCCTGCAGCTCTCAACTCTTCAGTGTTGCACTTCATCATTTATTTTCAATCATAGCAGCGGGAAGAGTGCTGGAGGAGCTGCAGCACCCCTAATTAGGCTAATTGAAAAACATTGCCAAAATTATAGAATTGCTCCTGTCTGTTCAGAAATAAATGAAATAATGCAGATTACTACATTGGAGTAGGCCTATAATTTTGCCACACAGGACCAATAGCTTATTTTTTTTATTGTCTATCTATGGATTGTGTTTATGCAGCCCAATCACAAGGCATGGCCCAGGAACGCACGGAAAATCTGTCAGTGAACAGCATGCAGCCAGAACAAGCCTTTCGCAATATTTCAGATACAATTGCGAGAAAACATAGGTTGGAAAACAAATGGCCTCTGCTTAAAAGAGAACACTCTAGTCTGACTGTTGGATGCCAAAATAGTTTATCAACTTCCAAATAGGCCGATTGATAGTCTCGTGCCAAAAGCCTATCGCCATCGCGGGCAATTGAGCTGCGCGTCATTGGGTGAGTCAGTGAAAGTGAAAAGCTTTTCTAGGACTATAATGTCCTCCTCATATTGCATGCACACGGTTTGCAATTTACCAAAAACAAGTTATTCAATCAATCAAAGCTAAATATGATGTGGCTGTCCATGGTTCTGATTTGAGTGCGTTCGTGTAGAAAAAACATGTTGACTCACCCTGCCATCCTCCTCTCTTTCATGTTGATGAAACGGTCAATGACTGTCATACAGTACAAGCTGTGTTTATTTTTTGTTGTCCCAAGCTACCTAGCGAAAATGCCTGCTCGCTATCCTAACTTCCTTTCATGGCAACGTTAGCTAGGTAATATTAGCCTTCTACATCTAGCTACTTCCATCCTCTCAGTCCAGGGGCACAATGTGTACTTTTATGGTTCGATCAGATTCGGCGTTCTAATATTTTTTTACAAATTTTATTTCACCTTTATTTAACTAGGTAAGTCAGTTAAGAACAAATTGTTATTTACAACGATGACCTCCTCAGTTAAAATGGCCATTACGGAGGATTGAGTAAAACCACAAGTCCAAATCCCTATCTCTATCCATGGCTAATTTAGGAAAGGGTCCATTTTAACTTGCTAGCCACTGGAGGACAACAACACAATGAGGTGCAACAATTCAAGTTGTTTCAGTTATTTTACGTGATAGGGGTGAAGTCAAATCCAAACCGGCTTCCCTTAACACTTTTCTTTGGTAAGCCAGGACCATTCACAGTTGAGCTCACTCAGTTTACCTCAAAGCTGATTGGCTATTATTTTATCAAGTGAGGCCAATGCTCACTGACTTCCCTTGTATTCAATGCTACAGGTGGCAGTCATACTCTTTATGACCAGACAGATGATAGATGGATGGCTTACAGTGAGGCACTGTTTCACTCGCTCTGATGCTTTCTCCTGTGAGATGCATTCAACCTCTTGCGAATTGAAGGGAAATTATGAAAACACAGAGACGAAAAATTTGTTATTTAATTTAAAAAACAAATCTTGGTCAATTTTGGGGGGAAGCTTGGCTTCCCTTGGCATCCATGAATACACGCCACTGTAAGTGCCTCTACTCTGAATACACGCCACTCTGTAAGTGCCTCTACTCTAATGCTCTGTGTGTGATATTCCTCCATTCCAGGCACCTCAGACCCTCCCAGGCAGTTGCATTATTAGTCCTGATTCCTGTGACTAATCAATTTGGCTATTTAATATCAGCTACCCAACTTTATCAGGAGTTATCCCGAGTGAGCCTATTTGCAATGAGAATCAATAGTTTATTTTCTTTTTCGCCATGATCTGCTCGTATAAAAACATTTACGGATACAAACTTGAAACCATTGATCATGACAATTTAGCTCACGGGGTGAAACTCCTGGACAGTAGTTTTGAGTAGCCTGTGTTGTGACATGACTATAATTAATGTGATGCTACTTATCGAATAATTACCTACTACATTTAATTATTACTCGATTCAATTAATCATGTAAGAATGAACTCATTAGGAATTTGGGGCACCACATGAAAAGTCATACCAGTCACTAAATAATAATTTATTCATATCAATCTCATTCTGAACGTCGTTGACTTCATACATCTGCACAATCATACTAATCATTCTGTACCACACAAATTTATTTTTATTATTTATTTATTAACAAGCTAAATGATAACATAAGATAACACACACACACACAACACATACACACAATATAGGTTATTGATTGGAAACTTAGTCCGCTAGGGATTTGTTGTTGTATTAACACAAGATGAAGATTTAAAGAGTGAGCGAGAGAAAGAGAAGCAACACTTGGATACATTTGTAAACAACGCTTAGTTTAGCCCTAAATCCTTGCCCTGAACAGCCGTTCCTTTGGATAAGAAGTAATGTAAGGATGTGTTTACGTGTTGAAGGTCTTTGTCGTGTATCTCTGTTGGGCCCTCTTCAGATGGCCTTGTCTTTCATTCTCAGGTGTAAGTCTCTGATTGTCCACAAGAGGTCACAATGTCCTTAGTTGTCTGTTTATTTGCACTCGTTCTGGACAAGTGGCCTACTGAGGATGGCTAATCAGCCGTGTCAATGATCCCAGAGTGGTGATGAAAGCAGTGTAGGACACAATGATTTGAAGAGATTAACTGGATTGTCCTACTTAAATTTACCTTCTTAGATACAGTACAGTACTACTCAACCATAGCATTAATTGTTAAGAGGTTATTTTGTCTTTTTCAACTTTGTGTTGCATTTTCGGGGTCACGACTATCTTATCCCACGCTGCACCTGTGGTCCGTTTTAGTCTGATATGTTATTTCTTAACTCAAATGCTTTATGCCCTCGGATAAAAAGGGGGCCTTTACATCAGGCTGACACACTCTCTGGGTTCCCTGGGGCGTGGCTATGTACGAGGCAAGGTATCACAACTTACTATGATCTTCTTAGAGAACTAAAATCCCAATCTTATTGTCACAATAACGTTATATTTATCCTGGATATTTTCCACACAACGTAAAGCATGTAACATGATATACACAGTATGAAAACTCTTCAAGTTACAGTGTTTTTGTTATAACGTCTTCATGAAACTTTTAATGGCATCACAAAATAGACATTCATTTTCCATATTCCATCTCTCATCATTCCCAATATTCGGATGTTGAAATATATTGTCCCAGTGTCCATGGTTTGATGTTGTAGTTTTGGTCGGCAAACTCTTCATAAGACACAAAGACATCACCCAAAATAGGCCCCAAAAGAAATCGTCTGCTGCCTATGGTTTATGATCAACGTGAGGTGTCATAAAACCCCCACATCCATCCCTATCCCCCTTTGCGGTAGAGAGAGAGAGAGCTCTGTGGAGTTTATCCACTGAAGCCTGAACTTTTGGATCCTCACAGGTGAGTCATGACACCTGATTGTCCATTCCATTTTGTCCATTTTACCTTGACCTGTCCTGTTTTTAGGATATAGTGTTTGTTAACATGTCAATGCATTTTTTATTTCATTGGGAACCATTTAGGTTAGGCTATTTGATTTGAGAAACGTGCATGATGTAAAAAAGTGTCCATCTCGTTACATTGTACATGTCATCTATATCTGCTACATGATTTATGTAAGATAATTTTTTTACGGGAACGTTGGTGTAGCGCACCAGCGATGAATCTCTCCAACAGCACCTTGGAGAGGCGCACTGGGAATGGACAAGCAAAACATTTTGAGCCAGTCGTCACTGCTTATCACAAGGGCAGATTCAGCGCTCACCTTAAAAGCCCAAATGCCAATTTTTGAGATAAATTGTTATTGTTTTTGGGCAGAATTATGTGAGGTTTTATGTGTTGTTGGAGGTGCGTCTTAAACAGTTTAGCTTGTCAATCTGCCGCCATAGGCAGCCGACTAATCCTGACCAATGGGCAGGCCGGCCATGTTCACAGAGATTAAGTGGCCCCTACGTGTGGGGAATCTGATTGGTTGTTTACTACACACCTCCTTGTGATTGGTGGATTGTAACTCACCACGGCCAAAACTTGGTCTGCATGGCTAGTGGCTAATGTTAGCCAGCATCTAACTCAGAATAGATTCTCCATATGACATTGAGAAAGAGTGTATTGTGGGTAGTTTTTAAGAGAAGTTAATAAATATGTAAAAACACAAACATAACTGTGTTTGGATATAGTTATAGGTAAACAGATCGTGACTACAACTAAGTTACTTCCGAGAGGCTCCCGAGTTGCACAGCAGTCTAAAGCAGTCTAAGCATCACTATGGACCCTGGTTCGATCCCAGGCTGTATCCCAACCGGCCGTGATCAGGAGTCCAATAGGGCGGTGCACAATTGGCCAAGCGTAGTCCAGGTTAGGCTGGGATAGGCCGTCATTTTAAAATAAGAATTTGTTCTTAACTCAGTTGCCTAGTTAAATAAAGGTTAAATAAAAATTGTAAAAACGTAATCTTTGACCACACTGTGTTGTTACTTTGCTGAGTAAAAACTCTTTAATAGAATAGAATGTTACAAGGTGTATCGTCGTAGTGAGGAGACCAAAGTGCAGTGTGATGTGAATACATCCTTTTAATGATAGATGAAAACAAACACGAAGTACACTAAACAAACAAAATGACCATGACCGCTATAAATACTGAGTGCAAACATGCAACATCACATAGACAATAACCCACGAACCACAATACAAAACAGGCTACCTAAATATGGTTCCCAATCAGAGACAACAACAAACACCTGTCACTGATTGAGAACCATATCAGGCCAAAACACATAGAAATAGACAAACTAGACATACAACATAGAATGCCCACTCATATCACACCCTGACCAAACAAAACATAGAAACAAACAATGCAAATAATGGTCAGTGTGACAGTGTATGACAACATAGTGTCACGATCGTTATATAAATAATCAGACCAAGGCGCAGCGTGAGTATAGTTCCACATTTTATTGATTGTGAAACTTCAAAAAAACAACAAAGAAATAACGAACGTGAAAATACGTAGCGCACATACAAAAACAATATCCCACATCGCAGGTGGGAAAAGGAACACAATAAGTATGATCCCCAATTAGAGGCAATGATTATCAGCTGCCGCCAATTGGGAACCATACACATACACCAACATATAAACACAATACCTAGAACCCCCCTAGTCACGCCCTGACCTAAAACACCATAGAGAACCCAGAGGACCTAAAACACCATAGAAAACTCTCTATATGTCTCTATATGTCAGGGGTATTTCAGGTTATTTCATGATCATGACATATTTATAGGGTATATGAGGGAGAGCTGATTTCAGGGGTCGAGAGGGGACGACTTTCCTGTTACCAGTGGTTTAAGGACAGACTGACACAGACAATGCACACACACACACACACACACACACACACACACACACACACACACACACACACACACACACACACACACACACACACACACACACACACACACACACACACACACACACACACACACACACACGGTAAATCCAGAATACGTGTTAAGCAGTGGTCAGGTTGGTAAGGATGATTGAGAGATAAGTTCTAACAGCCCGTTCATACCAAGGACAGTTACAGATACAGACCCAACTCTAGACCTCTGGGAACACCAAACCAGACATGTAATCTAAAAGCAATCACTCAATTATTCATTCACTCACTCACTCCCTCCCTCACTCGCACACATGTACACACACATTCTCTCTTTCTCTCTCTTTCTCTCACTCACTTTGTCCCCCCTATCCAACCTCTTTTATTTCTTTGTGAACCACCACCCAATCAAATCTTCTCTCTTTCGCTTTACCACTCCTTTCTGTAAACTGCTGTTGTTCCTGTCAGTGCACAGAGGCGTGTGGTCCTGCTCTATGAGACACATCTGTGTTAGAATTGATCCTCTTTCAAATACTAAATCTTAGCTTGATTGAGCTCGTCTGGCAGTGGGATAGTCCCAAAAGTACTGTACAAACCCTGTCCACCTGACAAGCTCAAACAAACGTGCGAAGAAAACAAATACTATTTGATAACAGGTCTGTTAAATCCAAGTATGTCTCTTTTGCTACAAAAAACTTGACAGAACTACATGTAATTTACAAAATAAGGATTTTTTTTTGTTTGTTACACAGCTGTGCATGGTGCAATGTTTCATCCTTGGTGTGTGTGTCCCTCTTTCTGTTATAGCATCCCCTCACAATTCCATGTCTAATGCCCCATACGTTGAACAACCCCCTGATAAGAGAATTTTGTTCTCCAGGTTCATAACTTTAATTGTGATTACTCAGTCTGCTATATCAGGATTTGTAAGATACTGATAGAAATGAAAACAGACAGAGGCCCAGTCTACCACAGTTAAATGTTTATTCATGGAACGTTCTAAAGTCAAGAATACAAAATAATTCATTTTATACACACTTCACACGCCCACACATTCACACAGCCATACACACACACACACACACACACAAACAGACGTACATACACACATACTCACACACACATTCACACAAACAGACGCACACACATGTCCTGCTACGCACACACTGTCTGTCTCACTACCCAGCCGACAGAGATAGTGACCTTGTCCTTGAGATGTACTCCCCGTTGTCACGCCCTGACCGTAGATTGCTTTATAGGTTTCTATTTTCAGTTTGGTCAGAATGTGATGTGGGTGGGTATTCTATGTTGTAGGTCTAGAATTTATTTTTCTATGTGTTTGGCCTGGTATGGCTCTCAATCAGAGGCAGTTGTCCATCGTTGTCTCTGATTGAGAGCCATACTTAGGTAGCCTGTTTTCCCATTTTGAGTTGTGGGTGATTATTTTCCTTTTCAGTGTTTTCACCATACGGGACTGTTTCGGGTTTCCTTTATTATTTTGTTTGTTTGTATTCAGTGTTCAGTTTATTAAAGGCATCATGAACATGTACCACTCTGCGCTTTGGTCCACTCCTTCTTCCACCAACAAAAATCCTTACACCCGTTCTCTTCCAAATCTCTAGTCAGGTCGGCACCAAGCTCAGACAGTCTGTGTTTAAAATACCATAAAGACATTGTTTTACCCTAATTCTGACTAGGACTACACATTTATTGATTATGATTTGATACATTCTAATCAATTCCATACAATTATATGTTTCAGGGCGGAATATTCTAATCATTAAATTAACAGACAATTCTCACCTATCACCCCCCCACAATTTTTTTTTAACAAGTGCTGTTTGTGTCACACACACAACACTCACACACACATATGCACACAGTTTGCAACAGAGTAATATAGTTTGCAGTAGCTAATGTAGTTTACATCAGTAGATGATGCAATTTATGTTAGTTTCTCTGACCCTTATACGGCCCTTATACGGCTCTGAGAGGCTTGAGGTATAGAACTCTTTCTCTGAGCTCTGTAAGGACAGGAACATAACAGGGAGACAGAATATCAAGATCGCTTAGCAGGCCTTGCTATAAAACCCGTACTGCCTTAATACCAAAATACTACTAGTAACCTGAATGGCCCATAGGGCAGGAGTCTATATCCTGTTTCTGTAGTGTGAGGCAGCTTGGATAGGACGCTAGTTTATCACAGGGCCTTACCCTAATCCATCTCCTTAATGCTGAGTGCCAAGCAGAGAGGCATTGGGGTCCAATTTTTTAAAGTATTTAATAAGACTCAGCCAGGGTTGATTCAACTGGGATAATTCTAACCCCTAACCTTCAAATCTTATTTTACCTTTATTTAACCAGGCAAGTCAGTTAAGAACAAATTCTTATTTTCAATGACGGCCTGGGAACAGTGGGTTAACTGCCTGTTCAGGGGCAGAACAACAGATTTGTACCTTGTCGGCTCGGGGGTTTGAACTCACAACCTTCCGGTTAGTAGTCCAACGCTCTAACCACTAGGCTACCCTGCCGCCCCTTAGGGCAGACACTCTTAACCACAAGGCTACTTGTGGTTACTAAGTTACCAAGTACTACTGGTTTGTTTTCAAATCAGGAGGAGCCCATCTCTTTGCGCAGCTGGTCACACTAGAGAGTCAAGTCCCTCAGCTCCTGCTACAGTTTCTGGTTTCCAACCCTAGATTCAGATGAACCTCTATGGGCCACTGCTTATACACACAGACCACCCAAACTTAAACATGTACAGTCTACACACCATACATCTAACCCCAACCCATTCCCCAAACACTCAATAAACGTATAAGCCTGCCCAGAAAACAAATGCACTGACCAGACACTACAGACCTCCTGGAGAGGGGGAGAACTGGAGTTATACCAATGTCAATATCCTCCTGGTAGTTCATCCACCTACTCCATCTCCTTCATTTTCAGCATACTAGACAGTCAGGCAGGCTCTACAGAGGAACAAGGTTTTAACCAAACAGACAACCAATTCTGGCCAAGTCTAAACCCAGGCAGTCCATTTGCCATTGCGAGAAACTAGCCTCCAATGTCCTTATTAACCCAGCAAGCAGTAAGGAAAGTTGGGCTGGGGTAACTGGGTGGGGTAGTAGCGCAGTGTTACATTTCCATTCCCCCTCCCAGCTCCTGTGGGCTGCAGAAGATAGCTGAGCTGCTTGATCTGGGGCAGCTAGGAGCTGCAGAAGGAGCCCTTGTTCTTATTATAGAGCTGGTGGCCAAAAACGACAGGCTGGAGACACGTTAACGGTAACTCCTGACCCTCCTTTTAGCTAACCCAGATCAGGTGACAGACCAGGAGAATTGGGATTGACACCAGCTCTAAAGCAGCCTAACACTCAGACTCATAGACCAGAGAGAGTGTTTTTTTTCCCCCAGTGGCTTGGAGTGGGTACGGTTTAAGTTGAGGTCTACTTGTGGTTTACTTATGATCTGGTTGAAGGTATATGATGGCATGTCCGAAAGTTACTTTGTTACCATCTAGCTCTGGTATGAAATGTTGCAATAACTCCATACTAATATCAGGTCTCTCTCACTCTCCCTCCCACCCCCGTTCCCCGACCCCCCACCATCTCACTCTAGCACTCCCTTTTTCGGCAACCAGAATGCATGACGTCATTTGGGAACAGCTTTCACATGCAGTGGGGTAACGGTGTGCGTGCGTGTGTGCGTGTGAGTGTGATGAGAAGCCGTCTGTGCCCACCAATCCTATTAACAGATGTATCTCGTGCAGTCAGTCATTGGCTGAGATCTCGAACTGTGATTTCTCCTGTCACGATTTTCGGTGTTCGTCTCACAATCGCGGACAAGGTGCTGACACCGCGCATTGCAGACCGTCCACACTGGAATACGCACTCCAGGAGTGGAACTAAAGAAGAAAAAGGCATTTTGTTTGTCAATTTTTATTGTCGGGTAAAGACGGCGGAGGAATAGAGCAGGATTTTACCAGCGGGGTGTTGGAGCTGCAGCAGCCGTGTTTCAGATCTCTTTGAGCGGGCTAACAGCTGTAACCATGCCAGTGTTCCACACGAAGACCATCGAGGGCATCCTTGAGCCGGTGGCCCAGCAGATCTCCCACCTGGTCATTATGCACGAGGACGGGGAGGTGGACGGGAAGGCCATCCCGGATCTGACCGGGCCGGTGGCCGTGGTAAAAGCAGCGGTCAGTAACCTTGTCAGGGTAAGTGCGTCTCCCTCTCTCCTCACAACTCAGTTTGGTGTAGTGATTTTGTAATGTACTGGATGGTAATGAACCGAGAGGAGTTTGTGCAGCAGAATGAAACGGGAGTGTTGTTATTGTTTGTTGTAGTGGTAAACACTTTGTTACAGGGACAATCTAGACAGGCACTGCTGTCACTGTGGACTGGTCAAATGGGGTTAGGGCAGCATCCATTCATGTTGAATAAACCTTCATCTGTAGCAGAAAGAAGGTAGTGTAAAACAGTGTAATAGTATTGCCATAATAAATGGCATGTCATACAGTAGTGTACATTTGGAAGAATCTTATCTCTGGAAAACTGAGCTAGTAACAGAATAGCCTAACCTTTCAGCACATGTGCATGGCAGTGTACACTGTGGTGTGGTGTGTGTGTGTGGGAATGTGCATGTGCACGTGTGTGTGTCTCCCCTCTTGGAGTGAGTCTATTAGACTTGAGGATTCTGCTGGTTTCCCTCACAGGAAACAGCATTAAGAATGCCCCCTCTTTCTTTCTCTCTCTCTGTCGCTCATTTGCTCTCTCTCTCTCTCTCTCTCACTATTTCCTTCCCCCTCACTCTCGCTCTCTCTCCTCTGTAATAAACAGAGTCATGTCTGGTTGTTTTCAGTGAGACAGCAACAGTGGTGTAGTGTTGCCTGGAGAAGTGCATATATTCTAATTTTGCAAAATGATTCCCAAAACGGCCCTCCAAAGGAAAAATGCTCTGTGAAAAAAGTTATATGAGAAACCGTGTCATACACTCTGAATTACCTTAAATAAAAAATTCCACATTGGTAATTCACAGTCACGTCAACCCATGTTGTACTGTGCAAGTAGGCTAATTGAAGGTATATTATTGAAACAGATAAATGAGGCTGTGAACTGAGTCGGAAATACTTCGTGTTTCAGATTTGTTCATTTTTTCACATTTTTTTGCTCTCAAAGTCAGACTTTTTAATAGAAAACAAGAAATTGGATGTTGTAAGTCATAACTTGCCCTGTTAGATCTACCCCCCCCTTTTTTGAAAATTCTGTTAAAAATCGCGCAACTTTTCAGCGTCCTGCTACTCATGCCAGGAATATAGTATATGCATATGATTAGTATGTGTGGATAGAAAACACTCTGAAGTTTATAAAACTGGTTAAATCACGGCTGTGACTATAACAGAGCGTGTGTTTCATTGAAAAACGCAAGAAAAACTGCTCTCTGAAAGCAAAAAATAATTTCCATAAGTCACTTCCACCAGTTGTTAAAGGAGAACAGAATTTAATGGAAATTTGCCTGCACTTCATACAAATTCCGCACGATGGCGCCATTGTACTAATTTTCAATCGAATTAATTGTTGGAAAATCCATCTGTCTGACCCCAAGTTTTCCAGTCTTCACCCGGATGCAGTTCAAGGAGAGATCAGATTGCATTGTTTTTGAAGTGAGGACCTATTGAAGAGACATCGCCCTGTAATCGTTTTGATAGATTATAAACGTTTACTAATACCTAAAGTTGGATTACAAAAGGATTTCGAAGTGTTTTGTGAAAGTTTATCGTCGACTTTTTTAATTTTAAAAAATTACGCAGCGTTTAAAAACGATGAATTTTTCTGAATGACACTACTTCTATACAAAGCTATTTTGGGTATATATGGACCGATTTAAACGAAAAAAAGACCCAATAGTGATGTTTATGGGGCATATAGGAGTGCCAAGAAAGAAGCTCGTCTAAGGTAATGAATGTTTTATATTTTATTTCTGCGTTTTGGGTAGCGCCGTCTATCGCAAAATCTGTTGTTTACGTGTCGAGCTGGCATTTTGGGGGGTGCATGCTATCAGATAATAGCTTCTGATGCTTTCGCCGAAAAGCATTTTAAAAATCTGACTTGCTGGCTAGGTTCACAACGAGTGTAGCTTTAATTTAATACCCTGCTTGTGAATTTTGATCAAGGTTTGAGTTTTAACGAGTACATTTAGCATTTAGCGTAGCGCATTTGCATTTCCAGGTGCCTACTTGGGACATGTGCGTCTCAAGTAGATTCAAGAAGTTAAACCTCATCAGGAGATCAATTTTGAGGTCTTGTGCAGTTACCCTTTAATTCAAGTGTGCAGGCACCTAGCTCTGTTTGTATGGTGGTGTTTCTGTAGCACATGAGAGGGAGTTTGCAAAACAAATAGCCACTGGATTGATGCAAATAATCATATCATTCTGCCTGGTAGGCATAGGCTACTCTGTGTCGAGTTTACATGTAATTTAGAAGGCTTTGGGAAAGCCTCTCCATCTACCAGATATGGTTAGGCCTATCATTAGCATCACTATACTTTACCTGTTCCTTAATTGTTTGAAATCTGAACTTTTTCTACATGTTATGAGGCATGTCTTACCTTGCTTCAATGTAGCCTATAGCCAAAATCCCACCATGGAAATGTAAAGGCAATTATTTTATAAGCACTTCCTCATATGCATTCTCCTGCTCTATTGATTTTCTTACAACTTTGGTTCATTGTGTAGCACCCAAAAGCATTATCCTAGTCATATTAGCAACCCATGATAGTTATTGCATATTTAGATCTTCCCTCTTTCTAAATTTCAAACAGATATTTCCTTCCCTTTCCATGAATCCGCTTGCATGTGCAGTGCGCATTTTAGAACAGTGTTTTCCCTTAAATTGCATTTGGAAACATTCGCGCATACACCTACTGCTATGTGCACATTTCTGCAACTAAAATGTGAAGAAATAATAGTTTATAAAAATAAATAAAGCGAGTCGCACGCATATCTACAGTTTTCTATGACAATCTCAGGCTACATTGACATTTTAACACTGTAAAATCAGGGAAAGGGAATACATTCATACATTAATTCATGTATTTTATAGCTTACAGTTTATTCGCCTTTTGTCAGCACATCTACACAAAATAATTTTCTCTGCGGTTGCGCCAGCTCATGCTTTTTTAAAGAAGTAATAGTTTACAACATTTTAAGCTAACCATTCTGATCTGTTCCATCAGCCTTATTAATTGGTATGGCGTTTACCTCCACTACACTACTTTGATACACACCATGGGGATTAAGTAGTGAATATATGCAATACCCACTGAAAAATAAATGGGCTTACGTCATATAAGTGTACCCTCCACTACACCACTGGACAGCAACACAGAGACTGGCAGAGAGCAGGCTGGGATAGTGTAATGAAGACGCTGAGGGTCGAGAAGCAGGTGCATGTGGTACGTTTAATAAAGCAACAAACATGGAACAAGACAACATAGCAGTGCACATAAACAATACTGACTGTGGAAAGAAGCTAAGGGAATTCCAGATATAGGGGAGGTAATAAATGAGGTAATGGAGTCCAGGTGTTCCTCATGATGAAGTGCAGGTGCGCGTAATGATTGGTGCCAGGTGTGTGTAATGATGGATGTCAGGACCGCTGGATAGTATACTGGCAATGTCGAACATTGGAGGGGAGGAGCTGTAGATGTGACAGAATTTGGAAAATCTATCCACAACCACCAAAATGGTGGTGAAATCGTCAGAGGAGGGGAGATCAGTAACAAAGTCATGGATAGATGAGAAGTGGAAGGAGTTTCCCTGCTGGAGTGTTAAAGGGGGATTTGGTTTGGGCACATACGGAATAGGAGTTGACATAGTGAGAGACGGCTCCACACCAACCTACGAGGACCACCCTTGAGGAGAGAGTTGAGAGAAGTGGGGACGGAGCTGGTTCCTGATGAAACAGCAGTAGATGTAAACCCCAAAACTGTTGTAATCTCTTTATGGTGGTTGGGACTGGCCATGACCTGACCACATCTACCCTCTTGACGTCCAACCTCACTCCCTGTGGGCTGATTTGGTAGCCTAAGAAGGAAACAGTCTTCTGATGAAACTGGCACTTCTCAGCCTTGACGAACAGGTGGTTAGCCAGGAGGGGTCCCAGGACTGCTCAAACTTTCAGGGTAGCCAAGTAGACCAGGATGTGTTTGATATACACAACCACCTGGCATCCGAGCATGTCCCTGAACACCTCATTATCAAAGGCCTGGAACACTGACGGAGCATTGGCTAAGCCAAATGTCATCACCAAGTAATCGTAGTGACCAGACATCGTGCTGAAAGCCGTCTTCCATTCATCCCCTTCGCGGATGAGAATGTATGCACTCTGCAGGTCCAGTTTGGTAAAGAACTGGGGCCCGCGGAGCCAACGGGAGAGGATCATTTCGTTGAGTGGGAGTAGTCGTGACAGATAGGGCTGACATTCACTTCTCTCTGGTATGTGTGTGTGTGTGTGTGGAAAGGTGTTTGTGTGCATTTGTGCCTGCCTGCGTGTGTGCATGCACACACGTGTGTATTCCAAGAAAAGTCTCAATTGGAGACACTGACACCAGAGACCTTTCCTTTTCAGCAGGGTGTTCCCAGAGTTGAGGTTTACGGCTATCTAGGGTTGAGAGCGAATCATTTATAAATGTGGTTTGTTATGGTTACAGTAATATCAGAACATATTCTAGTGCCTCATTGAGTGTAGCTCCCAGAGGCTGTGTAACCTGTTGTCACTGTCACAGTCAATGTTGACAGTGGAGATCCAGGTCAGATAGATACTGCTCTTTGCCTAATTGACAGTTATTAGGCTAAAGTGGAGTGATCAATACACTCAACTGATCCTAGGTCAGATCCAGACTATTCTATGCTTCATGGACTGTTTTTACAGTGGAGTAATAGTACACAGTTTTTAGGTCAGCTTCTACTCTTTATGCACTGTTACTACTGTGGAGAGAGGGCTCAATACATTACAAAGATCCAAGGTCAGCTAGATACTGCAACGAACCTAATTGGACAGTTATTACTGTGTGGAGTTAGTGATACATTACACTAGGATATTTAAATACCTAACGCGACAATGCTAATCCCTAACCAAATTTAAATCATAGTTCAGTTATCACAAAACTACCACTAACAGGTCCCGATCATCATCATAAAGGCTAAATATAAATTAAACAAATACCTAACGCAACAATGCTGTAAGTAGGAGGAGAGGCTGTAAGTATGCATCTTTCAAATTATTTTCCACAAATATAAAGCTCTCTGCACGTCATCGCCATTAACAGTTGAAAACATTTCAGCGAGTGAGACAGGGAAGCGTCAGCAGCAAAGTCCTATATGGCAATATTTTGAAAAGTTAAATGAGAAGGGGATGAAATGCTAACTGGAATATATGAACATGCTGTCATACATCACTGCAACGAGCCATCACATTGATGAGAAGTGGGACATGAAGTCCCATCTATTGACAACTGAGAACATGGAGGAGAGGCACACAACAGAACCTAAAATGGCCTCCCGAGTGGTGGAGTGGTCTACTAGAGTTCCTGGTTCGAGTCCAGGTTCTGTCGCAGCTGGCCACGACAGGGAAGACACATGGGGTGGCGAACAATTGGCCTAGAGTCGTCCAGGTTAGGGGAGGGTTTGGCCGGCAGGGATGTTCTTGTCCCATTGCGCACTATTGACTCCTGTGGCGGGCCAGGCACAATGCACGCTGATATGGTCGCCAGGTACAATGCCGGGTTAAGCAGGCATTGTGTCAAGAAGCAGTGCGGCTTGGCTGGGTTGCGTTTCGGAGGACACACAGTTCTCGACCTTCGCCTCTTCTGACTCCATACGGGAGTTGCAGCGATGGACTGTAACGACCAATTGGATACCACGAAATTGGCATTAATAACATCATTGCTGAGTGGGTGGGGAACAGCAGTAAGGTGAGCTGTGTCTGGTAGGTAGTCATGAGTGCAGTAGATTGAACTGCATTGCCCCCTCGTAGTCATACGCAGGACCATATCTGCATTGTGAATTCATAATATTTTTTAAAAATAAAAATAATGGTAGTTTATATATTTAAATTGTATTTTACATTTGTCACCTTACACTGACACTACCTGTCTGGAGTCGACAATTTTTGTATTTTTTTTAATTTCACCTTGATTTAACCAGGTAAGCTAGTTGATAACAAGTTCTCATTTGTAACTGCGACCTGGCCAAGATAAAGCAAAGCAGCGTGACACAGACAACAACACAGAGTTACACATGGAGTAATCAATAAACAAGCCAATAACACAATAAACAAGTCAATGACACAGTAGAAAAAATAAAGTCTATATACAGTGTGTGCAAAAGGCATGAGAAGGTAGGCAATAAATAGGCCATAGGAGCGAATAATTACAATTTAGCAGATTAACGCTGGAGTGATAAATGAGGAGATAATGATGTGCAAGTAGAGATACTGGTGTGCAAAAGAGCAGAAAAGTAAATAAAACAGTATGGGGATGAGGTAGGTAGATTGGGTGGGCTATTTACAGACGGACTATGTACAGCTGCAGCAATCGGTTAGCTACTCAAGAAAGTTGATGTTTAAATTTGGTGAGGGAAATAAGAGTCTCCAACTTCAGCGATTTTTGCAATTCGTTCCAGTAACTGAGAACTGGAAGGAAAGGCGGCCAAATGGGGTGTTGGCTTTGGGGATGATCAGTGAGATATACCTGCTGGAACGTGTGCTACCGGTGGGTGTTGTTATCGTGACCAGTGAACTGAGATAAGGCGGAGCTTTACTTAGCATAGACTTATAGAGTACCTGGAGCCAGTGGGTCTGGCGACGAATATATAGCGAGGGCCAGCCGACTAGAGCATACAGGTCGCAGTGGTGGGTGGTATAAGGTGATTTGGTAACAAAACGGATGGCACTGTGATAGACTGCATCCAGTTTGATGAGTAGAGTGTTGGCAGCTATTTTGTAGATGACATCGCCGAAGTCGAGGTTCGGTTGGATAGTCAGTTTTACTTGGGTAAATTTGGCGGCGTGAGTGAAGGATGCTTTGTTGCGAAATAGAAAGCTGATTCTAGATTTGATTTTGGATTGGAGATGTTTAATATGAGTCTGGAAGGAGAGTTTACAGCCAGGCACCTAGGTATTTATAGTTGTCCACATATTCTAGGTCGGAACCCTCCAGGGTGGTGATGCTAGTCGGGCGGGCGGGTGCGGGCAGCGAACGGTTGAAAAGCATGCTTTTGGTTTTACTAGCGTTTTAATTAAGAGCAGTTGGAGGCCACGGAAGGAGTGTTGTATGGCATTGAAGCTTATTTGAAGGTTAGTTAACACAGTGTCCAAGGAAGGGCCAGAAGTATACAGGATGGTGTCGTCTGCGTAGAGGTGGATCAGGGAATTGCCCGCAGCAAGAGCGACATCATTGATATATACAGAGAAAAAAGTCGGCCCGAGAATTGAACCATGTGGTACCCCCATAGAGACTGCCAGAGGTCTGGACAACATGCCCTCCACACTGAACTCTGTCTGCAAAGTAGTTGGTAAACCAGGGATTCGAAATGGTCAGTGATCTGTTTATTAACTTGGCTTTCAAAGACTTTAGATAGGCAGGACAGGATGGATATAGGTCTGTAACAGTTTGGGTCTAGGGTGTCACCCCCTTTGAAGAGGGGGATGCTGCGGCAGCTTACCAATCTTTAGGGATCTCAGACGATACGAAAGAGAGAGAGGTTAAACAGGCTGGTAATAGAGGTTGCAACAATGGCGGCGGATAGTTTTAGAAAGAGAGGGTCCAGATTGTCTAGCCCAGCTGATTTGTACGGGTCCAGGTTTTGCAGCTCTTTCAGAACATCTGCTGTCTGGATTTGGGTGAAGGAGAAGCTGGGGAGGCTTGGGCGAGTAGCTGTGGCGGAGGCGGAGCTGTTGGCTGGGGTTGGAGTAGCCAGGAGGAAGGCATGGCCAGCCATTGAGAAATGCTTGTTGAAATTTTCGATTATCATGGATTTATCAGTGGTGACCGTGTTATCTAGCCTCAGTGCAGTGGGCAGCTGGGAGGAGGTGCTCTTGTTCTCCATGGACTTTACAGTGTCCCAAAACGTTTTGGAGTTAGAGCTACAGGATGCGAATTTCTGCTTGAAAAAGCTAGCCTTTGCTTTCCTGACTGACTGCGTGTATTGGTTCCTGACTTCCCTGAACAGTTGCATATCTTGGGGACTATTCAATGCTATTGCAGTCCACCACAGGATGTTTTTGTGCTGGTCAAAGGAGTCAGGCCTGGAGTGAACCAAGGGCTATATCTGTTCTTGGCATGGTTATCTAAGATGGTGGGGAAATTACTTTTAAAGAATGACCAGGCATCCTCGACTGACGGGATGAGGTCAATATCCTTCCAGGATACCCGGGCCAAGTCGATTAGAAAGGCCTGCTCGCAGAAGTGTTTTAGGGAGCGTTTGACAGTGATGAGGGGTGGTCGTTTGACCGCGGGCCCATAGCGGACACAGGCAATGAGGCAGTGATCGCTGAGATCCTGATTGAAAACAGCAGAGGTGTATTTGGAGGGGGGAAGTTGGTCAGGATAATGTCTATGAGGGTGTCCATGTTTACGGAGTTAGGTTTGTACCTGGTGGGCTCCTTGATGATTTGTGTGAGATTGAGGGCATCTATCTTAGATTGTAGGACTGCCGGGGTGTTAAGCATATCCCAGTCTAGGTCACCTAACAGAACAAACTCTGAAGCTAGATGGGGGGCGATCAAATCACAAATGGTGTCCAGGGCACAGCTGGGAGCGGAGGGCAGTCGATAGCAGGCGGTAACAGTGAGAGACTTATTTCTGGAGAGGTTAATTTTTAAAATTAGAAGTTCAAACTGTTTGGGTATAGACCTGGAAGGTTTGACAGAACTTTGCAGGCTATCTCTGTAGTAGATTGCAACTCCTCCTCCTTTGGCAGTTCTATCTTGGCGGAAAATGTTGTACCTGGAAATGGAAATATCAGAATTGTTGGTGGCCTTCCTAAGCCAGGATTCAGACACGGCAAGGACATCAGGGTTGGCGGAGTGTGCTAAAGCAGTGAGAAAAACAAACTTAGGGAGGAGGCTTCTGATGCTGACATGTATGAAACCAAGGTTTTTTCGATCACAGAAGTCAAAAAATGAGAGTGCCTGGGGACATGCAGGGCCTGGGTTTACCTCCACATCACCCGAGGAACAGAGAGGAGTAGGATGAGGGTACGGCTAAAGGCTATCAAAACTGGTCGCCTAGAGCATTGGGGACAAAGAATAAAAGGAGCAGATTTCTGGGCGTGGTAGAATAGATTCAGGGCATAATGTGCAGACGGGTATGGTTTGGTGCAGGTACAGCGGAGGTAAGCCCAGGCACTGAGTGATGATAAGAGAGGTTGTATCTCTGGATAAGCTGGTTAAAATGGGTGAGGTCACCGCATGTGTGGGAGGTGGGACAAAGGAGGTATCAGAGGTATAATGAGTGGAACTAGGGGCTCCATTGTAAACTAAAACAATGATAACTAACCTAAACAACAGTATACAAGGCATATTGACATATGAGAGAGACATACAGCAAGGCATAAAGTAACCACAGGTGTTAATTTGGAGAGCTAGCTAATACAACAACAAGTGAGACAACAACAGCTAATCAGCTAAAACAACAACAGGTAAAATGGCGATGAATGGGCAGAGAGGGTCGGTACTACACACAGAGCCTGAGTTCACGGCTGGGGCCGATAGATGAACAAAATAAAATAAAATAAAATAAACAGAATGGACTACCGTGATTAATGAACAGTCCAGCGGGCATCAGCTATGTAGCCAAGTGATCATAGGGTCCAGGGGGCAGCAATAGATGGAACAGGGAAGCCGCGGAGTAGTCACTACTATGCTAGCATGTGGGCGACACAGCGTTTAAAGTTAGTAGCCCGGGGCTTGTAGACGCGTCTGCTCCTACGTCCGACGGAGGCCGGTTGAAGGCACAGCGGATGGAGTATTCGTCGGCAGACCTGTCTTGGTGGTGTGGAGGGGCGCCGTGTCGACTAAGGATCCAAGCCAGATGGCGAAAGAGATATTATAGTTGTTGTAATTTACTTTTCTATCCGGGAGATGCGCCTGATTCACGGCTAACCGGGGCAGGGGCGTTAGCCACTATAGCCACTCGGTAGCAGCGGTGATCCAGTGCCAAGGTCTAGAGCTTGCGGCAAGGATCCGGTGGAGTAGTGTGTTATAACCGTGTCTGGGTGGAGTCCGGGTGAACAACTGAGTAGGCCGGGAGGTGGGCCTCAGGGATAGCTTCGGTACTGGGTAACTTAGTCGGTGCTAGCTAGCTGTGAAGATCAGGAGAATGGTCCAGGGATTACGGCAGGAATACGGCGTTGTAGTGGAGAGACAGTCCGTTACTGGTAGGCTGGCGAGTAATTATCCAAGCTAAAAAAAGGGCTGGTACCTGTGCAGAAGGTAAAGGCCGCTAGCAGTGGCTAACAATGACTAAATAGCTTGTAGCTAATTAGCTGGTTAGCTTCTGATGGCTAGGTGGTTCTTGCTATAAGGTCTAGAAATTAAAAATAATAGCGGTTCCGTATCACATTGGGTGTGGCAGGTTACCGGAAGGTATAATTGAACTAAAATGGAGAAGAGATTGAAAATAAAATTGAAATATATACAAAAAAATATGAAAAATACAAAAGTACACAAGAGGACAAAGAAAACACATCTGCACTGCTACACCATCTTGGAAGAATGAAGAGTGGGACTTCCACAACTCCCTGTCCTCCATTGCAGATACAATCTCCTCCTCCTCCAGTCCCGTGTCACATTTGTGCTGGTCCAAATATGCAATCTCTCGCCTGTCTCTGCGAGTTGGAACCATGCAGTGGTTGCTAGAGGATCAGTTCACTTGCTGGAGTGTCCTTCTGCCTGTAAACATGTGCATTATGGCATGTTACTGTGGAATGATCAATACATTGATTACACTGATTCTAGGTTAGCTAGAGAGTGTTCTGTCCTAACTGGACTGTTACTACTGCGGAAAGCAGGGATTTCTGTCAGCAACTACAGAACTAAAGTTGACCAAAATTGACTAAACAGTAATATTTTATTTACATACATATATTGTTTACCTCAGGGATGGGTAACTTCGATGGGGGTGGAGGCACTCATCATAAGGGGCCGCAGTGTACCCACATCCATACCCACACATGCAGTCTGAGCCAGCCCTAGCCTTTTGGGTGCCCTAAGCAAAACAATTGAGTTGCCTCCCTTTTGACAGCAGAAAGAAATAATCTATGTTTTAGTTAATTTCCTGTAATTCTACACATTTTGCCATGGGGCGTAGAGAAAGTGTTGCAGTTTTAAAGCAAGTCTGCAGCAATTCTACACATTTTGCCATGTGGTAGAAAGAAGATTTAGCAATTTTAGAACAAATTTCATACAATTATACTCAATTTGCTATGGGGTGGAGAGAGAAATTTGTGGTTTTGCAGATCATTTCCTGCAATTCTACACATTCTGCCATAGGGTGGAGAGAAATGTTTGCAGATTTTAATGATATCTGAGTGAGAGTGACTAACAAAATCAATGGGGGCTTCCCGGTCGGTAATTTGACCATGAATACAACAAGTTTGGATAGCTGGTTAGACTAATTTAACAATCTAAATTTTTTTAGCTGACATGAGATAATTGAGTGACTTGTCAGAGACTGACATAAGAAAAAGACTGCTGATGCACAACCAAATCCCGAAATTGCATGTTGTGTTCAACTATTCTAGTTGACCTGCAGTTGTCCATCCCTGGTTTACATGATCTTGGCAACTCCTTGACAACAGATGGTTCATTACCCTTACGAGAAACTTGTATTTTGCGACATGTGGAAGGGGTTTGATGGGTTTAGATTTTTTTTGGAGGGACACACATATACACCACTGACTAAGTTAAATAATATTGAGTTTCCTTTCCAATCTGAGGGTTGCTCAGTGTTTATTGACCCTTGGGTACACGCCTCCTCCCACAGTACGGAGCAGGCTAATGCTAAATCCCAAAACCACTCAACATTAATTATATATTAAAATGGCTAATTGACGCTAAAGGCACTCGGTGTGTTTGTGTCCATGCCGTTCCTGTGGTCCTGGGGTCAAGCAAAATTAAGACAATTTATACAATTTTAAAACATTACAATACATTCATAGATTTCCCTACTCCACCACTACCACATATCTACATTACTAAATCCATGTGTATGTATGTATGTTGTGTGTGTGTGTGTGTGTCTGTGCCAATGTTTGTGTTGCTTCACAGTCCCCGCTGTTCCATAAGGTGTTTTTTAAGTCAAATTTCAGTTTATTGATGTGGAATAGAGTTCCATGTAGTCATGGCTCTATGTAGTAATGTGTGCCTCCCATAGTTTGTTCTGGGACTGTGAAGAGACTTCTTGTGGCATGTCTTGTGGGGTATGCATTGGTGTCCGAGCTGTGTGCCAGTATTTTAGACAGACAGCTCGGTGCATTCAACATGTCAATACCTCTCATAAATAAAAGTAGTGATGAAGTCAATCTCTCCTCCACTTTCAGCCAGAAGAGATTGACATACATATTATTAATATTAGCTCCCTGTGTACATCCAAGGGCCATCCGTGCTGCCCTGTTCTGAGCCAATTGCAATTTGCAAGTTTTGTTGCACCTGACCACATGACTGAACAGTAGTCAAGGTGTGACAAAACTAGGGCCTGCAGGACCTGCCTTGCTGATAGTGTTGTTAAGAAGGCAGAGCATCACTATTATAGACAGACTTCTCCCCATCTTAGCTACTAATGCATCAAATGTTTTGACCATGACAGTTTACAATCTAATGTTACTCCAAGCAGTTTAGTCATCTCAACTTGCTCAATTTCCACATTATTTATTACCAGATTTAGTTGAGGTTTAGGCTTTAGTGAGTGTTTTGTTCCAAATACAATGCTTTTAGTTTTATAAATATTTAGGGTTAGACTGTTAACTTATTCCTTGCCACCTGTTCTGAAATGAGCTGCAGCTCTTTATTGAATGTGGCAGTCATTTCAGTCGCTGTAGTAGCTGACGTGTATAGTGTTGAGTCATCCGCATACATAGAAACTCTGGCTTTACTCAAAGTCAGTGTCATGTCGTTAGTAAAAATTTAAAAATCAATGGGCCTAAACAGCTACCCTGGGGATTTCCTGATTCTAACTGGATTATATTTGAGAGGCTTCCATTAAAGAACACCCTCTGTGTTCTGTTAGACAAGTAACTCTTCATCCACAATATAGCAGGGAGTGTAAAGCCATAACACATATGTTTTTCCAGCAGCAGACTATGATCAATAATGTCAAAAGCTGCACTGAAGTCGAACAAGACAGCCCCCACAATCATTTTATCATCAATTTCTCTCAGGCAATCATCATTAATTTGTGCAAGTGCTGTGCTTGTTGATTGTCCTTCCCTATAAGCATGCTGAATTTCTGTTATCAGTTTCTTTACTGTGAAATAGCATTGCATGTGGTCAAACACGATTTTTTCCAGAAGTTTACTCAGGGTTGGTAACAGGCTGATTGGTCGGCTATTTGAGCCAGGTAAGGGGGCTTTACTATTCTTGGGTAGCGGAATGACTTTAGCTTCCCTCCAGGCTTGAGGGCACACGCTCTCTAGTAGTCTTAAATTGTTTTTATTTTTTACAGTCTTTTCAAAAATGAGAATTTTTAAAAAGTTGTCATTTCCATTATTACGTTAGAAAGGAAAAATTACCATTATGGATGTTATAGTCTAAAATGGACATTCAAATCTTTTAAAGATTTTTTGATTAAATTCTTTCATAACACATTTGTTGTCATCTGAAACATTTCTAAAATGTCAGCAGAACTCATAGTACCT
This sequence comes from Oncorhynchus mykiss, assembly GCF_013265735.2. Classification (NCBI taxonomy): domain Eukaryota; kingdom Metazoa; phylum Chordata; class Actinopteri; order Salmoniformes; family Salmonidae; genus Oncorhynchus; species Oncorhynchus mykiss. The sequence goes on along the minus strand of NC_048587.1, from coordinate 12,328,935 downwards.
TAGGACAATATAATTACAGGTAGCCTGAATACCGGATAGGCTAAGGCCATACACCACACCCTAATAGGGTCATTTTTTCTCTTTATAGGGCCACACAAGGACATTACAAAAATATTTTGGGTATTAGATTGTTCTGGAAATTCTCACTTGGAAACATTATTGGGAGGAAGGATGTTTGACATGCTTTTTACATGTCACTTTTACAATATTTTAGGCCCTTTTTAGACCTATACTTGCCTCCTGTATCAAATCAAATTGTATTTGTCACATACACATGGTTAGCAGATGTTAATGCGAAATGCTTGTGCTTCTAGTTCCGACAATGCAGTAATAACCAACGAGTAATCTAACTAACAATTCCAAAACTACTACCTTATACACACAAGTGTAAAGGGATAAAGAATATGTACATAAAGATATTTGAATGAGTGATGGTACAGAGCGGCATAGGCAAGATGCAGTAGACGGTATCGAGTACAGTATATACATATGAGTTGAGTATGTAAACAAAGTGGCATAGTTTAAAGTGGCTAGTGATACATGTATTACATAAAGATGCAGTAGATGATATAGAGTACAGTATATACGTATACATATGAGATAAATAATGTAGGGTATGTAACCATTATATTAAGTAGCATTGTTTAAAGTGGCTAGTGATATATTTTACATCAATTCCCATCAATTCCCATTATTAAAGTGGCTGGAGTTGAGTCAGTGTGTTGGCAGCAGCCACTCAATGTTAGTGGTGGCTGTTTAACAGTCTGATGGCCTTGAGATAGAAGCTGTAAGACCCTGTGATCTGTAAACCGTACATGATACAGAAATCATCTTGGTGTTATTATACTCCTTACAGTGTGATCTCAAATATTGAGTATTTCTCGATACAACAATACAAATTATAATATTAATATCCCAAAGGCAGCCTTTTTGATGTTGATTTTTTATTTGTATTTTTATTATTTTCATATTGTTCGGAACAATATATTCTTCAAACACGTCAAATTTCCAAAATGTGCTCTCTGGTACTTTTGAAGATATAACCCATTTTATAGGGTCATTAACCATTCAGCAAATCACCAACAGAGGGAGTTTGAATCCATTTTCCCATTCACTTTTTTGGTGGTGCTCATTAGTAGAAAGCCCACTCTGAAAAGTTGCTGTACTTGTAGAGTATATTGCTTCAAACAATGTCTAAGAATAAGCTAACTCAAAAAGGGTACTTTTGAAATGTACTTATCGAAATAACGTTTTTAATTCAAATATGTCAGTCATTGTTTTAATGTTGGTAGCCAGTTTATAAAAGCTATAAGACGTAGTTGGTTAAAATATGTTTAATAATCTACATTCATCAATCTGACTCCAATTTAATATAAAGGTTTATAGACATACTATTTTAGCAAGAGACCCTTTTCGTGACTAACGGGTCTAGCCATGCAGCAAGTTTGGGCATCACCAGACTTTTTATTATTTTTTTTACATGTGTTTAAAATGAACCTTTATGCAATTAACAAGAGGCTAGACACAAAGAGCATTAATCAATTAATTAATTGAGTCAGTTTTAAGCAGAGGTGTCAAGTTGGTACCTCAAGAATACAATGTGTGTGTAATTAACTTAAATTAGAATTGGCAAATTCTTATTCATTATGAAAGTAGTCAATCAAAGAGGTACTCTATGAACGAGGAATGCATTCACTCAAATCAACTAATAGATGTATTAATCAAGAATAAACTAACTCTCAAACAATAACAGTGTACATGGAAGACATTACACAGCATAAAACAGAGTAAATGACTATCAACTAATAAGACTTCAGATATTAACCTCTAAGAGAGAAGATCTGTGTGTCTGTACACACAAGGGGCTTGCAAATAAGGTCTCAATTAACTAAAGGAGACACAGTCCTTTTAACTACGAAAAACGGAACTCTATTAACTATTAACTAACATTACTTTACACTTTGCTGGCGAAAACAAAAGGAAGAAACATCACACACGGATTGTAATCTAATTACATTCTTAAAATGATATGACAGGACACAGGAATGCTCCTGTCTGATAAGTGATAAGCCCAACAAATGAATTCAACCCAGTCTCTCTGAAAAGATATCAACCAGACAACATACAATGCAAGTCATGTCAAAATATTCAGCTCTTTATGAGCTATTAAACAAATCCAAACATGACAATAAAATTCATCAAAATACATTGACAATGTCAGGTCCAGTTTTAATATATTTCAGCCTTGAGGGCACAAGGAGGCACATGGATTCTCCTGTACTTCGTGGGAAGGTCCCGCCATGTGGAGAAGGTGCAAACACAGCTGTGCCTTGCTCTTTTAAGTGGTAAAATACGATAAATTATCTAGATAGTTCCATAAATTGTGATTGACCACATGCTGGTCTCCCACGCCAGCAAATCGCCAACGTAGTCTTCATCACATTCCAGGATGGCCATCCTCTCTCCCCTACAAAGGCGCATTCACGTTGTGCCTAAGAACAGCCCTTGGCCATATACCACACACCCTCATGCCTTATTGCTTAAGTATAGCCCAGGAGGTGTTTACATGGCAGCCATCAAGCTATGTGATGTAATTCTCAAGGGTTCATGATGTTTAGTGGTTGAAACATCGATTGCCAACCTGTCTTTATTTCTGTACACTGAGTATACCAAACATTAGGAACACCTTCCTAATAATGAGTTGCACTGTATACTCAGTGTAGTTCTAGTGCTGTATATACTGCACTACATTACTAATGTATCCCTGCTATTGATGCTTTTGATACTGACACACCAATCTACTGTACACTGTCAACCCCTCTTCCTGTTCTTATATGTGTATGCGTGTGTGTGTGTGTGTGTGCGTGCATTCTTGGGTGTGTGCGTGCATTCTTGCATGTGTGCGTGCATGCGTGTGTGTGGTGCATGCATGTGTGCGTGTGTGGTGTGTGTGTAGGTGGGAAAGGAGACTGTTCAGACCACTGAGGACCAGGTGATGAAGAGAGACATGCCTCCCGCCTTCATAAAGTGAGTCACGCCTCTTACATTGACCTCTGATCTACTCCTGACCCCCTAACCTCTAACACTAACTATTGGGACTGATTTCTAGGGGTTTGCAGTGTGTACTCTTCAGCTAAACAGCAGCATTCATTGATCAGTAAAGTACCAGAGAGAAACACAAAAACCAACAGGAAAGGGGGACTGGAGGGCTGAGGTTTACACCCCATGTCAAATCAAACTCGATTCATTCTAACAAAGCCTAATTATACATATTTTATACCATCTCTTTTAGCCTTGGTAGCGTTCAGTTTCAGAGGCCTTCTGTCTTTAGTTTATAAATGGTTTAGTAATGATGCCCTTCTCTTGTGTCAGTGAGTGACGTTGCTCTCTTCTCCGCCCATCTGGTCTTTTTGTCTCTGCGTCTGTTTCTCTCTCTCATCGGTGGAGGAAATAATAATTATAATTCGTTTTAGGTTTGCTTAGCAGGATGTGAACTCTGTCTGTCTGTTGGTGATGTAATTTAATAACCGGCCTGACTGGACTGTCTGTTTTGCCTGAGAATGCTCTGCCTAGAGGTGTATACTGTAGCTGTGCTCTGTCTTCTGCTGTGAGTCTGTCTATCAGTATGTTAGTTCTGCTGTGTGGTTCTGTCTGTCTGTCCAGAACTCTGCTGTGGGGTTCTACTGACTGTCTGATCTGCTACACTCAGTGTCCAGAGGAGAGTGAGCGTAGATTAGACTCCGTTACTCAGCAGTCCTGCTGCTACCTCTCTCTTTTTCACTCTCTGTCTCTTCTCGCTCCCGGTAACTGCTGCAGGAGTAAAGTTTTTAGATCTCTTCACATGAGAAGTCCACAGCGCAGTCCCACGCAGACACACACACACAAACTGGCACTGCATCATAAATATCATACTCGGTTCTCAGCAGGGGTTATGAGGGAATGTGAACCCTGCTATATTTAGTTCTCTTTGCAGAAAATTGATACTCTGGCCAATGAGGGCTCAACCCATTGATACTCTAACCAAATGAGGTCACAGGAAGGCCCTGTTCCAATAGTCTTAAAATCCTCCCTCCTTAACTTTCTTCTACCCATACTTTATTCCATATTTCCGTCTTTCATTGATTGCTTCCTTCCTTCCTTCTCTGGGCTGTCAATAATAATTCATGTTATATATCCAGTACTGTAGGTAAATTGTTCTAAGTTGTATCTATGTTCTAACAGTGGAAAATGTCTGTTTTAAGAGGGTTCTATGGTCTGTGTTCTAACAGGGTGGAGAACACCTTTTCTAAGATTGATCTATGTTCTAAAAGGGTAGAGAACACATATCGTAAGCTGGTTCTGTGGTCTATGTTCTAACAGGATGGAGAATGCATGTGTTCTAAGCTGGTTCTATGGTCTATGTTCTAACAGGGTGGAGAATGCGTGTTCTAAGCTCGTGCAGGCAGCTCTGATGTTGAAGGCGGATCCCTACTCGGTCCCTGCCAGAGACTACCTCATTGACGGTTCCAGAGGAATCCTGTCTGGAACCTCAGACCTGCTGCTCACTTTCGACGAAGCTGAGGTGTGGGGGGGGGGGGGGGTGGTGTGTGTGTGTGTGTGTGTGTCTGTCTGTCTGTCTGTCTGTCTGTAGCAGTGTAATAGGCATCACACTGTTTCATCACCAGCTGCCCTGGTACTGAACGACCACAACTCCCCTCGATCACAAGACTTACATCACAAGACGCACACACACACACGCAGGGTTCAAAAGGAAAGATGTAGGTAGTTGTGAAACTGTATTTACAATCACAAGCAACAACATCCTTTAAGTGTGCACTTGCAAGCATTGGCTGGAGGGAGTTTTCACCACTGTTAAATCCATGTCAATGAAGAAATCCATGGAGAATTGGTCAAAGTGAAGAGATCCTATTATACTGAACAAAAATATAAACGCAACATGTAAAGTGTTGGTCCCATGTTTCATGAGCTGAAGTAAAAGATCCCCGAAATGCTCCATACACACAAAAAGCTTATTTCTCTCAAATTTTGTGCACACATTTGATTACATCCCTGTTAGTGAGCACTTCTCCTTTGCCAAGATAATCCATCCACTTGACAGGTGTGGCAAATCAAGAAGCTGACAAAACAGCATGATAATTACACTGGGGACAATAAAAGACCACCCTAAAATGTGCAGTTTTGTCACACAGCACATATGTCTCAAGTTTTGATGGAGTGTGTAATTAGCATGCTGACTGCAGAAATGTCCACCAGAGCTATTGCCAGGGAATTTAATGTTAATTTCTCGACCATATATCAGGTATGAAGGTAAAACACAGATGCAGACAACGTCGAATTAATAATGATTTAATAATCCAACAGGGGCAGGCAATAGACAGGTCAAGGCAGGCAGGGGTCAGAAAACCAGAGGTGGGGCAACGATACCGGACGGCAGGCAGGGTCAGGGTAGGCAGAGGTCAATAGTCCAGAGGTGGGGCAAAGTTACAGATCGGCAGGCAGGGCCAGGGGTAGGCAGAGTGGTCAGGCAGGCGGGGTCAGAGTCAGGACTGGCAAGGGTCAAAACCAGGAGGGCGAGAAAAAGAGAGACAGGAAAAAGCAGGAGCTGAGAAACCAAAGCACTGGTTTACTTGACAAACAAGATGAACTGGCAACAGACAAACAGAGAACACAGGTAGAAATACATAGAGAATAATGGGGAAGATGGGTGACACCTGGAGGGTGGTAGAGACAATCACGAAGACAGGTGAAACAGATCCCTCCAACATTGTTTTAGGGAATTTGGAAGTCAAATCAAATGAAATCAAATTTATTTATATAGCCTTTCGTACATCAGCTGATATCTCAAAGTGCTGTACAGAAACCCAGCCTAAAACCCCAAACAGCAAGCAATGCAGGTGTAGAAGCACGGTGGCTAGGAAAAACTCCCAAGAAAGGTCAAAACCTAGGAAGAAACCTAGAGGAACCAGGCTATGTGGGGTGACCAGTCCTCTTCTGGTTGTGCCGGGTGGAGATTATAACAGAACATGGTCAAGATGTTCAAATGTTCATAAATGACCAGTATGGTCAAATAATAATAATCACAGGCAGAACAGTTGAAACTTGAGCAGCAGCAGTGCCAGGTGGACTGGGGACAGCAAGGAGTCATCATGCCAGGTAGTCCTGAGGCATGGTCCTAGGGCTCAAGTCCTCCGAGAAAGAAAGAGAGAATTAGAGAGAGCATACTTAAATTCACACAGGACACCGGCTAGGACAGGAGAAGTACTCCAGATATAACAAACTGACCCTAGCCCCCTGACACATAAACTACTGCAGTGTAAATACTGGAGGCTGAGACATGAGGGGTCAGGAGACACTGTGGCCCCATCCGATGATACCCCCAGACAGGGCCAAACAGGAAGGATATAACCCCACCCACTTTGCCAAAGCACAGCCCCCACACCGCTAGAGGGATATCTTCAACCACCAACTTACCATCCAGAGACAAGGCCGAGTATAGCCCACAAATATCTCCGCCACGGCACAACCCAAGGGGGGGCGCCAAACCAGACAGCAAGATCACATCAGTGACTCAACCCACTCAAGTGACGCACCCCTCCTAGGGACAGCATGAAAGAGCACCAGTAAGCCAGTGACTCAGCCCCTGTAATAGGGTTAGAGGCAGAAAATCCCAGTGAAAAGAGGGGAACCGGCCAGGCAGAGACAGCAAGGGCGGTTCTTTGCTCCAGAGCCTTTCCATTCACCTTCACATTCCTGGGCCAGACTACACTCAATCATATGACCCACTGAAGAGATGAGTCTTCAGTAAAGACTTAAAGGTTGAGACCGAGTTTGCGTCTCTCACATGGGTAGGCAGACCATTCCATAAAAATGGAGCTCTATAGGAGAAAGCCCTGCCTCCAGCTGTTTGCTTAGAAATTCTAGGGACAATTAGGAGGCCTGCGTCTTGTGACCGTAGCGTACGTGTAGGTATGTTCGGCAGGACCAAATCAGAGAGATAGGTAGGAGCAAGCCCATGTAATGCTTTGTAGGTTAGCAGTAAAACCTTGAAATCAGCCCTTGCCTTGACAGGAAGCCAGTGTAGCGAGGCTAGCACTGAGCTACCACTCAGTCCTGAACTACCCCTCAGTCCGGAGCTGCCCCTCAGTCCAGAGCTGCCCCTCAGTCCAGTGGGGCCCTTTAGTAGGGTTGTCAGTCCTAGGTTGGCGGCAAGGGTCGCTTTTCCTAGGAGGCCACAAAAGCGGACTAAGACTACGGTGGAGTGGGGTCCACGTCCAGCACCCGTGCCGCCGCCGTGAAAGAAGCCCGCCCACCCGGACCCTCCCCTTTAGATTAGGTTTTTGCGGCCGGAGTCCGCACCTTTGTGGGGGGGGGGGGGGGGGAACTGTCACGCCCTGACCTTAGTATCCTTTGTTTTTTAAATTATTTTGGTTAGGTCAGGGTTTGACATGGGTGATATGTGTGTTTTTGTCTCATTCTAGGGTGTTTCTACTGTCTAGGGTTTTTTGTAGATTCATGGGGTTGTTTTCATCTAGGTTGTTGTTGGTCTATGGTTGCCTAGATTGGTTCTAATTTAGAGACAGGTGTTTATCGTTGTCTCTGATTGGGAACCATATTTAGGCAGCCATCTTCTTTGGGTATTTCGTGGGTTATTGTCTGTGTTGTTGCCTGTGTCAGCACTCGTTTTCATAGCATTAAGTTCGTTTTGTTGTTTTTGTTTAAGTGTTCTTTGTGTTTTTCGTCATTCAATAAAATAATGGATTCACACCACGCTGCGCTTTGGTCCGCTTCTTACAACGTTCGTGACAGTGTAGACCAATCTGGGTTTCCAATCTCTCCAAAAGAATGTGTTGATCGATGGTATCAAAAGCAGCACTAAGGTCTAGGAGCACGAGGACTGATGCAGAGCCTCGGTCTGATGCCATTTAAAGGTAATTTACCACCTTCACAAGTGCAGTCTCAGTGCTATGATGGGGTCTAAAACCAGACTGAAGCATTTCGTATACATTGTTTGTCTTCAGGAAGGCAGTGAGTTGCTGCGCAACAGCCTTTTCTAACATTTTTGAGAGGAATGGAAGATTCGATATAGGCCGATTTTAGTTTTTTATATTTTCTGGGTCAAGGTTTGGCTTTTTCAAGAGGCTTTATTACTGCCACTTTTAGTGAGTTTGGTACACATCCGGTGGATAGAGAGACGTTTATTATGTTCAACATAGGAGGACCAAGCACAGGGAGCAGCTTTTTCAGTAGTTTAGTTGAAATAGGGTCCAGTATGCAGCTTGAAGGTTTAGAGGCCATGATTATTTTCATCATTGTGTCAAGAGATATAGTACTAAAATACTTGAGCGTCTCTCTTGATCCTAGGTCCTGGCAGAGTTGTGCAGACTCAGTACAACTGAGTTTTGAAGGAATACGCAGATTTAAAGAGGAGTCTGTAATTTGCTTTCTAATAATCATGATCTTTTCCTCAAAGAAGTTCATGAATTTATTACTGCTGAAGTGAAAGCGATCCTCTTTTGGGGAATGCTGCTTTTTAGTTAGCTTTGTGACAGTATCAAAAAGGAATTTCGGATTGTTCTTATTTCCTCAATTAAGTTGGAAAAATAGGATGATCGAGCAGCAGTAAGGGCTCTTCGATACTGCACGGTACTGTCTTTCTAAGCTAGTCGGAAGGCTTCCAGTTTGGTGTGGCGCCATTTCAGTTCCAATTTTCTGGAAGCTTGCTTCAGAGCTCGGGTATTTTCTGTATACCAGGGAGCTAGTTTCTTATGAGAATTATTTTTCATTTTTAGGGGTGCAACTGCATCTAGGGTATTGCGCAAAGTTAAATTGAGTTCCTCAGTTAGGTGTTTAACTGATTTTTGTCCTCCTTGGTTAGACAGAGGGAGTCTGGACGGACATCAAGGAATCTTTGTGTTGCCTGAATTTATAGTACGACTTTTGAGGTTCCTTGGTTGGGGTCTGAGCAGATTATTTGTTGCAATTGCAAATGTAATAAGATGGTGGTCCGATAGTCCAGGATTATGAGGAAAAACATTAAGATCCACAACATTTATTCCATGGGACAAAACTAGTTCCAGAGTATGTCTGTGACAGTGAGTAGGTCCAGAGACATGTTGGACAAAACTCCCCCCAAAAAAAGTCGATGATGGCTCCGAAAGCCTTTTGGAGTGGGTCTGTGGACTTTTCCATGTGAATATCAAAGTCACCGACAATTACTCGATGCCGACACATCTTTCTAGCTCATTCACACGCTGAAGCTATGTTGTGCTTGGTGATCTCTGACTGTTTCATCCTAACATCGTTGGTGCCGATGTGGATAACAATATCTCTATACTCTCTACACTCGCCAGTTTTAGCTTTAGCCAGCACCATCTTCAGATTAGCCTTAACGTCGGTAGCCCTGCCCCCTGGTAAACAGTGTATGATCGCTGGATGATTCGTTTTAAGTCTAATACTGCGGGTAATGGAGTCGCCAATGACTAGAGTTTTCAATTTGTCAGAGCTAATGGTGGGAAGCTTTGGTGTCTCAGACCCCGTAACGGGAGGAGTAGAGACCAGAGAAGGCTCGGCCTCTGACTCCGACTTGTTGCTTAATGGGGAAACCCAGTTGAAAGTTTCTGTCGGCTGAATGAGCGACACCGGTTGAGCATTCCTACAGCATTTCCCTCCAGAAACAGTGAGAAAGTTGTCCGGCTGCGGGGACCGTGCGAGGGGATTTATACTAACGTTACTATCTGTAGTTACTGGTGGCACAGACGCTGTTTCATCCTTTCCTACACTGAAATTACCCTTGCCTAACCATTGCGTCTTAAGCTGGGCTTGTAGCACAGCTATCCTCGCCGTAAGGCGATCGTTCTCCTGTATATTATGAGTACAGCGACTGCAATTAGAAGGCATCATGTTAATGTTACTACTTATCTTCGGCTGATGGAGGTCCTGATGAACCATGTCCAGATAAAGCATCATGTTAATGTTACTACTTAGCTTCGGCTGTTGGAGGTCCTGACGAACCATGTCCAGATAAAGCATCATGTTAATGTTACTACTTAGCTTCGGCTGTTGGAGGTCCTGACGAACCATGTCCAGATAAAGCATAATGTTAATGTTACTACTTAGCTTCGGCTGTTGGAGGTCCTGACGAACCATGTCCAGATAAAGCGTCCGGAGTAAAAAAGTTGAATGAAAAAATAAAGTTAAGGGAAAAACAAAAATTATAAACGGTTATTAAAAAGTAAAAACCTTAAAGTTGTCAGGTAGCAAAGTAAGTTTGGCAACAAAACGCACAGCAACACGTAAAAAAGTCTGCAAGTTGTGACCGGAAATTATGTCAAAAAATCTAGGTGTCAGCTAGATCAGACAGCATTGAGTATGACTGTGACAGTGAGTAGGTCCAGAGACATGTTGGACAAAACCCACTCAAATCAAAATAAAATCACTGAGTCAATGATGGCTCCGAAAGCCTTTTGGAGTAGGTCTGTGGACTTTTCCACGTGAATATTAAAGCTACCAAAGATTAGAATATTATCTGCTATGGCTACAAGGTCCGATAGGAATTCAGGGAACTCAATGAGGAACGCTGTATATGGCCCAGGAGGCCTGTAAACAGTAGCTATAAAAAGTGATTTGAGTAGGCTGTATAGATTTCATGACTAGAAGCTCAAAAGATGAAAACGTCATTTTTTTTTTGTAAATTCAAATTTGCTATCGAAGTACGTCCAACTGGCCTCAACCGCAGGCCACGTGTAACCACATCAGCCCAGGACCTCCACATCCAGCTTCTTCACGTGTGGGATTGTCTGAGACAAGCCGCCCGGACAGTTGATGAAACTGTGTGTTAGCACAACCGAAGAATTTCTGCACAAACTGTCAGAGATCGTCTCAGGCAAGCTCATCTATGTACTTTATTGTCCTCACCAGGGTCCTGACCTGACTGCAGTTCGGCATCATAACTGACTTCGGTAGGCAAATGCTCACCTTTGATGGCCACTGACATGCTGGAGAAGTGTGCTCTTCACGGATGAATCCTGTTTTGAACTGTACGGGGAATGCTTTTTCTGATGTCAATGCTACGGACAATAAACACAATTGCATTTTATCGATGGCCATATGAATGCACAGAGATACCGTGATGCAATCCCGAAGCCCATTGTCGTGCCAATAATCCGCAGCCATCACATGATAATGTGATGCATGCATGTCGCAAGGGTCTGTACACAATTCCTGGAAGCGAAAAATGTGCTCACCATCCATGTCACCATTCATTGAGCAGGTTTGGGATGCGCTGGACCGACGAGTTCGACAGCGAGTTCCAGTTTACGCCAATATACAGCAACTTTACACAGCCATTGAAGAGGAATTGGACAACATTCCACAGGCCACAATCAGCAGCCTGATTAACTCTTTGCAAAGGAGATTTGTCGCGCTGCATGAGACAAATGGTGATCACACCAGATACTGACTGGTTTTCTGTTCCACGGCCCTATCTTTTTTAAGAGGTATCTGTGACCAAGAGATGCATATCTATATTCCCAGTCATGTGAAATCCATAGATTAGGGCCTAATGAATTTATTTAAATTGACTGATTTCCTTATGTGAACTGTAACTCAGTAAAAGTTGCGTTTACATTTTTGTTGGTCAGTCCTGTTGGGTGTGCTGTGGTGTCACACAGTTAGATGGGTTATGGGTTAGAGCCAGGGGGTTAGAGATAAGGTCAGGGTTATGGTAGCCTCTGCCGATACCCCAACAACCGGACGCTTTTGGACGTTAACAAGGCGGCACTCCATCTTAACTCCAATGCAGAAGAAAACCTCCCCCAACAGTTTTTTTTTTCATCGCGTCAAGACCAGTATATAGGGGATCTAGTTTCAGGCATTTATTTTACACCTGCTATGTTATGTTAAGGTTATTATGGTTAAGAGTTGCTGTAGCTTAACTATCTGTTGTGTACATGTGTGTTTTTTTTTTTTTGTTAGGTGCGTAAGATCATTCGTGTGTGTAAGGGGATCCTGGAGTATTTGACTGTAGCTGAGATTGTGGAGACCATGGAGGACCTGATCACCTACACCAAGAACCTAGGACCAGGTAACCTCACCTGTAGGCTCTGACCATTAACCTCTGAACAACCTCTAACCCTGATCACCTATACAAAGAAACTGGGACCAGGTGACCTCACCTTAAGCCTCTGTCCCATAACCTCTGACCTCTAACCCAGCAGTTTCCAACCTTTTCCCTTCTGGGAACCACCAAATCAACATCAAAAGTTCATGAGGACCACCATTCGTGGAGTCTTTTTATTTATTTTAGTTAGCCTTTATTTAACTAGACAAGGTAATAGATTAGAGCCCTATTATTATTAACAATTTGAGTTGTGAAAAGTAATGTAAAAGTAACGTTAAATTGCTTAGAATACCAATAATACTGTTATTAATTTTGGAAGAAAAAAAATATTGACAAAATAAAATAAAATCTCTTAAAAAATGTGGACCACCAGACCACAGGTTGAAACTCTAACCTGATCTCTAACCCTGATAACCTACACTAAGAACACCAGGTAACCTCTGACCATGAAGATAATTGGTTCAGGATATTTTTCACTCCGTGTTGTGATTGGCTACAGGTATGACTAAGATGTCTAAGATGATTGAGAAGCGACAGCAGGAGTTGACCCATCAGGAACACAGAGAGATGCTATTCAACTCCCTGAACACTGTCAAACAACTACTGCCTGTACTCATATCAGGTCTGTCGGACTGTCTGTCTCTCTCTTTCTCTCTCCCTCTCTCTCTCTCTGTTGGTGTTTGTGTGTGTGTGTGAATTTGCTCACCTCCATGAACACTGTCAAACAACTATTGCCTCTTCTCATATGAGCTTTGTCTCTCTGTGTTTATTTGTGTGTGTCTGCCTGTCTTCTCTGCACACTCCTCACACACACAGCCGCCCAGCAGATACCAGAGTTGTCATAGCAGCACTGATAATTGCAGTGGTAATTAGAACTTGGCTCTGGCAGAATGACTCCCAGCCCACCATTTCGCTATACACACTCACTCAGGCTCTCATTCTCTCAAAGATGCACACTCACGCACACACACTAGTCCATGTACTCTGCAGTAATCCCCATCTCTCTCTCACCAGCCATAAAGATATTTGTAGCGACTAAGAGCACACATAGTGCTGGGGTGGATGAGGCAGAGAGAAACAGATGCTTTACGTTTGAGAAGATGAGTGCTGAGATTAGTGAGATCATCAGAGTCCTACAGCTTACCACCTGGGATGAAGACACATGGGCCAACAAGGTACACACACACATACACACACACTTCACCCCCTGACTCCCCTTCCAGACACACACCAGTCTCTGGTAGTCCCTCCCTTCCCATTTTCCTCTACACTAGACGCAGCATTTCCTAAACCAGGGGTGTTCCTATCCAGGTCTGGTGGTCTGCTGGTTTTTTTCTCCCTGGCAATTAATTGATTGACCAGAGAGTCCACTCGCCTTGTTTTCCAAATCTGAATTAGTCCCTGAATAGAGGGCAGGGTGAACATCAGCAGTACTATTGACCTCCGGAACTGGATTGGAAAAACCCTGTCTTAATGCATACTTCACTTTCTCTCTTTAGTTTCCACTCTTTTCTTCTGTTGGGCTTCTGTTATAACTATTTTCTTTTTTCTCCCTTCATTCTTTTCCTCCCTGTAGAAGGTAAGCCTGTCTCTTTCCCCTCTGCCATGCTGCAGTGTGTGTGAGAGAGAGAGCGTGAGTGTGTGCATGTCTGTAAATGCTGTGTGAGGAGAGTGGGTGCGTGAGTGCGTGTGTGTGTGAGTGTATAACTGCTCTCTTTGTGTCTCTCTAGGACATGGAGTGTATGAAACGTTCTCTGGCGGTGATAGAGGCTAAGATGACCATGGCGAAAGGCTGGCTCAAAGACTCCCATGGACAACCAGGTACACACACACATATCCTATCCATAATCCTATCCGCCATGGTCCAGTGATAGTCTACCCAAATACCTGCCTGCCCCATCATCCTTATAGTGACATCCTCACAATACTAGCACTGCACTCCTTATGGTTAATTCATTGTGTGTGTGTGTAGGCGAGCCCGGGGATGTAGCGGTGCGTGTGATATTGGATGAGGCAGGGAAGGTAGGAGAACTGTGTGCTGGAAGGGAACGCAGAGACACACTTGGAACAGCAAAGACTCTGGGACAGATGACTGACCAGGTCACAGAGCTACGTGTCAGGTACTGTGTGTGTGTGTGCTTGCTCGTTGTTATAATAACCATGTATAAGCCGTTCCAATCTCGCATGATAAGGCTTACGTTATGTTATGTAGGGATGCACCGATATGACCTTTTTGGCCAATACTGATATCCAATATTTTCCTTGCCAAAAAACCCGATACCCATATAAAGAAAATGTGCGGCCCTTTAAGCATTGTAGTAGTTAAATAGTTGAAACACACACACACTGGCTAAAAAGTTATTTTGTTGGCATTTACATATGTCCCCATTACCAGTAAAACATAATCAAAACCTATTTCTTTCACGTACTTGCTGTGCTGTTTCGTTGTTCATTTGTTCAGTCGTTTCATTCTCAACCAGGATTTCATCATACATGTCAAGCAGTGAAGTCTCAGGTCTGTCTGTCCATGGCCTCTTCTGTCGTGGGTTCTCTTCTTCGGTGCGCACTGTCAATGTATCCGTTTCCATCTTGTCCAGCTGTGTCTGTAACATTTCACATAAACCCTGTTTCTTGTCTGCATCGAAGTAGCGGTCCTTGTACCTAGCATCAAGCATGGTGGCGACACAGTAAACAGGTTCAGAGAGAGTGCCACTGAATTGCTTTTTCACAGCCTCTAGTAGACTACTTTTGCAAGCTTTAACCCCACGGTCTGTCGGCAGTTTTGTTGAGCAGGCGTTTCAATGCCATGACAGAGAGTATCACGTCTGATGCAGACACAGTTGATGAGCTTATTTCTCGAGTCAGTTGTTCGAATGGAGCTAAGAGTGTGTTCATGTTTCAAACATGTTCTCAAATGCCATTGAAATGGCAGCAGCGGTATGAGAACCAGCACATTCTTGAGCATATCCGCAGTACGAAATCGACCCACTGTGCTGTCAGACTCAACATGCTCATGGGGTGGACATCGCTGGTTCAAATGTCAGTCGTTAAGCTAATAGCAGTGACACCCATAGCAAGTAGCTCATGGATGTGCGTTTCAACAATACTGTGTAACTAGGACAAAAAGGCTTCTCAACAGATTTTACCCCCAAGCAATAAGACCCCAACCCCTCTTTTACTCTGCTGCTACTCTCTGTTTATCATATATGCATAGTTACTTTAACCATATCTACATGTACATACTACCTCAATCAGCCCGACTAACCGGTGCCTGTATATAGCTTCGCTATTGTTATAGCCTCGCTACTGTATATAGCCTCGCTACTGTTATTTTTCACTGTCTTTTTACTGTTGTTTTTATTTCTTTACTTACCTATTGTTCACCTAATACATTTTTTTTGCACTGTTGGTTAGAGCCTGTAAGTATGCATTTCACTGTAAGGTCTACGTGACAAATAAACGTTGTCCCTGAATAGAGGGTATTTGATTAACTCCGGTAGGGCAACATCTGAAAAATAGCGCCTACTTGATAATGTGTACCGAGGCTCGAGGTGCTCGACCAGTTGGTGAAAGCCAACATTATCCACGACAGAGAACGGTTGATTGTCAAGGGCTTTTGTCCTAAGTAGTCGCTGAACATCTGGGGGTGATGTACTTTCAAATGAGTAATTAGGTTTGTGATATTGAAATATTTAACTTTCCCCCCTTCTTGGGAAATAATAGTAGCACAAACATTGTGCTACTGGCCTTTTTGTTATCTTCCTTTGAAACTTCAAAATAGATCCACATAGCAGACATTGTGGGCTAGGTTAGGAATGCTGTATTTTTTTGTGGCGTCGTTACGTCATCTACCTACATTATATAGGTATGCACATCAGCTTTGACATCGGTTTTGCACATCGGTGTTAAACTAGACATTGGGCCGAGGCCGATGTTGCCCTTTTTAGCTAATATCGTCAGATTCCGATATACTTACCGATATATCGTGCTTCCCTAATGTTATGTCTATATGTATCAGCATTTCAACTTTCTAATGGCTGGTATTTATTTTCATGTTGAGTTGATTCTAACACATTATACATGGTCATGACAATCTTACAATACATTAAACCTGCTGCTAAGTGTTAAAGTGTGTGTGTGTATAATCTCCTCCTGTAGAGGACATGGTCTGTCTCCACTATGTGTTCAGCGGGCCGGTCAGTGTTCTCAGGGTCTGGACCTGCTGCTTGGGAAAGTGGACAGTGCCACCCGCAGGCTCGAGGCTTTAATTAAAGCTAAACTGGCATTCGCTAGGAGACTGGATGCTGCCCAGGTCTGCACACACATACCAATATTTGACGTTTTGTTTCTGGGTTGGTCGAAATATCAGATTACATTTTAAAAGGACAAAACCTAAAAGGTAAAGTATGTGTGTGTGCCTCATAGGCATGGCTGGCAGATCATAATGGGGGTCCAGAGGGTGCAGAAAACATCA
Organism: Oncorhynchus mykiss; assembly: GCF_013265735.2. Taxonomy (NCBI): domain Eukaryota; kingdom Metazoa; phylum Chordata; class Actinopteri; order Salmoniformes; family Salmonidae; genus Oncorhynchus; species Oncorhynchus mykiss. The sequence continues at coordinate 12,312,343 of NC_048587.1, read as the reverse complement.
GAGCCTTGCTGGCCAATGCCCAAAAAATCGCTGACCTGTGCGAAGACCTCCTCGAGAGAGACGACATCCAGAGATCCATCAATGAGATTGCGGGGCTCACCGCACGACTAGTGGAGCTACGCAAGCGGTAAATTTGTTTGTTTCTTTGTTGTTGCCTGTTTTTTCAAGCGTGTAACTGTTGTTGTCTATATTGTATTGTGTGTATATTTTGTCTGTTTGCAGGCCATACTATGGGTAACTACTGTTGTCTGTTTGCAGGCCACACTGTGTATAAATGTTGTCATCTGTGTGATTGTCAGTTTTTCAGTTTTAGGCACATGCTGCAACCTCATGCCACCAGCATGTTCTCCCTTCCCAGGGAGCCCTGTCTGGCTGAGTCTGTCTGCCCACTATAGCAGGTTCAACACATGTAGAGTGGACACGTGCACCCACAAATCATATTTTCTTTGGGATGGTTTGGAGACAGTCCAGATTAAAAAGTCAACAGAAGACAAGACAACAAAGTTTAAGAACAATTTGATTGATCTGAATTGCCTAGTTTTAAAGCGCCTGCTGACGGCTATTGACATCTCGGGGTGTTTTCGCATACATTTTTGTGAACTCAGTGCAGTTCACTTTTTTTTGTCCAGTGTGAACACTCCAAAGGAACTCAGACCCCTCAAAAGAGCCCCCGAAAGGAATCAAACTGAGACTATCTCAGAGGTCTGAGGTGGTCTGAGTTCGGTTCGCTTGAATTCCGCTGTCCGGTTCCATTTTTTTAGGGCAATGTGAACACAAAGCTCCCCAGGTTCGCTTGTAATTATTTTGTAATTATTCCCACACCACACACTAGTCTACTGCAACACCATTCCCCCTGCCATAAACCCTTTCACATTGGTGCCACATAAGAGTGAAGATGATGATATGCAGGTTCACTGAAAAAACATTGAACATTCACTGAAAAAACAGCCTATTGATTAGCGAGGCACAGAAATTCCAAAATATGTGTGGAGTTTTTAGTTCAATTGATTTGTTTTCAATATGTGATCTTTAGGCTAAGCTGTTTATTTGTGGTTTTTTATTTTATTTTTTATTTATTTATTTATTTTACCTTTATTTAACCAGGTAGGCAAGTTGAGAACAAGTTCTCATTTACAATTGCGACCTGGCCAAGATAAAGCAAAGCAGTTCGACACATACAACGACACAGAGTTACACATGGAGTAAAACAAACATACAGTCAATAATACAGTATAAACAATACGATGTGAGCAAATGAGGTGAGATAAGGGAGGTAAAGGCAAAAAGGCCATGGTGGCAAAGTAAATACAATATAGCAAGTAAAACACTGGAATGGTAGATTTGCAATGGGAGAATGTGCAAAGTAGAAATAAAAATAATGGGGGTGCAAAGGAGCAAAATAAATAAATAAATTAAATACAGTAGGGAAAGAGGTAGTTGTTTGGGCTAAATTATAGGTGGGCTATGTACAGGTGCAGTAATCTGTGAGCTGCTCTGACAGTTGGTGCTTAAAGCTAGTGAGGGAGATAAGTGTTTCCAGTTTCAGAGATTTTTGTAGTTCGTTCCAGTCATTGGCAGCAGAGAACTGGAAGGAGAGGCGGCCAAAGAAAGAATTGGTTTTGGGGGTGACAAGAGAGATATACCTGCTGGAGCGTGTGCTACAGGTGGGAGATGCAATGGTGACCAGCGAGCTAAGATAAGGGGGGACTTTACCTAGCAGGGTCTTGTAGATGACATGGAGCCAGTGGGTTTGGCGACGAGTATGAAGCGAGGGCCAGCCAACGAGAGCGTACAGGTCGCAATGGTGGGTAGTATATGGGGCTTTGGTGACAAAACGGATTGCACTGTGATAGACTGCATCCAATTTGTTGAGTAGGGTATTGGAGGCTATTTTGTAAATGACATCGCCAAAGTCGAGGATTGGTAGGATGGTCAGTTTTACAAGGGTATGTTTGGCAGCATGAGTGAAGGATGCTTTGTTGTGAAATAGGAAGTCAATTCTAGATTTAACTTTGGATTGGAGATGTTTGATATGGGTCTGGAAGGAGAGTTTACAGTCTAACCAGACACCTAAGTATTTGTAGTTGTCCACGTATTCTAAGTCAGAGCCGTCCAGAGTAGTAATGTTGGACAGGCGGGTAGGTACAGGTAGCGATCGGTTGAAGAGCATGCATTTAGTTTTACTTGTATTTAAGAGCAATTGGAGGCCACGGAAGGAGAGTTGTATGGCATTGAAGCTTGCCTGGAGGGTTGTTAACACAGTGTCCAAAGAAGGGCCAGAAGTATACAGAATGGTGTCGTCTGCGTAGAGGTGGATCAGAGACTCACCAGCAGCAAGAGCGACCTCATTGATGTATACAGAGAAGAGAGTCGGTCCAAGAATTGAACCCTGTGGCACCCCCATAGAGACTGCCAGAGGTCCGGACAGCAGACCCTCCGATTTGACACACTGAACTCTATCAGAGAAGTAGTTGGTGAACCAGGCGAGGCAATCATTTGAGAAACCAAGGCTGTCGAGTCTGCCGATGAGGATGTGGTGATTGACAGAGTCGAAAGCCTTGGCCAGATCAATGAATACGGCTGCACAGTAATGTTTCTTATCGATGGCGGTTAAGATATCATTTAGGACCTTGAGCGTGGCTGAGGTGCACCCATGACCAGCTCTGAAACCAGATTGCATAGCAGAGAAGGTATGGTGAGATTCGAAATGGTCGGTAATCTGTTTGTTGACTTGGCTTTCGAAGACCTTAGAAAGGCATGGTAGGATAGATATAGGTCTGTAGCAGTTTGGGTCAAGAGTGTCACCCCCTTTGAAGAGGGGGATGACCGCAGCTGCTTTCCAATCTTTGGGAATCTCAGACGACACGAAAGAGAGGTTGAACAGGCTAGTAATAGGGGTGGCAACAATTTTGGCAGATCATTTTAGAAAGAAAGGGTCCAGATTGTCTAGCCCGGCTGATTTGTAGGGGTCCAGATTTTGCAGCTCATTCAGAACATCAGCTGAGCAGATTTGGGAGAAGGAGAAATGGGGAAGGCTTGGGCGAGTTGTTGTGGGGGGTGCAGTGCTGTTGACCGGGGTAGGAGTAGCCAGGTGGAAAGCATGGCCAGCCGTAGAAAAATGCTTATTGAAATTCTCAATTATGGTGGATTTATCAGTGGTGACAGTGATCTTCAGTGCAGTGGGCAGCTGGGAGGAGGGGTTCTTATTCTCCATGGACTTTACAGTGTCCCAGAACTTTTTTGAGTTAGTGTTGCAGGAAGCAAAGTTCTGCTTGAAAAAGCTAGCCTTGGCTTTTCTAACTGCCTGTGTATAATGGTTTCTAGCTTCCCTGAACAGCTGCATATCACGGGGGCTGTTCGATGCTAATGCAGAACGCCATAGGATGTTTTTGTGTTGGTTAAGGGCAGTCAGGTCTGGGGAGAACCAAGGGCTATATCTATTCCTGGTTCTAAATTTCTTGAATGGGGCATGTTTATTTAAGATGGTTAGGAAGGCATTTTAAGAAAAATATCCAGGCATCCTCTACTGACGGGATGAGATCAATATCCATCCAGGATACCCCGGCCAGGTCGATTAGAAAGGCCTGCTCGCTGAAGTGTTTCAGGGAGCGTTTTACAGTGATGAGTGGAGGTCGTTTGACCGCTGACCCATTACGGATGCAGGCAATGAGGCAGTGATCGCTGAGATCTTGGTTGAAGACAGCAGAGGTGTATTTAGAGGGCAAGTTGGTTAGGATGATATCTATGAGGGTGCCCGTGTTTAAGGCTTTGGGGAGGTACCTGGTAGGTTCATTGATAATTTGTGTGAGGTTGAGGGCATCAAGTTTAGATTGTAGGATGGCTGGGGTGTTAAGCATGTTCCAGTTTAGGTCGCCTAGCAGCACAAGCTCTGAAGATAGATGGGGGGCAATCAGTTCACATATGGTGTCCAGAGCACAGCTGGGGGCAGAGGGTGGTCTATAGCAGGCGGCAACGGTGAGAGACTTGTTTTTAGAGAGGTGGATTTTTAAAAGTAGAAGTTCAAATTGTTTGGGTACAGACCTGGATAGTAGGACAGAACTCTGCAGGCTATCTTTGCAGTAGATTGCAACACCGCCCCCTTTGGCAGTTCTATCTTGTCTGAAAATGTTGTAGTTTGGAATTAAAATGTATGAATTTTTGGTGGTCTTCCTAAGCCAGGATTCAGACACAGCTAGAACATCCGGGTTGGCAGAGTGTGCTAAAGCAGTGAATAGAACAAACTTAGGGAGGAGGCTTCTAATGTTAACATGCATAAAACCAAGGCTATTACGGTTACAGAAGTCGTCAAAAGAGAGCGCCTGGGGAATAGGAGTGGAGCTAGGCACTGCAGGGCCTGGATTCACCTCTACATCGCCAGATGAACAGAGTAGGAGTAGAATAAGGGTGCGGCTAAAAGCAATAAGAATTGGTCGTTTAGAACGTCTGGAACAGAGAGTAAAAGGAGGTTTCTGGGGGCGATAAAATAGCATCAAGGTATAATGTACAGACAAAGGTAAGGTAGGATGTGAATACAGTGGAGGTAAACCTAGGTATTGAGTGATGAAGAGAGAGATATTGTCTCTAGAAACATCATTGAAACCAGGAGATGTCATTGCATGTGTGGGTGGTGGAACTAATAGGTTGGATAAGGTATAATGAGCAGGACTAGAGGCTCTACAGTGAAATAAGCCAATAAACACTAACCAGAACAGCAATGGAAAAGGCATATTGACATGAAGGAGAGGCATGCTCAGTCGAGTGATCAAAAGGGTCCAGTGAGTGGAGAGGTTGGTTGGGGGTCACGGCGATTTAGACAGCTAAATCGGTAGCAAGCTAGCATAGGAGCAAGCTAGCATAAGATGGAGGTCTGTTATTAGCTAACTCTTGCGTTCCGTCAGTAGATTAGTGGGTTTCCGTGTGGTAGAGGGGATGAATCCAAATCACACAACAACAACAACAAAAATAAAAACAATATATATAGTTATAGAGGCCCAAGAAGAAAAATAAATAAATAAATACATAAAAATAAAATAAAATAAAAATTGTCCGATTGTCTATTCAGATAGCAGCCGATAAGATAGCCAACGGCTAGCAGGCCGCAGATGGGCGCCCAGGCAACGTTACGCCGGAGGAACCAGCCGGACAATTCCCTCGGGTAGACAACGTCGGCAGTCTAGCCGTGAAGGCCCGGTGGGGCTCCGCGTAGGCAGCAAAACGGGTCCGGATAGGTGACTGCAGCCCAGGAGTGATTGATGGAACTCTTCAGCTGGCTAGCTCCGGAACAATTGATGCTAGCTCCGGAATCGACGAAAGCCGATAGTCACACGGATAGCAGCTAGCTAGCTGCGAGATCCAGGCATGGACGTCCAGAGCCAGCGGCCGAAATCCAGGGACATGGAGAGAAAAATTGGTCCGATATGTTCCGCTCCGAGCCGCGCTGCGCTGCACCGCGCCGTGCAAAACTGGCGATAGATTCTCGAGCCAAAGGACAGCCGATGACCACAAACCGTGGTCAGCTGAGTACCAACGATTAGCCAGTAAATAAGCTAACTAGCTTCTGAACTAGCCCCTGAACCAGCTTCAGAGTAGCTTCTGGACCAGCTTCTGGCTAGCTCCCGGCTAGCTTCTGGCTAATTTCTGGCTAGCCTCTCGGAGGATCACAGATCTGAGGTAAATAATACTTTTTTATATAAATATAAATTGGTGAAGCGGATTGCAGGAGAGTGTTCTGAAGATGAGTTTTGGAAAATTAAAAATGTATGTGAAAAAAAAAGTTGTAAATATATATATATACGGGACACGACAGGACGAGGACAAAAATACGTCTGAACTGCTATGCCATCTTGGGTTTGAATAGTGTGAGAAGACACCAACATATTTGGTGAGAATCACAACGTAGAAAAATCTATTCTAGCTCTTAAAGGGGCAGTAGCCTACATGGGGTGTGCAATTTCCAATTACATGATTTAATCTACAGTTATTCTTCAGCTATGTTTTCTGTTACCAATAATATGTACATTTTAATAGGGCTGGTCGGTATACCATATTTTACGATATACCGGTATTGATGCACTGACTAGTTTGGGTTTTTACTTCTATAACCCTATTTGAATGTTTGATTTGTTAAATGGTATACGCTGCTCTATTTTTATAGTTTACTTCGCTACTTGAGTCCTTTCTCTCTCTCCGCTCTCTCTTTCTCCATGCTGCTTTCCACACAGACCTAGCCCTGCCCTATGTCACACAAGGAGTGCATTTGTTGTTCTTCGACCACGAAACCGTTGCGTTCAGTCTGCATGGTCAATGCAGCACATGTGACAATGTTGACGACAATGATGCTATTTTCACTTTGCTTCTTCATATAAATCCACTAGCATTCTATAATTACGCTATACATTTGTGTTTCTTACATCTGTAAACAGCTAGTTTGTCTTTTCTTAGCAAGTTGGGCCGAAACTTTATTAGCCACTAATGCTAATCGCAAGTTAACTGGCTAGCTACCTAATAAATGTCAGTGGTAGAAAAAGTACCCAATTGTCATACTTGAGTAAAAGTAAAGATATCTTAAAAGAAAAGGACTCAAGTAAAAGTGAAAGTCACCCAGTAAAATCGTAATTGAGTAAAAGTCTAAAAAGTATTTGGTTTTAAATATACTTAAGTATCAAAGTGAATTAGTGTGAATTAGAAGTAGCTAAAAGAAAACATTCAATGTAGCCAAAGATTATAGGGTCCCCTAGGAAACACTTTGTATTTTGTGTGTTTATTATTGGTCTCCATTAGCTGCTACTCTTCCTGGGGTCCAGCAAAATGAAGGCAGTTTAAACAATTTAAAAAAGATTTCAATACATTCACAACACACCGTGTGCCCTCAGGCTCCTACTCCACCACTACCACATACAGTGGGGAGAACAAGTATTTAATACACTGCCGATTTTACAGGTTTTCCTACTTACAAAGCATGTAGAGGTCTGTAATTTTTATCATAGGTACACTTCAACCGTGAGAGACGGAATTTTATGATTTTTAAGTAATTCATTTGCATGCTTTGTAAGTAGGAAACACTGCCGATTTTGCAGGTTATCAAATACTTGTTCTTCCCACTGTATCTACAGTACTAAATCCATGTGTATGTATAGTGCGTATGTTATCGTGTGTGTGTGTGTGTGTGTATGCATGTGTCTGTGCCAATGTTTGTGTTGCTTCACAGTCCCCACTGGTCCATAAGGTGATTTTTAAAATCTAATTTTACTGCTTGCGTCAGTTACTTGATGTGGAATAGAGTTCTATGTAGTACTGTGTGCCTCTCATAGTCTGTTTTGGACTTGGGGACTGTGAAGAGTTCTCTTGTGGCATGTCTTGTGGGGTATGCATGGGTATCCGAGCAGTGTGCCAGTAGTTTAGACAGACAGCTCGGTGTATTCAACATGTCAATACCGCTCATAAATAAAAGTAGTGATGAAGTCAATCTCTCCTCCACTTTCAGCCAGGAAAGATTGACATGCATATTAGCCAGCCGTGCTGAGTCAATTGCAATTTTCCTAAGTCCTATTTTGTGGCACACAAACATCTGAACAGTAGTCAAGGTGTATAAGCATGCTGAATTTCTGTTATCAGTTTGTTTACTGTGAAATAGCATTGTATCTGGTCAAACACTATTTTTTCCCAGAAGTTTACTAAGGGTTGGTAACAGGCTATTTGAGCCAGTAAAGGGGGCTTTTACTATTCTTGGGTAGCGGAATGACTTTAGCTTCCCTTCAGGCCTGAGGGCACACACTCTCTAGTAGGCTTAAATTGAAATGTGGCAAATAGGATTGGCAATATCGTCTGCTATTATCCTCAGTAATTTTCCATCCAGATTGACAGACCCCGG